>NW_011494711.1:4936917-5032959 GCF_000754665.1 Bison bison bison | reverse complement strand
TTACAATAGCCAGGACATGGAAGCAACCTAGATGTCCATCAGCAGATGAATGGATAAGAAAGCTGTGGTACATATACACAATGGAGTATTACTCAGCCATTAAAAAGAATACATTTGAACCAGTACTAATGAGGTGGATGAAACTGGAGCCTATTATACAGAGTGAAGTAAGCCAGAAAGAAAAACACCAATACAGTATACTAACACATATGTATGGAATTTAGAAAGATGGTAACGATAACCCTGTATATGAGACAGCAAAAGACACACTGATGTATAGAACAGTCTTTTGGACTCTGTGGGAGAGGGAGAGGATGGGATGATATGGGAAAATGGCATTGAAATACGCATAATATCATATATGAAACGAGTCGCCAGTCCAGGTTCGATGCACGATACTGGATGCTTGGGGCTGGTGCACTGGGACAACCCAGAGGGATGGTATGGGGAGGGAGGAGGGAGGAGGGTTCAGGATGGGGAACACATGTATACCTGTGGTGGATTCATTTCGATATTTGGCAAAACCAATACAATATTGTAAAGTTTAAAAATAAAATAAAATTTAAAAAAAACCTATATGGGAGACTAAAAAATAAAATAAAATAAAAAATAAAAATACAGCTGTTAGTGGCTGCAAAGCATTCCATAATACCAGTACGAAAGCTTATTAAATAAAGTATTATGCTGTTAAAAAAAAAAAAAAAACAACTATTGAAATACAGCTAGATTTCTCACATATAATACAGTAATTTTAAAATATAGTCACTCTATAGATTCAATTTTGTATCCAGTTTGCTTTCTTCTTAGCATTTTATAATGAACATTTCCACTGCATGCTTTGCAAACACAGGTAAGCCATGGCATAGGTGTACTAGCATAAAGTTAGTTATGTTAGAACTTTAAAACATTGGTTTTTCTCCCTAGGAAGACGATTTCTTGTATATGAGCAGTCCTCTAAAGGACTTTCAGATGTGTTACCCAATTTAGGTGCTCAGCAGATCAGGAAACATACTTTATTGTCATCTACATCTCACAGATGAGGAATTGACTCCTAGAAGATCTGTGTGACCAGTGTAAGACTAAAGGGATCCAAACTAGAGCCCAAGAGTAAACACTCCTCCACTGTAGGTGGTGCTAGAGCCGATCAAACGAAGTGTAAGCTAAGCACACCTAAAGGCACAAAATGAACCAAGGACCATTCCCCAATCTCATGCTTCATGTTTCTGTTAATGGCGCCTCCTAGGATTCAAACCTGGGTGTCATCTTTAAGGCATCCTTTGCCCTTATCCCCAAAATTAATATTAAGCTGTCAGTAAAAATAGCTCTTTGCTGGCCACAGAAAAACTATAAATTCCATGGCCTGAAGCCAAGGCTATTTGAAACCTGGACACTACCTGTATCCCCAAATTTACCCAATAAACACACAGTGCAAGGCTTTCTCAGAGTAGGGATGGTGATCTCTTTACAAAAATTCATTTGTAATGATGATTAAAAGACAGGTTTCTGGAGGTACAGCCTAGAATCTTCAGCTTTAAATAGTTGAGGATTCATGAGTATGAGAACCTCAACTATACTCCAGGCAAACTGAACTGTTCTCTTTCTGAGTATATCGCCTACATTCCCCACTTCTGAGCATTTCTCAGATTGTTTCTTCAATACAGAAAACTCCTCCCTTCACTCTGTACATGCTTAGACCCTGCTCACCCTTCAAGGCCCTGCTGAAATGTCAGCTCGATGAACTGTACTTTCTCGTGGTCTCTCTCATCTCTAGGCATCGCACTTAGTCTTTATTAAAGGAACCAACCTTGTTCTCTTACTGTACTTCAAAAACGGCACTTGTCAGAATAACTCTGTCACATATTCTTTATATTAGTTATGAAACTTTTCTATCTAGGGGAATTATACAGACTCTATTTATGCTCAAGACACTTTGTTTGCTCACAGTTGATCACTGTCTTTGAGTACAAAGACATTCTTTTGAAGTTCGCCAAATTTACTGGCTACCTGAGGGTAGATTTTTCATGAGGAAGTAATGGCTTGTACACGTCTCAGAAAGTTCCCATGGATAATTTAAGAAAGAGATACAGAAATTATCAAGGTAATCCCAAGATTGTGTCCCTTCTGGCAGACCTACTGGGAGGTGTTTTGTGGAGCAGCTGCACCAAGGCTGTACTAACATTTTCATGTCAGCTTTTGTGGGCAGCAGGGGAAGTGGTAAATGGTATATAAGGGAGATGGTGTGGCTTAGAGCAGGCAGCACATTTCAGATTCCTATAGAAGTCAGACAGATAACACAAGTGAAGGAAGATGGTCAGGTTAAGGCGCTACATTGCTTTAATCATCTGGCCTTAGCATCACACTCAGACTGGCACAGAGCAGAGAGGCGGTAAAGGGAGAATGCACGCCCCATGCAAAGACTCAGAGCAATTCCAGCTTACTGGCACCACGTGGAAAGGCAGGCTCAGTGCTGCCAAATAGTTGAAGTTTTCAAGAGAAACCATACATAGATTTTTATGGGTCATCCTCTCATTTTATTTTTTAAACATGGATAACAAATTCACATTTAAAATACTGGGTAAGCCTCTAGACCAAATATATCTAGAAGCAATTTATCTCCTACAGTACAAGTTTAATTGAGACATAAACCAGGATTCCACTATTTTCTCTTCCTCTGAATCCTAAATCCATGTGTGAGAGTCAGCACCCTCTTATAGAAGGTCTGAGTGGAAGGTACTAACGATTTCCATAGAGTTCTCGTTCCAGTCTGAAAAGAGAAAGACAGCTCTGGAAGGCCCCAGAGTTGACTATTCTAGACAGTTTGAATTGGACATGCTGTCAATGGCCTCTGACTCCTGGCTCAGAGTCCCTGAGAGGGAGACACAGGGTGTGGCAGGGTCAGGTTGGTTGGTCTCTCAATAGACCAGGGTGGGGACACTGCTTTGGCAGAGTGCACCCCGCAGTGGGTGTGAGTAATTAAGGAACTGCATGCGGCTTCCACATCCAGAAGTACAAGTTCAGGAAACTAGCTCACACCAGGCCAGGGGTGGCCTTCAGAGGCGGCCTGGACACCCTCTAGCTTCAAGCTGCGACCTTGGGACCGTGACTGTATTCTGTAGCTTTGATGATAAAATGAGAGTTAACAGCTGGAGCATTGTTCATATTTCATTTTATAATTTGATGGACACACTTATAAACATTGCTTATCACTGTTTGTGATGTGCAGACTAGTAAATTGGACACATTTTTGGAAGGAAGTGCTCTGTGGGCCTTTTTAAGCCCTGGGAATCCCAATAAATGAGGAAGAAGGAATTGGTTTCAGCTTGTTTGATGTCTGTAGTTAGGGTCATTGTAGGAGGTCCAGTTCTCCTAAGGGTTATCACCTCCGTGCTCCTGTGGCCACAGGTGGAGACAGCTATAATTTGCCTGAGGTCAGTCAAATCTGAGTCTTCAGTGACAGTGGTAATAAACAATGAGTACATTGAATGCAGCTTCCCTGGTGGCTCATATGGGAAAGAATCCACCTGCAATGCAGGAGACCCGGCTTCGATCCATGGGTCAGGAAGATCCCCTGGAGAAGGGAATGGCAATCCACGTCAGTATTCTTGCTGGGAAAACTCCACGGACAGAGGAGCCTGGAGGGCTACAGTCCATGGGGTCACAAAGAGTCAGACACAATTGAGCGACTGAGCACACAAGCACAGTGAGTGCAGTTTAATTTGTGTGTGGTTGTCCTTTCCTAAGGGTGACCCTTCATCTACAACACCTAGCTCCTCAAGACACAGGTCACTGAAGTTCAAAGGTCCCTTGAATGGCAATTTTTTGAAGGTTCACGTATATTTTAACAGCATTTTTGTTATTTAGACATATGCAAATTGTTTGAACATCATTATTTATCAGTAACATGAATTCTAAGCAACTGTGCAGTTAGTTTCTTTTATACTTGAGCAAATCAATAAATCAAAACGCAACTGTCACTGTCAAATCTTATTCTTCAGAGAAAAACACCTCTGTGAGGTTGGCCTGAAGATGCTCAGATTCTGCCAATCACTGAGGCATTCCATATTTGAATATGGAATCACTGAAGCATGTTGTAATTAAATAGTATGGGCCATGCAGTTACTTTCATGGTTTTTTCTGAAGTCATTTTAAGGATCTTTTGGGTAAGGTTTCTCTCCAACTTGGCAGTAGATGAACACACATCCTTTCCTAAAGCAGTTGGGGTCACCAGCTTTTTCCTGTGGCATGGGGTAAGTCAGGAGAACGTGATCTTGACAACGTGCTGTTCCATAGCCCAGCTCACCTCGTGGAAGCAGGACACACTCACCTCCTGTCTTTCAGATCAGGAGTCCAGGCAGGGCAGGGCTCTCCTGGCAGCCTGGCGGGCATTATAAGAGCCAAGCAAGCCTGGGCTTCCTCATTCCATTTCTGAACTGGGTGTGCCCAATACCCAGTGCAGGAAACAAAAGCATTTAGCTAATTGAGCTGAGCAGCCAGCCGAATCCCTACTCCTTCCTAGAATGTAGAAAGAGGTCCATTCTTGCCTCACTTCATAAACTGGAGCCAAGAAACAGGGAGAGGAGAGATAGGACAATGCCTGGTAGTTGCCGTGACCTGACTTGCATTTTAAGCACTTGAATCATCCCCATATTAGCCCAACAACTAAGTATCTACTTTCTTCACTGCTAACTAAAGATCTTGTTTTTAATAAAAAAAAAACTTTAATAAAAATCTTACATAAAATTTTTAATTTTTTATAAAAGGAAAGAAAAAATTTGTTTAACAAAATTTATTTGAAGTTTTATTTGTAATCTTGTCAGGACATTTTAAGAGCCTGTATCACATTTTTTTGGTTCTGTTCTCTGCAGAGCATCCAACGACACAACAGCATGGACTGGCTGAGCAGAGATCATACGCAGGACTTGGAATGTCAATGTAGCCGAAACAACCACAGTTTGCTCCTCTCACCTTTGGGATGAGAGCCACGGTGTTTGCTTCGTAGCATTTAAGGCCTTGGCAGCAAGTTGGCCAAATTTGTTTGTGTTCTCTGTCCCATCAGTGGCCTTGCCGTGTTCTTCACAGAGAGCAGAAAAGAGAAAGCTCCTATTCCTCTGGGCACTTCAGGGTGCAGGGCTCAGAACCTACCTTTCACTGTGGGTGTGAGGCAGGCTTCAAAGACTCCTCATCGTTAAGAAATGTCCTCCTCCTGGGAGGGAGACTGTGAAACTATGAGGATGTGTGAACACTAGCTCTTTGCTGACCTGGGGACTCAGGCATGGGCACCCAGCAAAACAGGCACCACAAGAGTTTCAATGCCAAGCTTGCTGTTCCCAGATATTGCCCAATGCCCAGCTGCTGAGGTGAACAGTAGCCAAATAGATTCCAGAAACCTCAAGGGAACAGCATCTGTTGCTGCTGCTTATCTGTGGCTCATTCAAAGCCCTGATACATAAAACGGATATAAAAAGACAACCTTGAACCACCAGAGTGAGGTGTTTGTCTTGGGCCTGAGATAATCATTCGGGCCACATATGTTTTTGTTTTGTTTTCCCTCTTGTATCTGTGTGGAAAACACTCAGCTCTTACACAGCATTCTCTCCCTCCTTCATCAAATATTCTTCAACACCTCATGTCCCAGGAATGCTGGCATGTGGCCAGATGAGCCTGGGGCTATTTCAGTGGCCACTGCTTGTTACTAACTGCTTAGACCGTGGACCATCAAACAATCCATTCTGACCACAGCCCTAGACTGCTCAGAGCAACCAAGGTAAACACAACAGACTGGAGATTAAGCCTGGGCTAGTGATTTTCCACAAAACTCCACAGAAGAATGACAGGGACCTCCATGGGGGACTAGGCAGGGAGACAGAATTCTGGAACCCCCTGTGACTGCAGCTGCTGTTTGGTCATTAAGTCATGGCCAACTCTTTGTGACCCCATGGACTGTAGCCCGCCAGGCTCCTCTGTCCATAGAGTTCTCTGGGCAAGAATACTGGAGTGGGTTGCCATTTTCTATCCAGGGGATCTTCCCAACCCAGGGATCAAACCCAGGTCTCCTGCTTGGCAGGCGGATTCTTTACTACTGAGCTACCAGAGAAGCCCTCTGGAATCCCCCCACATCCACGCTAATTATGATCACTTAAGATACTTGGTTTTCTTCCATTCTGTGAGTCACTTCTCTCCAGCTGACTTCAACCCTTTGCCCTGATTTGATATTTTACCCACTTATGCCAGGATTATAACAACTCTCTGTAAATCAGTGCAGGGAACTGTGGAATGGATAGTGCCATTCACATGTAGGAGTCTTAGGGGCATGTGCAACCCTCTTACAAGAGAGACATCCATCAACCCTGAGTCAGAGGAAAGGAACAGAGGGCCCTTGGCTGAGGTGAGGAGAATGAAGATCCTTTATATGTGAGGCCAGGAGACCCCACCTCACCCCTGCTCCACAATGCTAACTGTGCCAAGGGCCAAGGAGAAACTCGATGACAATCTGGTGTTTCAGCAGTGTCCCTGGTTGGAAGCCATCCGGAGAGACAACTGTTCTGACACTTTGGGTTAAGTCCTGGATTATCCCTATCTAGTGCAACACTTCAAAGTTCTGCTCCAGCTACATTTCCTTGGTGAAATCAACCCCTCTAATGTTACCATTTGCTGACTTGCCCCACACCAGATCTGCGTTGCCAAATACCCACCAGTTCACACTGCTTCAGCTGTTCCTTTACTCAGCATTTTTATTATCAGGGTTCGATATAGACTTCTCACAAACTGCTATATTGTTTCTCACAGATATCAGACAATGAACAGAGGTTCTCTCGCTTTCTTTTGTTCCTCCTTCTACAAAGAATATATAGTGGATATCCAAGAAGCATGAGTTGTTAGATTAATTCATGTTCAACCCATTAATTTAGGGGAAATGATATAGAGAGAATCTGGTTCTTGCCACTTATTGACTAAATTCATGTACCTATTCGAAAATACTGGAAAGCTTTTCTGTAAGTGAGGATATAGTCATCAGAGCAAGTATTTACTTAAAAGATTCTTTGTGATTGTGCTTTGTTGATTGTAGCTTGCTTAGACATATTTACTAATCTTCAGTGGTATGCATGTGTGTGTGTGCGTGTATGTGTGTGTGTTTGCTTCTTACACTACTACTCTCTAAGAGTTTCTTATCAGTGTAAAGTCAGAATTGTTTATATTCTTTTTGAGGGTTAGACCAATACATCCTTTTATTTCATTTATGTTTAAATCTTATTTGCAGCAAACTGAATATAAATATGTTGTCATTTTTGAAATAACAGAAATAGTTTTTCATGGCTTTGACTTTCTTCCATAGGATGGCTAGGACACCCAACAGAGGAACACTGTCATGACCTTTAATGTTTCTCTTTAACAGGGTGGGAGGAATTTCAAAGAATGATATGCCAAGTAATTTCCCCTGAGAACTCTGAACTCATGAGTTTTGCAGTCTTTCAAGTTAGGTGACCCTATTTTGTTGAACAAAAAATAATCTTACACTTATTTATAGCAAAAAAAAAAATCCTATGTAAGAAATGTGACTGGGGACTTAATCTGCAGTCTATAACTGAGAGAAGCAAACTTTAATGTGGGTTTCGCGGTTCAATTGTCTCCTCCACTACTTCAAAATGTTTGCAGTCATATAAGGTTAAGATAATGGCCATCAGACCATTCCATTCTTCACAATTCTGGTCAGAGATAAATAAGAATATGCTTCCCTGCTGTGCAAACATCCTTTTTATTAATACTGGGTGAACAAGAATGTGAGCACATTTGGCTGCAGAGAAAACTAACAGAATTGAAAATGTAGAATATTAACGCTCAGAGTCTAAGATAGGGCTTTCAAAGGACAAGTGAATAAAAAGAAAAAAATCTGCAGAAGCAGCATCAGAGCTGAAATGAAAATGGATCAGCATATTAAAACTGAAGTGTGACACCAAAGTGTTCCACTGGCATGCCGGAGTGGCCAGGGCACGGTTTGCCCACATAGGAACAGTTACATTGCCTCAGAAGTGAGGACAGTTCTCATTGTCTCCAAGGTACAGCATTTAATTTGACTCATGCTCTTCATCTGAATTTACAACATTCTTTGTTTATGCAAACAATTTGGCAAAAAAACCCTACATTGTCTAGTTACACATATCATATTCTTGTATATTGTTACTTCTTAGATTGTTTTGTTTCATATGTACATATGGCATGTCTTCCTGTTTAGAGCCTAAATGATCTGAGGTCAAGGACTGAGCATATTCATTCCCAAAGGACCCATCCCAATTGCTTTCACATAGTGGGTACCAAGGGATTTCCCTGGTGGTCCTGCAGTTAAGATTTCGTGCTTCCACTGTAGGGGGCATGAGTTCCACTCCTGGTTGGGGAACTAAGATCCCGCATGCCACACGGTGAGGCCAGAAACAAACATAAATGAGCACCAGTACCACCACACTGCAAACTCCAAGGGCATTGTTCACATTATGCTGGTGATGCTCCCTGGTGGTGTGTGATCCACGGTAAGCACATAGGGGATACTTGTTGACTTGAGGCAACTATGGAAGTCTGGTGCAATGAAAAAAAAAATTCTTTTGTTTTGTTTCTGTGATCTAGGGTAAAGGAAAGTACCTGAACCTTGGTTAAACTCAGTGCTGCTGCTTTGAATATGTGCTCTTTGAATTCTAAAATATAGAGCAAAATCATACTAGATTCTATTTCTGAGTGCAAAGTAATCTCCATATTTGCATTCTAGTACTAACTGAAGACCTGAATGAGGAACTCTGCCAACCACTCAGACAAAGAAACAGAAACCTTAAGAAGGTTGCTCAAAGTTAGAAAAGTCTTTTTCATGGAGCGAAGTTTATGTGGCCAGCTTCAACATTACTGAGTTGGTCTCCCTGCCCTAATGATCAGCTTGGGTCTAGTGAGAATTAGATTTAATACAGATTCAACTGGGCTTCCTGGGTAGCTCAGCTGGTAAAGAATCTGCTTGCAATGCAGGAGACCATGGTTAGATTCCTGGGTTGTGAAGTTCCCCTGGGGAAGGGATAGGCTGCCCACTCCAATATTCTTGGGCTTCCCTGGTGGCTCAGAGAGTAAAGAATCTGCCTGCAATGCAGGAGGCCTGGGTTTAATCCCTGGGTTGGGAAGATCTCCTGGGTTGGGAAGATCCTGGAGGAGGGCATAGCAACCCACTCCAGTATTCTTGCCTGGAGAATCCCCATGGACTGCAGCCTGCAAGGCTCCTCTGTCCATGGGGATTCAAAGAGTCACACTTGACGGAGCAACTACACACAGCACAGCACAGACTCAATGGAATAAATACTGCATCTGGGCAGAGAAGAAAATGCAGAGGTTTCTGAATAGGGGGATTCATCCATTTTTTCTTCCAGCTGTTTTTTGGAGCTTTAGAAGTTTATTTCTTTGGTAGGAAATGAGATGCTTTCCTCTATGGATCCCCAAAATGTAAAGTGCCTATTAAATAATACTACAGATATTCTCTGAACAGATAGCACATGTTAAAACTGCAAATGGCCACCTGTAACCATGGATTTCTGTGATCAAATCATTAATGACCAATGGCTTTCTAGGAAAAAAGCAGTATGTTCAAAGTTGACTTTATAATTCAGGGAAGGTACTATAATCCAGAAAGGTAAGAGGGAAAAGGGACCATTTGGTGGAGAAAGGCCCTGTTTCTTGATTTTGCAGAGTGCTAATAATGTTGGCTCAGTTTGACTGCACAAGGTTGGACAGAGCACTGCTGATTGGCTTTGAGGAGAAGTTTCTGAAAAGAAATGAATATGTAGAAGTAAATGGAAACCTCGACAAAACTTGATTATAATAAATCAGCTGTCTGGACTTGAAAACAAAATTCTACCTGATCATTCTCTTGTTTCCTTTGTTCCTTTCCCCCTTTCTGCTTTCTCTCTCATCTCTTTTTCCCCTTTATGTAATATGCTTCTGTGAGAATACTATTTTCATCTTCAAATACAGCATTTTCAAGAAAATGTGGAATTTTTAAAATACAATAAGCTGATTTGCAATCGGTGAATGCACACCAGTATGGAAGGAACGTCTTTGAATGGTGCTGACATTCCACTGATGTGAACGGACGCATGCAGGAGCCGGGGTCTTTGTAGACTCTGGCAGGACAAGGATAAGTAACAAAATAAAGAAAGACTCTCCATGAACAGTGTGATCTGCGAAGATGAGACAGAGATCCTGGGATGTGAGTGGCTGTGAAATATCCCTAATGAACTCTCTCACTCCGTCTCCTCTGAGCTCCCTTCCAGAGCACAGAGGACTACAAAGCAAGCCATCACGCTTGAAAGTGCGGCTACTAGGAAGAAGAAAGACAAAAGTCTGAAGTTGAAGAGAGGTTCTGAATTAGTGATAAGCCTCTGCATCCCACATGCAGCGGCTTCCTTCCGTTCCTGGGGAAAGTGTTTTATTAAACACACCATACTCCTTTGCAGTGTCCTTCATTAACTTTCTTTTGCACTAATATGGTTACTGGAAACAAGCAGATGAGTTTTCTGTTTATCCACATACTATGTAAACAGCTTCTACAGGCAGGTGAGACAAACAGCAGGGTCCTATCTGAAGAGTTTTGTTACATTTATATTGAATCCAACAAAAAAACACTGGCTACATTCAGGGCTGCGGAAGCTATTTACTAAAGATGTGAGCTGGAGGGAGCCTGGTGCCAGAATATACTAGGTGTGAATATGGTTTTACCTGTTTATCCTCCCATTACTCACCCTTCCACCTCTCTCTTCCAAATTTATTTGGTTTCTTCTCTAGAGGTTCTTGCACAAAGATAACATAATTAATTAATTGGATCAGTTTAAGGTGGAAATGCTTAAACAGATAATTTAGATTCATGTAACGAAAAACTGAAAACAGAAATAAACTGCCGCCACCACCACCACCACAACAGTCAAACTAGGAACTTCACTGGTTTACCATCTTTTGATAGTTGTGTCCAAGGTACTTGGGGAGAGGGTTTTTCAAATGTAAATTTTAAGCGTGAAGAATGATTGATTTGGATCAGCTTTCATGGAGCAGCACATGCATTGAGCCAGGCACTCCCACACAAAGAGCCGCTCTCTGGGCAGAGAACAGCCCCAGAACCAGGAGCAGGGGTGAATTACTCATTCCAGAGAACACACAGTTGCCAGTGTTCCTGCCTTTTAGAAATCAAGTGTCTGATGGTGGAAAACTAACAAAACTCACAGGCACAATGCACTTTATTTTTACAGCACACACGTGCACAAGCGCACATACCATAATTTAGAAAATGAATTGTTCTTGATAAATGAATACCTTACAAACTTTTGCCAATTCTCAATGAATTAAACACTGTAGAGCCTCAACATTGAATTCTATAAAATTACTGAAAATAATTTTGTCTCTCTCTTTGATGATGCTAAGTCCTGTGAAAGCTTTGTAGCATTTATTAGCTGTGGGAGCTGGGATGCTTTCTCATCTGTGAAATGGGAATAATCGTAATTTTTGCTGCATCTCTACACTGTAAGCATTAAGCAGGATTACTGACTTAGCACCACGCCTGACACAACATAAGCAGTCAAAACATGCTGCTGCTAAGTCGCTTCAGTCGTGTCCAACTCTGTGCGACCCGATAGACGGCAGCCCACCAGGCTCCGCCGTCCCTGAGATTCTCCAGGCAAGAACACTGGAGTGGGGTGCCATTGTCTTCTCCACCAAAACGTGCTAGTTCTTGTTAATGGAATCTTATCATCTCTTTCACGAATACTCTAATGGTCAGAAGTAAAACAACATTAACTTTTTTGTTTGCTTTTAAAAACCTTTGATCTTGGAATAATTTAAGACTTACCAAGAATTTGCCAAGATATTATCGTGTCTCCGGACATACTTTGTCCTATGTTAACTCTTTCATAATTGTGGGGCATTTGTCAAAACTAAGAAGTCAACACTGATACATTACTACTAAATAAACTCCAGCCTTTACTTAGATTATGCCAGTTTTACCGCAAATGCCCCCTTTCCTGTTCCAAGATCGCGCCCCCACCGACAGACACCCACTCACAGTTCATTGTCATGTCGCCCTGTTCTCTTCTTGCCTGTGAGTTTCTCAGTCCTTCCTTATTTTTCATGACTTTGACAGTTTGGATAATACTGGTCTTCTGAAGACCATTCATCTTGTACAAAGCCCCTTAATTTGACTTTTTCTTGTAGTCTTTCTTGTAGTCTTTTTCCCATGATCAGACCAGGGTCATGGATTTGGGGAAGAATTCCACAGCAGAGAAGTACCCTTCTCATCAGGTCCTATCAGAAGGTCCATGATAGTTCAACTAGGAGGGGGATGTATACCTATGGTTGATTCACGTTGAGATTTAACAGAAAACAACAAAGTTCTGTAAAGGAATTATCCTTAAAATATATATATATAAATACATTTTTTAAAAAAGGAAGGTCCATGCTATGTAGTGGATGTATATGATGTGTAGTATGCTGTGATGTGTAGCTGGTGTCATTAACATTGACCTCTTTATTAAGGTAGTGCCTTTTGGTTTCTCCACAGCAAAGTTCCTACTGTGTCCTTTTCATTATTGTCTTCTTAGGAAGGAGGTAAGTCCAGCCCAAATTTAAGGGGAGGAAAGTTAAGCTCCACCCTTCTGGAGCTTTTGTTTCATTTTGTTTTGGAGCAATAATCTTTAAGATTCTCTTTTAACAAAGATCTGTCCCATTTTAGCCATTTATGTATTTATTTGATAATTTATATCAGTATATGAATATTTTTATATATACATATAAATATATATATACATTATATTTTATACATGCATTTTATACTTTGGATTATAACACAATACTACATTATTCTGTTACTCAAATTGCTCCAATTTGGAAAAGAATGTTAATGCATGCAACAATTGCAGCAAGCTCTAAGGATAGCATTTGTGGCATGATTTCAATAATTGTAATAATTGAAGCTGACTGGAAAGAAATATTGAGCAAAATTTCATGAAAGAAACTCCTTATAAGTATGCATCCAAAAAGCTGCACAAATAGGAACAGATGGGTGGTGGAGGAGTATTTCATGGAGATGGTTAGATACATTAATGAAGGTAATAAAAAGTATGACACTTTATGCATGGGAGTGCTGATTCTGCTTGGCTGCATCTAACCACCTCAGAAAAAGACTTTGTGTCAACTGATTACAAGCTTGTGTTTTAGTCTACTGCTCTGGAGGTGACATCTGTCTAAGTGGATCAGAAATAATTCTGAAACACAAACAGCACCTAAAGTAAATTTTGATTTTACTATCATTCATTGTAACATAGTGATATTCAATAATGCTTTATTCATTGGGGGCAATGAAGACACTAGACTAGAGCTTACAGTCCAACGTGTGAATCATTAAGCATAGTGAGCTAATCACGTGTGGAAAATAGGTCTTGTAAACAATATTGATGCTTTGTTTTTTATGAGAGAGAAAAAGAAATACAGACAGCTGGATGTTTATTGGCAGTAAAAATTACATTAAATGTTACAAGAGGGGGGTAAAAGTTCTAAAATAGGCTTAATTTCCAAGCAAACTATAATGTAACATTAAGTTTCATATGTACTGTATATACAAAATTTTTGAACTATTCCATATAGAGAGCTCACCACCCTTCTCTTTTATTTCACATGTCCCTTGCTATTTTTTTTTTCTTTTGGCCACACCACATGGCATATGCCATCTTAATTCCCCAACCAGGGATTGAAACTGTGCCCCCTGCATTGGAAGCATGGAGTCTTAAATCAGCACAGGCTCCTCCGTCCATGGGATTTGCCAGGCAAGAGTACTGGAGAGGGGTGCCATTGCCTTCTCCTATAAAAAGTGTCTAACAAACATCAAAATATATTAAGTCTCAGAAAAAATGACTCAACAAAAGAGACATTTAAGAACAATGTGTGTACCAACACCCCCCCTACCAAAACAAACACAGAACAAAACCTCCAAACCAACGATATGCATTATTTCTGCATTATTTCAGTGTACCAAGTTCTTGCCTTAAAGGTGTTTACATACTATGTCTCTATTAGGAAAGTGCTCCCTCTCTTCCTCTCTTTCTCCCTCTCTCACTCTGAACCTCTCTCTCTCACATTGCCTGGCCCCTAATCATCATTTAGGATTCACCTCTCTCTTTCTCATGTTTCCTAGGCTCACTCTCGGAGAAGGCAATAGCACCCCACTCCAGTACTCTTGCCTGGAATATCCCATGGATGGAGGAGCCTGGTAGGCGGCAGTCCATGGGGTCGCTAAGAGTCGGACACGACTGAGCGACTTCACTTTCACTTTTCACTTTCATGCATTGGAGAAGGAAATGGCAACCCACTCCCATGTTCTTGCTGGGAGAATCCCAGGGACGGGGGAGCCTGGTGGGTTGCTGTCTAACGGGTCGCACAGAGTCAGACATGACTGAAGCAACTTAGCAGGCTCACTCTTGTATAGTTCACTCCTCTTAGCCTCTATTAAAACACTCTGTTCTTGATCTTGGTGGCATTTCCCACACTTTCACAAACTTGTGTAATACTAGCCTCCCTCTAATAGACCTTAATCTCTTTGGGGCAAGGGTCTCATTTAATGTTCACCACTACACACAAAACACTGTTGGCAAAGAAAGAGATTTTCCTTTACCCTTCTAGGTTCTCCTGGCTGGCCTAATAGTGAAACAGACATGAGAAATATTAATTGGATGAAAAAAAAAATAAACCCCACCAAATTTAATTATATACATATGGGGAACCTGGACCAACATGGGAGGTTCCAAAGAGAGTCAGGCCAAGTGAGGTATACGTGTCAATCTGGGCTAAGGAAAAGGGGGCATTGGTCTGAGACTTCAAAGGGAAGAAAGGTAAATCATAGGAAAATGAAAAAAAAAAGCAAATGTTGGGTAAATAAATGTTTGCTGGGCCATGTAGAGACAGTGGGACCCAGGAATTTTAACAGATTTAACGAGGTTCCTCCCCATCTACCACTCTGAGTCCATATTACACTCTAAATATTTCTGCTGATTGTTCTCTTACCTGGAATAGCTGCCTATCTAAATTATTTTAGGCAGTTAAGAGAGAGGTGAAAAGAAAAACTTCCTGAGTCTTTCATTTCTTCCTCACATGCCAGACAATCAAATTTTTAAATTAGCAAATTTTTCTTCTCTACAACACGGAACCTATATAAGGCCTGGCCTTGTATCTTTATTGATAAATACATGTGTTAATGAGATAACACTAAGCAAAGTATGCTTTTTGGTGCTTAAAATAAATAATCTTGTCCTTGAGATTTTAGAATAGAACTGAAATGCTTTGTTGGAGCAAACACTGAAAACTTCAAGTTGTTTATTTTAGTAGAAATACTTATAACGTGTGACTTTTACAAGGTGTTTTATAGTTTTCAAGTAATCTTCTATAGGCAAATTCAACATGCTCCAAGTTTCTCTAAAAAGTTTCGCAGGAAACTGAATGAGATTTCAAGAGGTTAAACGAACTAGCTGAACATCTAAGTCCTTGGGAAACAATGAAGAACTCAGCCCTGCCTTCAGCACCTGGCTGATTGACTGGATGGGATGAGGCATCACGCTGTCACCCCAGAGCACACAGGCCGGGAGTTCATTTTCTCTCTAGCCTGTGGTTTTAGTTTTATCCCTCAAGACAGGGACACACTCTCTAAGTTCATGCTGATAGTCACTTGAAGCAATAATTTTCCTAAGTTCGATATGATCACACCTCCGTCTATGGTCTCAGAGTATGGCCTAATTGTTGCAGTTAGAAACCAGTTTGCTCGATCATAGCCATATGTGTGCATATATAATGGGTTTCGCAAACTTAACCTTTTAAGAAATAGCATTTTCCCCCCTTCGCTTTAAATTTACCAGACAACCCATGTAAAGTCCTATTTCATCCCTCCGTGGAAAATGCCCCTTGCCCCATTACTGTTTGGAGCTCCCAGTATCTGGCACCCCTCAGATGTCAAAGAGGTTCTCTGAACACGGATTACTCCCGCCTGGCCCCGCGGCACGTAAGGCTCGAGTCCAAATGACGCTGGCAGGTAGAACTCTGTTATTCCCATGCTGTGGAGAAGCTGGGAGCCTCACGTGGGTGCAGCACTGAACTCTCTGCTGAGATCCTTCACCTCCGTGGCGCGCTGTCAACAAGGGGGCAAGATCACCACTTCCCCTCGCAGCATCCGCCTCCCGCTCACTTCTTCCCAGCTGTAGGAGACCTTCTTCTTTTCTAGTATTTTCTCAGGGGAACACCCTCTCCAAATCTCCCCCTGGGACACACAGAACATCCCTTTCAGGGGTTTAGGCAATTAGAAATGGCAAGAAGAAATACATCTACTTCTTCTGCGTCCTGCCCTAGAAAAATCCCCAAAGCAATGAAGTAACGGGGATTTAGTGCGCTCTGTGAGGTAGTAGTGGAAGAATAAAATATCAGGAGTATGTATTTTTAATGTAACAGTCTACTACGGATTTAGTTCCCCAGTGACAGTGTGGGCATCTTGACAGTAGTGAAGAATGCCTTTTGAGTTTTGATATTATGATGCATAGTCTCTGACGTAAAGGTTCTTACAAGGAGTGGAAGGAAAAATTGAAGGAACAGAGGGAGGGAAGGATGAGGACAGGAAAGAAGGGAAAGAAAGAGGCAGGGAGAAAAAGAAAAAAGGCTTGAAAGAAAGGGAGAGGAATATAAATATTGAATCAATCCAACAAGAGTGCACTGGACAAAGTAAGTATTCCAAGTATGTTGCTAAGTACTATTGGTCATACAGAAGTGCATTAGCATGCTGAAAATGAGAAGACAAGATAAATATATAAATATATATGTGTGTGTCCTCAGTCAGTCATGTCCACTCTCTGCGATCCCATGGACTGTAGCCCACTGGGTTCCTCTGTCCATGGGATTTTCCAGGCAAGAATACTGGAGTGGGTTGCCATTTCTGCCTGTAGGGGATCTTCCCAACCCAGTGATTGAACCCCCATCTCCTGTGTCTCCTACGCTGGCAGGCAGACTCTACCACTGAGCCACCTGAGAAGCCCATATATATATATATATAAGTAACTCTAAAACAGAGTATGAAGACTTGTTCTACAAGGTCCCAGGAATCTGCCACATGTACAGCCTGGCAAAAAAAGACCATTCCAAGGCACATATACTTTGGTCAACATGACTACCAACTTCTAGTCCCAGACTGTTCTGGAGGGTACACCTGACCTGAGGCATTTAGCCAGCAAACTGAGATGTGGCCTTTTGTGGAAAGATGAGCTGAGCTAATGTTATGTATTGACTGGATATGATTGCAACTCCACTTATTTATGACAAGGACAAAAAAAAATTGTCTTTAGAAATAAAGCTGTGTTGATATAAGAATGGAGTTGTGTCTGACATCTCTCATCTGCTGTCCTTGATGAGCACTTAGCAACTCAGCCACTGGGGCCGTTCTGGGGGCTCATGGATAAGAACATTTGGAGAAGCAACTCTGGCAAGGGGAGGTTTGGACTTAAATGCTGTGAGTTTGCCAGGAATATCCCCGAGTCTCAGTAAGGATAAAGCTATCTTCTGCTGGTCTAGTTCTCCAACGATCTTGAAACACTTGCTTCTGCCATGGCTAAGGTGACTCTTTGGTGGGCAATGGTGTTAAATTGTGCAGTGGTCTCAGAAAGAGAAGGGACATTTGCTTCTCATAGGCAGTGTCATAACCCATGCAATGGTCCCCTGTAATTGCAGCCCTTGGAGCTGTCTAGCCTGTCCACTGTCCCCTCAGCAATGTGCTCTGCCAGCTTTTGGTTGGCAAAGCCATCTATTTCAAGAAACCAAAAATCATAGAAAAGCTACACCTCAACTGGATTTGAACTTTATTTCTATCATCATCCCTTGCCTAGAACAGTAGGATAATTACTCTATTATGGGTTTGAAAAATGTTATTTATTTCTTGGCTTATTAAGAATCATTATCTTGTTTGCTATTAGCTTGTGAAATCATTTCAATGACTTTGTGTTAAATAAACTATTGGCAAAGAAAATATTAGTCTCTGAACGTAATGTGCTACCCATCGAAACAAAACATCCAATCAGAGTCTGTCTCAGAAGGCAAGCAGCTATCAAAGGGAGGTGAGGATGAGAGACCGTTGTAACAACTGTCTAGACAGTTCTTAGGGATCAGGTAGAAATTGAAGTCATGTTGAGCAGAAACTAAGAGGAACCAGAAGCTCTGATATAGACCAAAAATTGACTCCATGAAGGATGAGGAAGTATTTCAATAGAGAATAGAGAAAAAAGCTGACAAACCACTAGATATAGGGATTTTTTTGAGAGTGGTCTGGTGAATGAGAGAGAGACAGAGAAATACTGTGATGCCGGACAATGCAGGAACTGGCAGGGCTGTCTCACTTGACCCTTCTCCCGTCCTATGTAGGTCCTTACTATCCACTCTCTTACTAACGTGTGTGGGGTTTTTATTCCTTTAGCAGAATATCCTGACCAAACAAGAGCAATAAAGAGCAAAAGGAGTCAAGTTAAGAAGTTTCCTGCTCCTCCCCAGACAGGGGTGGCACAATCCTTAGCCAAGGGTCCTCAGTGCTGACTGACCCTCAAGGTTACTCATGCAATTTTAAAACACACTTTAAAATGCACTGAGGTTGGGCAGTTCTGGTGAGTTTAAAACCAACAGCTCCAAAGTGAAGGAAGTCCAGACAGCCACATTTTTTACAGTGTTGAGGTGATTCTCAGGCATAGCCAGAGGGGAGAAGATTACAGTCACTACATCTTTGTGTATGAAGGCAGTCCTGAGCATCATTAGCCTTTACAAAAGGCTCCACTTTTCCCTTTGTTTTGTGTGCTTAGAAAACTTACAGTCCCTGACTCTTTAAAAGATGTATCATGGTGTGAATTGTTTCGGTGTTAATCATGTGATTAGTTATCTATACTACCCAAACTCAGACACTCAGTTGTGTTCCTGTTTGACTCTTTGCAAGCCTTTGGACTGTAGCCCGACAGACTCCTCTGTCCATGAGATTTTTCAGGCAAGAATACTGGAGACGGTTGCCATTTTCTTCTCCAGGGGATCTTCCTGACCTAGGGATTGAACTCGTGTCTCCTGTGTTTCGGAGAAGGCAACGGCACCCCACTCCAGTACTCTTGCCTGGAAAATCCCACGGACAGAGGAGTCTGGCAGGCTGCAGTCCATGGGGTCGCAAAGAGTCGGGCAGGACTGAGCGACTTCATTTTCACTTTTCGCTTTCATGCATTGGAGAAGGAAATGGCAACCCACTCCAGTGTTCTTGCCTGGAGAATCCCAGGGATGGGGGAGCCTAGTGGGCTTCCATCTATGGGGTCGCACAGAGTTGGCACGACTGAAGCGACTTAGCAGCAGCAGCAGCAGCTCCTGTGTTTCCTGCGCTGTAGGCAGATTCTTTACCAATGTGATTAGTTATCTATACAACCAATCTTATGAGCCTTATTTCTCATCATCTGCTTTATTCAGTATCCCCTTCTACTTCATCATTTATTTTTAAATTTATTGAATATCTGCTATAGTCCAGAAATGGAGTTTTCAGCCTGGCCTGGGAGAGGACGACTGTATACATAGGTAATTATAAGTCAAAGAAGTAAGTGGTGTACATCAGAAGAATAATGACATAAAGTTAATTGTACTCATTGCAAAGTAATGTCTGGTGAAATAGCTGATTTCAAGATTTCTTGATTTACTCAGAAGGTTCTCAATTTCTAATTCTCTTTCTAAATTCTCTGCTCTTCTCTGAACTTCTGCTTTCTGATTTCAGCACTGGTGGGGTGATTGTATATGAAATATTTCCCACTCAGATACTTTCCAAATGTTTCTCTGATCAAAATATTTACCCATAGTCACTGTAATTAAATAACAAAGTAAAAGTACATGCATTTTCATTTGTACCTAGTTCAAAAGGGGAGCATAGGTAAAAATATCATATTTAAGTGATATGATGTCCCTGAAAACAAGTAATTGTCATATCTAATCGTGATTCAATTTGGTAAATATTATCTGACTGCTGGGAAATCAGGAGACATATTGTAGCAACAGAGCAGCATGTCGCCTACAATAACCTTTTTATTTATTTAATCCAGCTCATTAATAAAGATCTTCTTTTCGTTTTCCTGATGTACGACTACTCCAAAACCACAAGCTCACATTTTGACAGCTAATTTTGCAGGATATAATTTTCCTGCTTAACCCAAGAGGAAAAAGAGACGGATGATTGAGATTAATCATTTGTAAAATTATAATTCTGTCACAGATAATAATTTGCAAGATCTTTTCCTTTTCTGAAGTCCCCAGAATGCACCATAAATTGTCACACTTTGTAACCGAATGTGTAACACATTAGGGGAGTCCTAATAAAGCCAGTCTGCTAGAAAAACAAACCAATTGCCTTATAATTGGCATGTTCCCCACGTGACTATTCTCCTGTGAAGGAATACTGTGCCTTGGGTGAAGAAGGGTTTAAAAATGATTATTCAAGAGGTGGTTATCGCCATCTCTTATTACCATTTGAGCTGTAATAAATGGTATTTTCTTTACTTCAAGTAAGCCTGTTAGAAGATACCATTGTGTACCCAGAAGGTGAATCGGTCCCTTGTGGAAAAGTGAGCAAATTCAGAAATTTTTAATTATTTTCAATTAAAAAAGATACCAGCATAGCCATATAAAAATACTGAGTTTTTCAGAATGGCTATGTTAGTCCAGGGTCTACAGGGCTTACCCTTTTACTGGCAAATCTCTCTGTAAACTTTGCTTTATTTACTAAATCCACTTGATAGGCATTTAATACTGTTCCAACAACAAAGGCAAAGGAACTTCGAGGATTTTATATGAGGCTGGCAGACAGTACATTGACTGTATGAGACTCTATGGGAGGGATGGGGGATGGTGCAGGGCTCTCTGCAGTTTCATGACCCACATTTGGCTAAATTGATTAGGGCTGAAGTTAAGGAGATTAGGGTCATGGGTTTAATGCCTGGGTGGGCCAGCAGGCTTTGCTCAGTTCACATTTTCAGACTATACTGAAATCCTACCAGTCACAGGAATACATGCTGAAGGGGTGCAGGGTGGAGAGGGTTTGAATGCAACAGAACACTCCCATCACTAATTCTTCTTTGAAAATAGCACCCAAAGACCTGTTCTGCCACGAGTTGACCACTTCTCACCAACCCCACAGCCTCCATTTGGGTTTGACCCACCACTATCTTTGCCAAGACTATTGATGTAGCTTCCAACTCCTCTCCCTACTACCAGCTCTGCCTCCTTTAGATTATTCTCAACAAAGATGCAGCGCAATCCCGTTATAATGAAAGTCGCAATGCATCACTCTTATGCTCAAAACCCTCTGATATTTTTCCTGTCTAACCCCAAGTAGGAGCTGAAGCCCTTGCAATGCCAATGAGACCCTAAATAATTTGCCACCTCCTCCCCTCAGTCTTTCTTCAACCCAATGGAAACCCTCTCCTCCCAAGCCCTCTGCAATGTCTGGCGTATGATCTGCAATAAGCTTGGGCTTCCCTGGTGGCTCAGATGGTAAAGAATCTGCCTGCAACACAGGAGATGCAGATTCAATCCCTGAGTTAGGAAGATCCCCTAGAGAAGAGAATGGCTATCCAGTCCACAATAAACAATTTGTGTGCGGAAAACTGTTTACCAGAAGATACTGGTTTTTGATTCTGCAACCTGAAGAAATGTGAGACAAAAGCCTGCCTTCCTTCTTAAAAACTGGAAAAAAGAGAAACAAACCCTAAATTGATCCCTTATTTGTTTCTTTGACAGCAATAAAAGCAAAAGACAAATTAATATCTCAAATATCTCAGTAAGTAAAATTATACCACTACTTGTTAAAAACTAATCTCCTGATTGCCTCAAAGAAAGAAATATTTTCTTAAATTTTCAGTAAGTGCCTAGTCCCAGCAGACACTAGCGTATAGTGTAATGCAATTTAAAACAGGAGATCTGCTTTGATCCTCAATACTCAGTGTCAGTTCAGCGAAGACAGAAATATATAGGACCAGAACTAGGATCCCTATAGTTTGTAGAAAAGAATTATACAAATCTTTCCTGAGTACGTTCTGGCAAACTTAATGAAGGAAGTCACAATACAGAACTAGTTTTAGTAATTACCTGTCTAATAAAAAATAATGATTTACATTTACAGACTCATACAAGACCTCATTTGAGTATGTGGTACACATAAGGCATTCATTCATGCATTTAAAAAACATTTAATGAGCACTTACTATTAATATAAAGGAGGCACTATTCTAGGCGATGATGGTAGATCAATGAGCAAAGTTGGAAAAAGCATTGTCTTCATGGGGTTTATATTCTGGTAGGAGGAATCTATAAAAAACATAATAGATACTTTATAGATTATATTACAGGCTGGAAAGTGCTATGGATTAAAGGAAAAATGGACTTGAACAAGGGAAATCAGGAATGCTGTACCATGTATCAATGGCATGGGGGGCAGGGTATGTAGCTGTGTGTTACATATGTTACAGGACAGCAAGAACATCACTGTCTCCACTTAAAACATCTTGGAGGTAAGTGACTTCCCCAGGGATAGTTGACAATTACCTAGCAGATACAGTTCTGAAGTCCAGCTTAAAAAAAATCCTTTAACTTTTTTTTTTGTCTACACCTTGCTGTCTTTTTACATAATGGAATAGGATTGTTTTGATCATAATGTCCCTTAAATCATATTTAATGCCTTGCTTTAAAGGCATGGTTTCATCCCAAGCACCCAGGGCCAGACCTGCATCCATATGCTAAGGTTTTATCTCTGTCCATCCATGATTTTCCTACATGCCTCTGCCCCGTTGTGCCTGCAAGAGAAGCAGATATTAGTGGAGAGGCAAGTCACCATGTTCTATTGAGATCTGGAGATTATCAGCTCAGTTTCTGTGGCCATATAGCTTATATACGCTTTTTAGACAACAAAATGAAAAGTAATATGATGAACAACCCTATAGCAATATTTTATTAAGGTGTCATATTTCAAAAGGGGTCTCCAGAATTTCTCATTTACTCTGAATGTCTACATTTCTTGTAGAAAAGGTTGTGACTGCCCTTAGAAAATGTGTATTCAAAGGTTCTTTCAAATTAAAATGAGGCAGTGAAATGAAAAAAAAAAAATCAGACAATGAGAAAGAAAGAGGGATCAGCAGCTACTAGGATATCTATGTTGGCTGACTTTCTCAAAAGGAAATACAGTACAGAAACAATCCACCCAAGACGAGGAAATTAAACATGACTTAGTGACGGTAACTGCATCTGTGGCAAAAGCCCAAGTACCATTTATTTTCTAATTTAGGCTAATGTCTCAGAAAACTTTGATTTTTACTTGGATATAAATAAGAGGAAGTTGAAAAACTGCCTGGTGTATGGTTCAGTCTTGATCGTCTATGATATGCAAAAATGATTTAACCTTACTCTTTGGAGGACTATTTTCCTGTAACCCTTTACTTTTCCCTGTTGCTTTGATGTGTCTCTTCTGTCGTAAGGATTCCCTTGTATCTTTACAATCGGTGATTGTCCTTAACATCTGGATTGCCTGGACATCTGCCTGAGACCATGCACCACTCACAAGGCCACTGGTCCACTTCCATCACAAACCCTCCTGTGGCCCTGCTCAGCAGAATCTGAGGCACAGAACTAGACGCTCAACCTGGGTTGGAGAGTCATGAGACAAGGGAATCTGATGTTGGTTCTAATGAAACAATGAACAACCTCTGCTTCTGCTGTGTACATCTTCTTTGTCTGGACTTTCTGGAAGTCTGTGCTTCTAAACTGACAAATGAAGCTAAGATCACATAACCAAAACAACTGGGGGAAAATGGAAACCTCAATCAGCCAGGTGTTTTGCCTACACAGTCTCTAAAGGCCAGTCTGATTAGTTGTTTTTATTATATTATTTTCTTTTAGAATAATTGTTTTTCCTATTATGTAAAGTAATGTATATTCGTTGTGGGAAATATACACACTACATGAAAGTATAGCTGTGGACTTTTTTCTAAAATTCCGACTATACTATTAATATTTTTATGTATCTCTTACAAGTCTTTAAGAAAACTTACATATCTGTAATTTTATGTGTGTAATTTTATGCATTTATGCTCTACCTAGTATTATGCATCAATTTCTCTTACCTAAAAATAAATCGTGATTATTTTCCTAGATTATTGAATAGTACCTTCCAGTATGGTTTAATTATTGAATAGCACTATAATTTTCTTTAACCAGTCCCCTTTTGTTGGGCAATTAAATTACTTCTAGTTTTCAAAGCTATGAAAACATAACATACTAATAAACAATTCTGAACAAACTTTTTGTACAGATATTAGATTATTAGTAATGATTATAATATGAATGCTTTTTGCTGAATAATATTGGTGCATTGACAACTAATTGAATGAAAGGGTCCAAGCAAATCTGCTAAATGATTACTTGTATATTTTTAGTTCAGTAGGACAAAAACCCAAAAGAATAAAACTATCTTAAAATTCTATACTGACATATTCAATGGCATGCTTTTACAAACTTAACTCATTTTTATAGCAATACTCATATCATCCTTCTGAGTTTATTAGGAGCAAAGGAAGAGGACCAACACCACTTGGTTCTGTGCTAGTCTTTGCATATGTTATCTTATTATGGTGTGGTTTAAATAAGTATCTTAGACTTGATTGGAGAAGGCAATGGCACCCCACTCTAGTACTCTTGCCTGGAAAATCCCATGGACGGAGGAGCCTGGTGGGCTGCAGTCCATGGGGTCGCTAGGAGTCGGACATGACAGCGACTTCACTTTGACTTTTCACTTTCATGCATTGGAGGAGGAAATGGCAACCCAATCCAATGTTCTTGCCTGGAGAATCCCAGGGACAGAGGAGCCTGGTGGGCGCTGTCTACGGGGTTGCACAGAGTTGGACACGACTGAAGCGACTTAGCAGCAGCAGCAGCAGCAGACTTGATTAATATTATTTAAGCTGTCAAATGTACACTGATTAGAGGAATTTTTGGAGGCAAGAGTGTTTGAAGCTCTGTCTTCTACTGAATTTAAGTCTGAAAGGAGATGTGTCATTAATTCAGGAATTCAGGGAATCTCCCTGAGAGTTCTTGTTTTAGAAGTTAACTACTTCAAAAGAAGCATAGGTGTTTATTAGCTGCATGGACCTTTCTTCGGTTTTCTACAAAGAAATCAGAGTTTGTGTTTGGCCCAATCAACTAAATACCTTTGGATTCTATACAAGTCACTGTTTATGCCAATGCTCTCTTGGCTCTATCACCCTAATCAAGAGTAACTTCTCCAGGTCACTGCCTTTAAAAAGCTGTGGTGCCGTGGGACTACTGAAAGGTCTCTAGAGGTCCAGTGAAATTCTGTTTCTAGAATAGCATCTAGAATATCATAACCACCAGAAGTTTCTTGAGTCCTAGTTGAACTATCACTCAGAGGGGATACCAAATCACAAGGCTTTCATCTTTTCCTAATTTGCTTCCCATAACCCCATTGTTTCTGATAAAAGCTATTACCTCCCAAGGCTGAAGTTAAAACATCACTTTCCTAGAATCACCCTGGGCTTCTGCTATTCTGCACTGCTTAGGACCTGGAATGCAAGACATTTCTCTTTGGCAGAAATAAGTTAGTTTGTATCATATCTGAACCCCTTCTGCAGAAATCTGGAGGAAATTGAATCTGTTTTGCAATTGTTAGTGGAGAGGCTTGCACATGGAAACCAATCACAGACATCTGATACTTGTTTCCATAGAATAAGTCATATGCTTAAACATTATATGTTAGTAGAGACTAGATTGTACAGGTCTACAGTTCATTTTGGAAGAGATAGACTGCTTCATTGATTACAGAAGGTAATCATTGGATTGGAACAAAGGCTAAATATAATTTGTCTATGTATATCTTAAACCAGCACAAGAAGAGTAGTGCAAAAGCAGGGTAAAAGTGTATGTTCATCAATACTTAATTTTACACCAAGCATTTGTATTAACACAGCAGAATATTCTGTATCATTCACTGGTATTTTGAGTGGTGAAGCCCTCAAAGTAACTGCTTTTTTTGTACTTCAAATTTAGGTCATTTTATTGCATAGAGAAATAAAAAATATTTTGAACCCCCCTGGGGTTGAGAAATATAAAGCATGTGAAGTAGAAAGATACTTTAGGTTTCTTTTAAAGTTTCTGCATAAATCTAAACTGCTCTTCAGTAATTAAAGTATACCCTAATTGCTTGAGGCCATCCAACCTGAATAAACATTAGAAACCTTGACGATTTCCCATGGAAAGAATCATCTTCACCCTAGTTTGGGAGAATTGAGGGAACCGTACCACAATGCACTCAAGCTTTGACGTCTACTGACACTGGGCACCGGCCATCCCACAGGCCCCCCTTGCTCAGAGAAGTAGAGATAAGAACTGGGCACCATAACTGCAGACATGATGACTCTTACAGTAAGTCAGCAGCAGTATTCTTCAACCTGAGTCATGGTTTTCAATGTGCAGGTTCATGCAGGAGGAAACAGAGTAATGGTTAGAGAATGAGCAGGCAAGAGCAAAACTGTGCTTTCAGATCATAGGATAATATTATGCGCAACATCCCCATCTCCAACAAGGAGTGAGTTCTGCTAAAAACTCACATTGCCCAGTTGCTACCTTTAGAAGTTACCAGTTCACTTGCTTTTTTTTTTTTCCAGCAGTTATGCTCCATTTTTACCTCTTAGCTTGTCAGCACATTTCTGTGTGAACCAATGGTTCCAATTGGTCTGTTATACTCATTTAACCTGGGAGTCCTAAAATTCTATTGTTTGTATTTGTTGTTAAAACCAAAACCCCAAATCAAACAAACTAAAAACTGGCATTGCTTTAAGGAAAACTTGCTGTTGTATCAGACCACTGATATGAACACAATACAGGACTACACAGTTTCAGCATTAGGCTTAGTGATTACATGTGTGCATTTTAATTAAACCAACTGGTGTTCTCTCAGGGCCTAGAAGAGCCTATAAAGCTAGGAAGGCCACATTTATTACATTCTCATAGGAAAGGACAATAGCATACCTCTGAAGTGTGTATTGTATTTTGGTTTGATGTTATTACTGCCAGGATTTGTCACCATTGGTTCTGAAAACTGAGGTGAACTGGTACACATTTTAATTCATGGATAGTTTTAACTTGAAACAAGTAAACAATCTGATCTGATACCGTTTAAGGAACTAATGGAAGAAGGAAAGATCATAGATCTTGAAATTAATGAAACTCAATAACAATGCAGGGACTTCCTTGGTGGATCAGTGGTAAAGAATCTGCCTGACTAAGCAGGAGACATGGGTTACACCCTTGATCTAGGAAGATCCCACGAACCACGGAGCAACCAAGTCCACGTGCCACAGCTATTGAGCCTGTGCTCTAGAGCCCGGGAGCCACAGCTACCAAGTCCATGTGCTGCAACTACTGAAACCCGCATGCCCTAGAGCCCGTGCCCCACAAGAGAAGCCACCACAGTGAGACGGCCACGCACTGCAATGGAGAGTAGCCCCTGCTCACTGCAACTAGAGAAAGCCTGCACACAGGCACCAAGACCCAGAGCAGCCAATAAATAAATTAATTAAATCTTTTAAAAAAAATAACAAAGCAATATCTGTTAGTAACTGGAATAATCCTCCTACATGGTGGTTTCTGAGTTGACCTAAGTAAATTTATGCCTAGGAAATTAAAGCTTTGTTATGATGTAGATGAACCAGCCTAAAGTCAAAGTGTATTTAAACCTTAAAAGCACCGGATCCATCTATTCTGCATCAATAGAAGTGTTTTAAATAGGTTACATAAAGGAGAGAGAATGAAAGAATGAGATATTCATCAAAATATTTACATCTTGCTCTGTCATGAAGACTGTTACGCACTGATATTTTGTCATACTTCTGATGGAAAAGACAGGAAGTCTCCATCGCAGGGCCCCATATAAGAAATGAGATGGGATTGGATGTCATCACTATCAATCACTCAGGTATAAGAGAGGGAGGTGGATCATCTAGACCCCAGTGAAATGAAACCAGAAGGTACCTGTGTCATCTTTGTCAGCCCCTTTACTGATTTAACTTTTGGATATAATTAAAAAAAAGAAACTTCCCAACAGAGGAATGGCTGCAAATCCAAAGTGAGAAATATGTGAATAATAATATCCAATATTATCAAGAGCAGAAACTGAATGAACTTGTAGAAAATCCTTTTTGTTACATCTTGGATGTTTAAAGTTTTCTCTCAAGTCTTATAAAATCAGCAAATTAATTAAGAGAGGACCTAGAAAAGAGAAGGGACTCTCCCCTAATCTTTAGCCAAGAATGCTCCATAAACACTCCCCAGCAGTCTGACAAGGTAGAATTATAGCATCATCAATTTCACAAATAAGAAAACTGAGACCAAGAAAGATCAGACATCTCTTTCAATATCACCATACAGGAGAGTAGTAAAATGGGCAACCTTATCTGCTGGGTCTGTCAATGCTTTTTCAAATAGCAGAGTGAGAATGATGAGATAATCATGGAAGATGTGAAAGTAAGGAATGTATGTTGAGTTGGTTAAAAAAAAAATCGATGATTTGAAAACCATAGAATGACTTAAATGTCACTGCTCTAAACCCCAACCCTTCTGAAGGCATTTGTCTCTTCAAAACAGAAGTGAGATGTATTTAGACCAGAGAGAAAGCTCCTAGGGTTATTTTCCTACCCTACAGTAAACTAGGCTGGTGACACCTCCTGAGAATAAGGGTACACAATAGTAAATTCCTTTTGGAATTGCTGAAATAAATATGGAGTTACTCAGTTTTCTGGATTTGGACTTGTCTGGGTTCCAAGAGCCAAGTTCTTTCTGACTGTGCAAACATGTGAGACTTCGGTAAGCCGTGAAACTTTTAACACCGATGTTCACAAAAGTCTGCACATATTTGGAATCTTTTTGGAGTCAACCTTAGGAATATTTTTGAAGCCAGATGACATAATTACCCTCATTTTTTAGTCAACCACACCCGATTATTGAACAACAAAAATGTTATTAGTCATACCGCAAATCCTCTGTACAGCCCAAAGTGGTTTCGATTTATACATAGCAAAAACTTGGGATACTTTCAAAGGACAAATATCTGACCCCTTATGCATATTAAAAATAATATCCCAAAGTCTAGGAAGACAGTTTCTAGAAAAGCACTCCAACAATTAGAGAGCAATGTCAGTGTCATTTTAATAGTGGCCTCCAAGGTGGCCGCTTTAAATGACTTCACTCATTTGGATGTTTGGCTCCAGAAATGTTTATATAATCAATTTAAGAATCCATCTTATAATGAAGATAATGACAATGTGTCATTAATTTCAATAGTAATGTTACATTTTGTTTATATGTTATTGACTTCTATGATTTTTCTTTCTAATTGAAATATACCTTGTGGTAAAGGACCCAGATCTCATGTGCGAAGCCTGAAGAATTTTAGCACACGTATTAATATGTTCTTTGTAATGAGCATCAAGGTCAAGACATAGAGCATTTCAAGCCCCTGACAAAGCTCCCTAGGTTCCCCACTCCAGGCTGACTGACCTGACCTCCAATCGCAATAGATAAATTTAGTTTACTTTTGAACTTCATATAAATAGAATTACAGAACTGTACTCTTTTGTATTGGATTTCTTTCATTTAATTTCATATCCAGAGATGTACCCATGGTCTTGTGTGTAACACTATTTAGTTCCTTTTCTTGCTTTGAATATTACATTCTATGGTTAGACCACAATGCACTGGCCCATTCCACTGTTGGTAGAAGTTTGGATTATTTATGTTGGGGTTGTTATGGATAAAGCTGGAATGAGCACACTGATATGTGCCTCTGGGTGGAGTTAAGTCCTCATTTCCATTTGGTATGTTTCCAGGAGACAAATTGCTGTGTCATACCTATTTTAACTTTCATAGGCACTGCCAGAAATATTTTCAAAGTGTTTATACTAATTTACACCCTGGTGTTTGTTAAATGACATAAAAGGAAAAACCATTTAAGCAGTTGACCTTCCTGGATTCATCAGTGTTTCTTTACATGAGCTGTTCTTTTTTTGAAGGAAAGCTTAGAGATATTAAAACAAAATCTCTGCCATATTATTTTCCTCTTTGCTTTCCTGGACTATTTCTAACCCATTAAATTTGTAAAGTCTCTGTCTTCTTTCTTGCTATGTTCTCCAGAGACACAAGGTGATTCCTTTATAGCGCTTTACTGTTGATTTGTGTGTCTTGTATTTGCACTTGGGGTGAACTGCTGGCAAGAGAGTGGGCCATGCTCTCTTCTCTCACCTACTGCCTGTGTGGATAAGACTCTGATCAGCCTCAGAGGTAGAAGGCCATGACTTGCTCTGTCATGACATGAGACCCAGGAGGTTTGACAAAGATGGTGTGATGTCTTCAACAGCATCTCCTAAAACTCAGAGAAGTACAGTGACAAATTCAATTCCAAATTCCATGCTCACCACTGCCTGAACCTCCATATTGTCATCATTCAAGATTTCATCATTAACTTGCCCAGATAATTATCTTTTAGTAAGGCCAACGTTCTAATTCTAGTCAAGAAAACAAAATATTACTGGCAGCTCTTCCCAGCTATATGCTTTAGTGATTCCAGATGTGCATATCAAAGAAATGTTGGCAACAGAGCACTGTCTAAAAAAAAGAAAAAGAAATGAAATGTGCAGACTATTTGCTAAACATTTCAAAGACCCTAGAAATCCAGCTGACACCAAAATCAATATTTGCATTTTAATCTAAATCAATATTTTCATTTTAATCTTTGCTTAATTGGACCTAATAGAGCCTGTACCAAAGATAAAAGCCATTTGAAGTTGAACTTATTTTCCCCCCATTATTACTTTTGTCCCTACTACTTTTTTGTAAAACATTTTGGAGGAAGCAGATATTTGATTTAAATTGTTCATTTTCAAAATAAATATCTTTCTTTTCTGGGAACACAGATCAGGAATCCTGTATTGGGAGTTTTGTTTATATTATCTTATTATGTATGGCTTAACAGATCTTTATTTTTCTTGTAACTTAATGAAACTGAAGTAAAACAATTGGTACTAATTTGTACTAATTTCACATGTGTGTACTAGATATAACTCTTGAATAACAATATAAAGCTATAATAATCAATATGACATATTAATATACTATTAATATGACAGTCTTAAATTTTAATATGTTTAATTTAATATTATATTAATTATAATATTAATATGGCATAGTTTTAAAATTTTTATCTCATTATAAAATTATAAAAACAATAGTAATAAAATAACAGCTCATGTTAAATCAAAACAATAGTCCATGTTAGTTTATACTTTGGCTCTCTGACCATTTCACCCAACTAAAACATGAGAATAGGAAATTTAAGAGGAAATACAGAGTCACTGTGCAGGCTAAATGGACATATCAACAGTCATAACATCCTGTGCTTCTTTAAATGTCTTAGTTTTTTCCCTTAGTTTTACTGAGATATAACTGATATAGCTCACTGTATAAATTTAAGATGTACAGCATAATGTTTTGACTTACATACCTAGTGAAATAATTACCATGATAATTTTAGTTTAGCATCCTCCTGTGTTTCTTAAAAGTTATTTCAAGCTTCCACTCAGGGTCTATTTCCTTTTAATTTACGTACAATACTAACCAACTATGCAGAGCAATCAACTTTCAAACTCATGGTAGAAGTGAAACAGTTTGGTGCCACAAAAAAGCATATGGCAATAAGAAATGATAGCTAATAGCAAAAAAATAATAGTTACACAAAATAAAAAAGCAGTAGCAATTATTATTAGTCCTGAAGAAGCATGGCTGCTACGGTCATTTTGTTCAGGGAAAACAGCTCACCTGCCTCAGGTACATCTTTTTGTCTTTTACTCCAGTTAGTGCTGCAGTGCTGGCTGCAGGTGAGGGTAACCTGAAAGCCCCTGCTCAGGGAGCATCCCAAGCATCCCCTTCTGTCCTCAGGCTTCTCTGGTGTTGCAACCTGACATCAAAAGGAGCTCATTTGTCATTATTGTGCAAGCAAGTATGGATTTATCACTTCTGGAGACCCGATGGACTGTAACCATTGAGACTGCACACCACAACTACTGAAGCCCACGCCTTAGAGCTTGTGTTCTGCAACAAGATAAGCCACTGCAATGAAAAGCCTGCATAAGGCAACTAGAGTAGCCCCCTCACACTGCAACTGGAGAAAAGCCCATGCAGCAACAAAGACCGAGCACAGCTAAAAATAAATAAATAATGTTTTTTTTTAATTGAAAAAAAAGAAAAGAAGATATGGATCTATCAGGAGAACTTAAGAAAACAGGGAAACTGAGAACACTAAATTAAAATTGGTTTTCATCTAGACCAGTATTTTGCAGATTATATTCCAGGGAGCCCGGAAATCATATAATTGTCCTTCAGAGTACATCATGGGGTTAGAGGCAGTTGATACAGACAGGTAGCAGTTTGGGCCCACTTTTCTGCCTTAATATCATGTTTACTTTCTATTCTAAATGTAGAAGTTCTACCTAAAATTACATTTGAAAAAAGAATTTACTACTATAAAAATAAAATTTGTGAACCATAATGAGAAATCTTTACGTATACCATAGGGATATATCAAAATACTGGGATTCTCCATGCTTTGGAGGTAATTCATGAATTATTTCTTTGAAGTACCAACAATTTCTAGTCCAACAATAAGCTATTATTCTGTACCTGGCTAACAGGATCTCTGCCATTACATGATAACATCAGAGTCAGATGGGCTATAATATTATAATAAAGTTCTTAAATATTAATAAATGCACATTTCTTTGGAGTAATGCTATGCCCAGGTTCAGGCTTGAGCCTGGTTTTTTATGACTGTGGGAGTGAAAAGGTTCAGACAAATAATATTTAAAATTAGCATAACATTCCCACCTGCCCTTTGCTGCCTGCAGTAAGAAGTGTCTTGCAGAGTTATGTCTGTGTCACTGAACTATGCTATACAGATGGGGTATGATTGGCCTGTAGGCTTAAAGTGCTCAGAAAACACTTCAACAAGTGGAGACAGGAAGGTCTTTGACATTGAGGGTGGTTATTTGAGGGCAATGCACTGCAGAACGTGTTTGAACGTCAAGGTTAGAGCTTAGTAATAGGGAAGACTGTCTACAAAATGGAAACTCATTTCTCTAAGCCACAGAGCAGCCTAACAAATCTGTTTGGAGGCCGAGTTCTTTGAATGGCCTTAGAGCTGTTAGAAGACAGACTCTAATGTCATATTGAGTTGTATCAGACTTCAGGCTCATTTATTCTTTGGAAATATTACAAGAGTCATAGCTCAAGAATAGGAACAAGCAAAGTTTTCAGATTTTATTCATGCTGGATTTTTTTCCCCAAGGTCATCTTTCTTACATTTCTTTCCTTTCTTCTTTAACTTACAGCTTTTCTCTAAACCAGGTGAGCCCCTGTTGGATAATTTGTCCTCTAATAAGATCAATTCATCTTCCACTGACCTCTGCAGTCAATTATGCCACTTTTAAAAGATCCCCAAGTTAAAAATTTTCAATATCTGCTGATATGTCATGTTATTAAATGAAACCTTCAGATATTTAAAAATTTTCTTCTGCTTAAAACAGGAGCATAAACAGCAACAACAGAAATCCCATCCCTCCTGTTTGACAGTGCAGCATCCGCCTCTCAGTTGCTGAGGGAAATACAGCAAAGCCAAGCACAGAGTATCTGTTCTCCGTATCTTGTCCCTGCCTCCACACTCCAGGGTGTCATGTCGATTGGAGTCATCAAGGACTAGGGGTAGGAAATCCTAACAAGTGAGGAGAAATTAATTTGGACTACTAAAATTTACTCCCCAAAATGAAAAAAAAAATAGCTGAAAGAGAAAGGCTATATCAATAAGAAGCATGTCATAAGTAGTGTAAATAAGGAGAGGCAGGAAGTAGTTGTCACCTTCGATGAGTGAGTTAGGGAGGCAGAGGATGGAGGAGTAAGAAAAGAGGAAAATTCCACCAGTGCACGGGAGTCCAGGCTGAAGAAGTGGTGCCATTTCTCTGCATTCATGTTCCCTAATCCCCTTGCCCGTGCTCAAATTCTGCATTTTGTTAAAATGCAGATCTGATTCCATGGGCTTTAAATGGGGCCTGCAATTCTGCATTTCTAACTCATTCCCAACTTGATGCCGCAAAGCTAGGGACCAAATGTGGAGTTACAAGTTTAAACAACCAGTGTTCCTCAGAGAGAGTCTGGAAATAAACACACACACACCTACACTAAATTAACCTTCAACAAAGGAGGCAAGAATACACAATGGGAAAAACACCATCTCTTCAGCAAGTAGTGATGGGAACATTGGACACCACATGTAAACCAACAGAAGTTAGGACACACCCTTACACCATACACAAAAATAAACTCAAAATGTCTTAAACACTTAAATATAAGGCACAATACCATAAAACTCCTAGAAGAGAATATAGGCAAAACATTCTCTGACATAAATCATACCACTGTTTTCTTAGGTCAGTCTCCTGAGGCAGTAAACAAAAGCACAAGTAAACAAATGGGACTTAATCAAACTTACAAGCTTTTGTACTGCAAAGGACACCATAAACAAAATGAAAAGACAGCCTACAGACTGGGAGGAAATATTTGCAAATGATGCCACTGACAAGGGCTTAATTCCCAAAATGTACAAACAGCTCATGCTACTCAACAACAAAAAAACAAATAGCCCAATCAAAGAATGGGCAGACCTAAACAAACATTTCTTCAAAGAAGAGACACAGATGACCAACAGGCACATGAAAAGATGTTCAACATCACCAATTATTAGAGAAATGCAAATCGTAACTACAACAAGATGCCATCTCATACTGGTCAGAATGACCATCATTTAAAAACCAGCAAATAACAAATGCTGGAGAGCATGTGGAGAAAAGGGAAGCTCCTACTATGTTGGTAGGAATGGAAATTGGTGCAGCCACTATGGAAAACAGTATGGAGATTCCTCAAGGGATGACCTGGAGGGACGGTACGGGGAGGGAGGTGGGAGGGGGTTCAGGATGGGGAACACGTGTACGCCCGTGGCGGATTCATATTGATGTGTGGCAGAACCAATACAATATTGTAAAGTAATTAGCCTCCAATTAAAATAAATAAATTTAAAAAATAAATAAAATTATAATTGCCATATGATCCAGGAGTTCTACTTCTGGAAATATATCTGGATAAAACTATAATTCAAAAAGATACACGCATCCCTATGTTCATAGCAGCGCTATTCACAATAGCCAAGACATGGAAACAACTTAAATGTTGTTTCAATTCATCCATTGAGAGATGAATGAATAAAGAAAATATGATACATATATACAATGGAATAACACTCAGCCATAAAAAGAATCAAATAATGCCATTTGCAACAACATGGATGTAACTAGAGATTATTATACTAAGTGAAGTAAATCAGAAAGATAAAAACAAATACCATACGACATCACTTATACATGGAATCTAAAATATGATACAAATGAACCTATCAGGTGGCGCTAGTGATAAAGAACCAGTCTACCAATGCAGGAGACACAAGAGACGTGGGTTTTATCCCCGGGTCAGGAAGATCCCCTGGAGAAGAAAATGGCAACCCACTCCAGCACTCTTGCTTGGGAGACCCCATGGACAGAGGAGCCTGGCAGGCTACAGTCCATGGGGTTCGCAAAGAGTCAGACATGACTGAAGTGACTTCAGTTCAGTTCCATTCAGTCACTCATGTCCAACTCTTTGAAGACCCCATGGACCCTGCAGTACGCCAGGCTTCCCTGTCCATCACAAGCTTCTGGAGCTTGCTCAAACTCATGTCCATCGAGTCAGTGATGCCATCCAACCACCTCATCCTCTGTTGTCCCCTTCTCCTCCTGCCCCCAATCCCTCCAAGCATCAGGATCTTTTCAAATGAGTCATTTCTTCACATCAGGTGGCCAGAGTATCGTAGCTTCAGCTTCAGCATCAGTCCTTCCGATGAATATTCAGGACTGATTTCCTTTAGGATGGACTGGTTGGAGCTCCTTGCGGTTCAAGGGACTCTCAAGAGTCCTCTCCAACCCACAATTGAAAAGCATTAATTCTTTGGTGCTCAGCTTTCTTTATAGTCCAACTCTCACATCCATACGTGACTACTAGAAAAACCATAGCTTTGACTAGAGGGAACTTTGTGGGCAAAGTAATGTCTCTGCTTTTTCATATGCCATCTAGGTTGGTTATAGCTTTTCTTCAAGGAGCAAGCATCTTTTAATTTCATGGCTGCAATCACCATCTGCAGTGATTTTGGAGTCCCCCAAAATAAAGTCTGCCACTGTTTCCACTGTTTTTCCATCTACTTGCCATGAAGTGATGGGACTGGATGCCATGATCCTAGTTTTTTAAATGTTGAGTTTTAAGCCAGATTTTTCACTTTCCTCTTTCACTTTCATCAAGAGGCTCTTCAGTTCCTCTTCACTTTCTGCCATAAGGGTGGTGTCATCTGCATATCTGAGGCTATTGATATTTCTCCCAGCAGTCTTACCATGAAGCAGAAGCAGACTCACAGATAGAGTACACACTTGTGGTTGCCAATGGGGAGGGGGAGTGGGCAGGAATGGATTGGGAGTCTGGAATTTGTAAAAGCAAACTATTACATATAGAATGGATAAATAACAAGATCTTATTGTATAGTACAGGGAATTATATTCAATATCTTGTGATTTACCATAATGGAAAAGAGTATGAAACAGAATATACATGTGTACATTCTTTTTCAATGTGTATATCTGTATAACTGAATCACTTTGTTGTACAGCAGAAATTAACACATAGTAAATCAATTATACTTTAGAAAAATAAATTAAAAACAAACATACCACCCCCATCCCCACCCCCAAAAAAACAACCGTTGTTCCTAATCTCTTGAATGTCTCTCACTGAACATACAATCATAACATACATAAGTTTATTATTTTTTTTTGTACACAAGTTTTTAAGAAGACATAATACTTTACTGTGTCAGCCAGCATTCACCAGAGAAACAGAACCCACAGAACAAGTCACTTTATATCTAGGGATGTGGGGGAGGGTGAGATTTTTAAGAAATTGGTTCACCCAGTTGTGGGAATTGGCAAATATGAAATTTATAGAGCAGGCTGGAAATTATATTACTGTTTTAAAGAAGAGTTTCTTCTATAGGAAAGCACAGTTTTACTCTTAAAGCCTTTGACTGATTAGATAAGACCCACCTACATTATCAAGGGTGATGTATTTTACTTAAACTTAACTAATTATAATTATTAATTCTATCTACAGATATCTTCAGAGCAATAACTAGGTTAGTGTTTGAACAAACAACTTGCAGGCCATGATCTGGCCAGGCTGACATATAACATTAGCTTTCACACATACTATGTAATTTTCAGCAGATTTGTTTTTCCCTCCCTTAAAATGTCTTGGAAATCATTCTTCATTAATAGCAACATTGTTTCTATTATATGAATGTAATATAATCATACAAGTAGTCTTTTATTTTTGAAATTTTACTCTTCGCTATTACAAAAATGCTGCTGTGAACATTTTAGAAAAAAAATGTCTTTAACTACAAATATGAATATATCTGCAATATAAATACTTAGGTCTAAAAATACTAGTCAACGAGTGTGTAAAGTTTTAATTTTCATAGAAATTAACCAACTATTTTTGAAAAATAGACTTTGCTGATTAATACCTTTAATAAAAATGGGTAAGAATTTGTTTTCATACATTCTCAATGACATTATACTACAAAATATTTTCAGCTTTACCATTCAGGTACATGAAAATGTTCCTTCAAATTTTATTTTGTGGATGATCATTATTTTTATGTTTTGAAGTTTTTTGTATTTTTTTTTAAATTGTGATGAAGGTATTTATGCTCTTATTACATTTATTTTTATTTTTTTTTAATTTTATTTTATTTTTAAACTTTACAATATTGTATTGGTTATGCCATATATCGAAATGAATCCGCCACGGGCATACATGTGTTCCCCATCCTGAACCCTCCTCCCTCCTCCCTCCCCATACCATCCCTCTGGGTCGTCCCAGTGCACCAGCCCCAAGCATCCAGTATCGTGCATCAAACCTGGACTGGCGACTCGTTGTGAAGTTATTTGTAATTTCATTTCTTCTGTTTCTCCTGCCCATATTTCTGGGGTCATTAGTATTTTTTATTATTGATTTATTGGAATTCAATATATCTTATGACTATTAGCCATTTTGTATATATATATACTATATATATTATATATATACACACATATTATATATGTATTATATATTATATATACATCTATATGTACGTATATATACATTTTGTGTGTGTGTATATATGTATATATATATACACACACACAATGCAAATATTTTTTTTCCTGGTGTGTTGTCTGTCTTTTAACTTCATTTGTGTTATTTTTAGCTATGCAAATATTTTCATTTCAATACACAGCTATTTGTCTTTAATTTTATGGCTTCTGGATTTTGTGTCCAAACTTTCTCTACAAGAAAATACAAAATTTTTTTCCTATATTTTCTTCTATACTTGTATGGTATTTCATTTTGTCTTAAAATCTTTGACGATTTTATTTATTCTGGTGTAAAGAGTGTAACAGAGATAAACTCCTCACTCTCATTCTTCTGGCTAGTCAGTTGTCCAAAACCCATTTGTTTGATAATCTACTTTTTATCACATATTAAATTCCACTATGTATTGACTCTATTTATAAAATATCTATCCTTAAAAATCTATTACATAAATATCTATGACTTTTTCTATACTATGTCTAATATTCCTAATAGAGCTAGTGCCCCTCAGAATTCTTATATTTTGAAACTTTTCTACCTAGTCTTATAATTTAAATCAGTGTATCCATCATCAAAAATTATTGTTGGGACTTAGAGAATGAAATTATGGTTGCCAGGGAGAAGGATGGGTAGAAAAAATAGTTAGGGAGTTTGGGATGGACATGTAGACACTGCTGTATTTTAAACGGATAACAAACAAGGACCTAATGAATAGCACAGGGAACTCTGCTCAATGCTATGTGACAGCCTGGATGGGAGGCGAGTTTGGGGAAGGTTGGATGCAGGTGTACGTATGGCTGAGTCCCTTAGCTGCTCACCTGAAACCACTGCAACATTGTTAATCACGTTGCTAATCGGCTTTACCCCAATACAGAATAAACAGTTAAAAACTTATTGTGCATATTTTGATTGACACTGAATTAAAGTTATGAAAATTCATCACTCCCTTAAAATTAAGGGAGAATGTGTATTTCATGCTTTCTCAACAGGGTAATTACAACTTAACGGAACAAAATCTAGTTTTTGGAAGTCAAAAAATTTAACTTTTTTTAAAAAACTTACTCTTTTTCTGTATAAAACACAGAAAAATATAAGGTTTATAAACAGATATTTAGTGTATCTGTGATATTAAAATTTAATCGGAGAGGGAAATTAAGAAAAAAATACATCCGAAAAAGTTCCTTTGGAGGCAATACTGTAAATACAGTTGAGAAACACTGTTCTAGCTATACAAAGCTGAGTCTTCTTAGCTAAGAACAGGTCGGTTCTTAATACATACTTAGGCCTGTTAGGTTCAATGGGGAATTTAAACATTTTCTTCAAATATATCTGGGAATTTATTTCCAGGTGGTTTATCTTGACTTAAAATTTAATTTGAGGATGATCTTGTCAGAATTTCTAATTGCAAAGGTGTTATGATTATTTTTATCTCATTCTCTAGCATTAATATAATCAGGAAATAATGAAAATTTAGCATCATTTTCTAATCTTTATACTTCTTATTATTCTATTTGCTTTAATATGTTCATTCTGTATGTGCTTCACTGATGCAGAAAACCATCTCAGGAACAATAAAGAAATGTATAAAATACTTTAAAAATAATATACATTATATATTATAATATATGTATTATATATATTTAGTAACTGTACGTATAAACATTCATTGAATATTAATATATGCCACAGGCACCCTGAAGTGTTTTTGCTTTACTTTATTTGAAGCATTGAACTCTGAGTTCAGAGGCCATTCTCCTTTTCAGAGAGAAAGATAGACTCCCGGCATTCATAAGGGTTATATCCTAAGATACCTGCAAATTTCCAAATCTGCAAACAATTCTATTATTTTCCTTAAGAAAAGCACATGCAACAACAATGAGACATCAAAACTGTAGTACCAAGATGGGGACACAGGGCATTCAACTATGTATTTCAACAAAAATGACAAATGATTGTGTTCCATGACGCAAATCAGCAAACAGTAGGAACAGTGGTTGTCAGATCCAAGGATTTCCTCCATATTAGAATCTTCTTGCAATGTGACAGAACAAGGCATGAGGTTATTTCTAAAGTAGGTCCACTGGTTTAGGCTTAAGAGGGAATTTATTCTTGTGAATGAGCATCCCAAGTAACTAATCACATCCACATTCCCCAGTAACATTGTTCCCAGCAAGCAGCCTGGGGGCGGCATTTAATTGATACTCTAGTGTATTGGGTTTTCCAGGTGGCTCAGATGGTAAAGAATCTGCCTGCAATGCAGGAGACCTGGGTTCAATCCCTGATTTGGGAAGATCCCTGAAGAAGAGCATGGCAACCCACTCCAGTATTCTCGCCTGGAGAATTCCATAGACAGAGGAGCCTGGTGGGCTGCAGTCCATGAGTTCGCAGAGAGTCAAACACAACTGACCAACTAACACTAGTGTATTATTATAAAGTGGAAAAGAAGCAAAACACTAAATAGACTCACTTTGTAAAACTTCTCAGAGTAAAACTTTTGACTCGATGCCAAACATCCAGATGAAAACTGACGAAAAACAAAGACAACTCTCCATATGTCTTCCTTTAGTAAATATATAGGGATCACTCTTCTTATTCTTTCTTTTTAGGGTAATAACTCAAGCAGCATAAGAAAACAAGGACCAGAGGACATATTAGGGTTACTAAAGGGCATGCTAACCTCATACAGGAAAACAGAACACATTACAGTGAATGACCAGGACAGCATGAGGTGATCACCAAACCCCCAAATTACTCACCTGTCTCTGCATCTGTGATTCCAGCCATTTAACTCGTAAAACCTGTATTTCCTCCTCCTGCAAACAGATTGGACTTTCCAGCCTCTTGAATTTGAGCCAGTGGGACATGAGCAGACACCATTCATGCAGAAGTTTGGAATGGCTTGTGTATTTAGTTAGAAGACTTACCCATTGCAGTCATGCTGCACCATGAGAGAAGCCACCTGGGTAGCCCACTGATCCAGGGAAGATGAGAACCTTGTGGAGTAAATCCAGCCCCAACTTAAAGCCACACCCAGCCTCAATCAGCCTCAATACACCAGCAAATTTGGAAAACTCAGCAGTGGCCACAGGACTGGAAAAGGTCAGTTTTCATTCCAATCCCAAAGAAAGGCAATGCCAAAGAATGCTCAAACTACTGCACAATTGCACTCATCTCACACACTAGTAAAGTAATGCTCAAAATTCTCCAAGCCAGGCTTCAACAATACGTGAACTGTGAACTTCCAGATGCTCAAGCTGATTTTAGAAAAGGCACAGGAACCAGAGATCAAATTGCTAACATCCACTGGATCATCAAAAAAGCAAGAGAGTTCCAGAAAAACATCTATTTCTGCTTTATTGACTATGCCAAAGCCTTTGACTGTGTGGATCACCACAAACTGTGGATAATTCTTCAAGAGATGGGAATACCAGACCACCTGACCTGCCTCTTGAGAAATCTGTATGCAGGTCAGGAAGCAACTGACCAGGTTAGAACTGGACATGGAACAACAGACTGGTTCCAAATAGGAAAAGGAGTACATCAAGGCTGTATACTGTCACCCTGCTTATTTAACTTATATACAGAGTACATTATGAGAAACTCTGGGCTGGAAGAAGCACAAGCTGGAATCAAGATTGCCGGGAGAAATATCAATAACCTCAGATGTGCAGATGACACCACCCTTATGGCAGAAAGTGAAGAGGAACTAAAAAGCCTCTTGATGAAAGTGAAAGAGGAGAGTGAAAAAGTTGGCTTAAAGCTCAACATTCAGAAAACTAAGATCATGGCATCCGGTCCCGTCACTTCATGGCAAATAGATGGAGAAACAATGGAAACAGTGTCAGACTTTATTTTTTGTGGCTCCAAAATCACTGCAGATGGTGATTGCAGCCATGAAATTAAAAGACGCTTACTTCTTGGAAGAAAAGTTATGACCAACCTAGACAGCATATTAAAAAGCAGAGACATTACTTTGCCAACAAAGGTCCATCTAGTCAAGGCTATGGTTTTTCTAGTAGTCATGTATGGATGTGAGAGTTGGACTATAAAGAAAGCTGAGGGCCAAAGAATTGGTTCTTTTGAACTGTGGTGTTGGAGAAGACTGTTGAGAGTCCCTTGGACTGCAGGGAGATCCAACCAGTTCATCCTAAAGGAAATCAGTCCTGAATATTCATTGGAAGGACTCATGTTGAAGCTGAAACTTCAATACTTTGGCCGCCTGATGAGAAGAGCTGACTCCTTTGGAAAAACCCTGATGCTGGGAGGGATTGGGGGCAAGAGGAGAAGGGAACGACAGAGGATGAGATGGTTGGATGGCATCACCGACTCAATGGACATGAATTTGAGTAAACTCTGGGAGTTGGTGATAGACAGGGAGGCCTAGCATGCTGCAGTCCATGGGTCGCAAAGAGTCAGACATGACTGACCGACTGAACTGAAAGCCTCAATCAACCAGTTTTCAGCCAACTCAAAGAAGTGTGAGAGAGAGTAACTGTGTCTTAAGCCACTAAGTTCATTACACAGAATTATTGGGTGGAAAGAGCTGATCCTTACCATGAACCCAAAATAGACTGAGCATGAGTAGATGTCTATAACACAATGTTTCATGTAGACCTCATTATGTTCATAGTGATGTTATTGGCTAGGAATACCTGATGCACACAGCTAGGGACCCCAGAGATCTTTCTCCAACAAAAGCCAGTGCTTTAACTGGACTGACCCCTGTGGTTCTTATTACAACTGCAAGATGCACCTCAGCAACAACCATAAAGGCACTTGGAGAAACAAGGTTTATAACTCACTGAGGATACATGGAGAGGTCTTGGGGAAAGAGAGAAGGAGGATCTTGGACTCTGCCTTTATTGGGCTGAGAGTGGCATGCCTAGGGTGTTGTGGGTTTACTCTTTATTGAAGAATTTAAAACAGAAGAGCAGAAATTAAGGTGCAGGAAGGGAAAATGCAGTCACTCAAGCAATCAATTATATAGGATATGTAAAAGGGGAACCTCATGGGTGGAGCAGCCTAGTTCCTTGTCTAGTTGTTTACGTAGGAGCTATGTCATACAGCTGGCAATATGTTTATTTGACATGCATGTCTTTGAAATGGATGCCTTGGTAATCAAAGGCTCAAGTTATGTCTGACTCTTTGCAACCCCACAGATTATAACCTGCCAGTATCCTCTGTCCATGGGCTTTTCCAGGCAAGAATAGTAGAGTGGGTTTCCATTTCCTTCTCCAGGGGATCTTCCCGACACAGGGATCAAACCGGCATCTCCTGCATTTCAGGAGTATTCTTTACCGCTGTGCCGCCTGGGAAGCCTAATAGGTGTAGTAAAAATGCTAAATTTGGGCCTGAGCCGTTTTTAAAGACTCTCTAGGGCAGTGAGTCTCCATCATGGCTACACATCAGAATCACCTGGGAGCTTTCAAAATTCCTCATATCCAGGTCACATCCCAGGAATGTGTAAGTGGAGATGCAGGCGTCAGTATTTTTCAATCCCCCAGGTGACTGCAATAGACAGCTAAGTAAGTTTGTCAATCACTGGCTTTATAAGCTCAATGATGAGTTAATTTTATTTATTTATTTTTTTGGCCACACCATGGGACATGCAGGATCTTAGTTCCCCGACCAGGGATTGAACCCGTGCCCCTTTCAGGAGAAGTGAGGAGTCTTAACTACTAGACCACAAGGTAAGTACCCTCAATGATGAGTTAAGAGCCTGGACACTCTGTGATACATATTCGGTCTTAAACACGACTGCACTTTTGCTGTTGTGAAAAAGCCCTTAGCAACACAGCAGTCCTCAGCACCCCTGTCATGGTGGAAGGGGCATCAGCTGTGCCTCTTTAAGTAATTCAGACTCAAATTCAGACCATTTCCCTCAGGAGATTACTTGGATAAAGATGCTTGAACACATGTTTCCATTATCACCTAAGAGCCAGACTAATTCTGTACCACTTTAAATTCTTTTCCTGGTTAGCATTCATCCTAGCCAAGCAGAAGTAGTGGTCTGCATTTCATATGAAGTATGTCAGACAAGGTCACAATGTCAAAGCCAGATTAAAAACGAGATGCAGGTTCAGAGTCAGAGCATGTGCACTTAAACATATGGCCTCTCCTGTTAGGGTGCTTCCATCTGCTGAGTCATCTAAAGCCACCTCTTCTTTGACCATTTTGGGTATCCAATCTTTCTGCAAACAATTCAGGCTTCTGTGCTGCCCCCAGAAGCTTGGCATCACAGGCAGGAGTGGATTCTGCAGGGCCCCTGAACTTCCTTCTGCTTATGCCAGTCACTAGTGGAGGAAAGAAAAGGGAAACCAATGAACTCAGTTCTTTAGCATTCTCAGTATCACCACCAATCAAATATATATATTTGTGAAGGACTACAGAGACAAGAGGACCTGAAAGCTGGATTGGGAGGTGACTGCTTTCTAAATCCTCTTGATTTTATGGCAGTAGAAAATTGTTATCTGGTCAAGGGCTAGATGCCCGATGCACAGAGAAGCCAATACTACAGCATTGGCTTTTGAGGAAAGAGAAAGCTTTATCGCAAGGTCAGACAGCAAGGACACAGGAAGTCCAGCTCAGATCTGTCTCCCAGATCTGGGATTTAGTCAAATGTTTCTGAGTTAGGGGAGGGGGGCTGGTATGTGGAAGCCCTGGCAAGCAGGCTGCCATTGGAGGGCTTTAGAACTTGGGGCTTTAGGGAATGGTATGGTAAAGGAGCGTCAGCACTGGATCTTCCTGGACAGCGGACCCTTCGCTTCTGAGAGGGTTCCACTTTTCTGGATCTAGTCATGCCCTAGCCCTTTGGCTCTGTTTGGGGTGAAACAATGGTTCTGGGTGTTGTTTGAGGTCAAGATTTTCTTCTCTGCACTGCTGTATGACATGCAGTTTTGATGTATTATCTCTGGAAAACAATTCAGTGTCTTACAATAGGGCCAGCGTGGGGCTGGTTCCATGGTTACATAAATAAGCTTCTGGATCATTTTTGGGGAGAGGCTGTTTAGTGCAATGCCTAAAAGCATGGACTGCAGATCCAGGCCTTTGAATCCATTTCCTCATCTGTCCAATGAAGGTACTTAATTATATTTAATTTTTGATGTAGGTTTACATGAGTAATAGATGAAAAGTATTTAGAACACTGTCTGCACATAGTAAGTTATAGAACTGTGCTCTTTTATTCATGCCATCATTTATTAATTTTTTTTTTTTTTGGCTAGAGGGTTCAGAAAGCCCTACTATGTGTCAGACACTATGTTGGGTTCTGGTATTGCAATGGGAATAAGATAATATGATCCCTATAAATTTCAGGGAAAAAGAGAAAGACAGTCATGTAAAAGTTATAATCACTCTAATTATATCCCTTGGGGGCCAGAGAAGGAGCACCTGGGCAGTATTAAACCTCGGGTTATCAATGAGAACAAATTTCTCCTTGTCTTAGCATTTGCTTACACATCTGATAATGTACAATAGTTTACTCTCCAAAATGACTGTCCTCCTAAATCCTGGTCTAGGACAATGAAACAAAATAGATTTGTTCTCTTTAAATAGTATATGTGTCCAGCCATACCCTTTATCTGTTGGGCCTTGGGCAAATCACTAGCTTCTTTGTCTATATTTTCCACTCTAAGAAGGAAATAATACCACCTACTTTGCAAAGTTGTTGCAGGCTGATAAACATATGTAGAACACCTAGAGCTCCTTTTATATTTGCAGCTTCCATGAATCTGAAGTAACCATCCTGAGTCATTCCAAATGAAGCCCTAAGAAGTGTCCCTCCCCAGGCAGATGTAGAGAAAATGTTCTCTCCTGAGAAGTTCTCAGATCCAGTCCTGTATTTTGGAGGGATCTCTTTTCCTCCTCTATTCTTCTTTTGCTGTCTCTGATATTTTCTCACCTTATTCATACAGGGATCTCTAGATTAAGAAAGGCACAGTTTTATTTGTGCATAGCATGGAGCTTGATTCAACTCCCTATCTCCTAGGGTTTACAGGATGACTACAGCAATCTATTCTCCCCTCATTTACATCAATTCATTGTCATAGACTAATAAAAATTAAACTTTTTAAAGATAGTCAGGAATTGTTTCTTAAAGTGGACTTATATACAGATCATCATGACTGTTGGGATCTTTTACCCATACAGAAACATGAACATTTCTATCGTTCCTCCTATTTCTAAAGCTTGTTTTCCTTTGCCAGGCTCTTATCTAACCTATAATCCAAGGAAAAAGGAAGCTTGAGAGCAGCCAAGCTGAGCATCTATCACGGGGTTCCCATTGGTGTCAAATAGATTTGGAAAATTTAGGATCAAATACAAATGAACACTTTTTCAAAATCACTGTAGCACATTATCAAGTGAAAGGACAATCCATGGAAAGAGAAAGTATCTGCAAGTCGTATATCTGATAAGAGTCTAGGAGCTATAAAACAAACTTTTACAACCCAGAAATAAAAAGACAAATAACCCAATTTAAAAATGAGGAAAGAATTTGAATAAGCACTTCTCAGAAGAAGATATATAAATAGCCAATAAGCACATGAAAGAATGTTCAACATCATTAGCCTTCAGATCAGATCAGAGCAGTCACTCAGTCGTGTCCGACTGTTTGCGACCCCGTGAATCGCAGCACTCCAGGCCTCCCTGTCCATCACCAACTCCCGGAGTTCACTGAGACTCACATCCATTGAGTCCGTGATGCCATCCAGCCATCTCATCCTCTGTCTTCCCCTTCTCCTCCTGCCCCCAAGCCCTCCCAGCATCACAGTCTTTTCCAATGAGTCAACTCTTTTCATGAGGTGGCCAAAGTACTGGAGTTTCAGCTTTAGCATCTTCGTTCCAAAGAAATCCCAGGGCTGATCTCCTTCAGAATGGACTGGTTGGATCTCCTTGCAGTCCAAGGGACTCTCAAGAGTCTTCTCCAACACCACAGTTCAAAAGCATCAATTCTTCAGCGCTCAGCCTTCTTCACAGTCCAACTCTCACATCCGTACATGACCAGAGGAAAAACCATAGCCTTGACTAGACGAACCTTTGTTGGCAAAGTAATGTCTCTGCTTTTGAATATGCTATCTAGGTTGGTCATAACTTTCCTTCCCAGGAGTAAGCGTCTTTTAGTTTCATGGCCGCAGTCACCATCTGTAGTGATTTTGGAGCCCAGAAAAATAAAGTCTGACACATTAGCCTTCAGGGAAATGCAAATCAAAGCCACACTGAGATTCAACTTTACAGCTATCAGGATGAATTGAAGAAAACAAGTGTTGTTGAGAATGTTGAGAAATTGGAACCCTCAAACACTGCTGGTGGGACCAAAAAGTGGTACAGCTGCTATGGAGAACAGTTTGACAGTTCCTCAGAAAGATAAGCATAATTACTATATCACCCCAAAATTCCACTCTTACACATACACCCAACAGAATTAGAACGTATATTTACACACAAAAATGTACACAAACATACATATCAATATTATTCATAATAGACAAAAATGGAAGCAACTGAAATTATGAATGGGTAAATAGAATGTGATATATCCATAAGTAAAATACTACTCACCCATTAAGAAGGAATGTACCAATGTATGTACCGATACATACCACAAAATAGGTAAATTTTGAAAACATAATGCTAAGTGAAAAAAGTCACCCATACAAAAATCACATATTATTCTTTTACATGAAATTTCCAGAATAGACATATCTGTAGAAATGGAAAGCAGATTAGTAGTTGCCAGAAACTAGGAGGAAAGGGTGAATTGGAAGGAATTGATAAAGCATACAGTTTCTTTTTGGGATGATGAAAATATTCTGGAATTAGATAGTGGTGATGATTCCCATCACTTCAAGGGATATAAATGGGGAAACAGTGTCAGACTTTATTTTTTGGGGCTCCAAAATCACTGCAGATGGTGATGACAGTCATGAAATTAAAAGACACTTACTCCTTGGAAGGAAAGTTATGACCAACCTAGATAGCATATTCAAAAGTAGAGACATTACTTTGCCCACAAAGGTCCGTCTAGTCAAGGCTATGGTTTTTCCAGTGGTCATGTATGGATGCGAGAGTTGGACTGCAAAGAAAGCTGAGGGCTGAAGAATTGATGCTTTTGAACTGTGGTGTTGGAGAAGACTCTTGAGAGTCACTTGGACTGCAAGGAGATCCAAGCAGTCCATTCTAAAAGAGATCAGTCCTGGGTGTTCTGATGCATCATTCTGGAAGGAATGATGCTAAAGCTGAAACTCCAATACTTTGGCCACCTCATGCGAAGAGTTGACTCATTGGAAAAGACTGTGATGCTGGGAGGGATTGGGGGCAGGAGGAGAAGGGGACGGCAGAGGATGAGATGGCTAGATGGCATCACCGACTCGATGGACATGAGTTTGAGTGAACTCCGGGAGTTGGTGATGAACAGGGAGGCCTGGCATGCTGTGATTCATGGGGTCACAAAGAGTCAGACATGACTGAGCGACTGAACTGAACTGAAGATTATACAACATAGTGAATATTTTAAAAACCACTGAATTGTATACTTTAAGGTAGTCATTTTATGGTATGTGAATTATATCTCTATTTTTTAAAAACTATAGGACTTTTCTAAGGGTTTCTTTGGCTAATTTTAATTCTAAAATTTGTATATAACTGCAAAGTTGTATACAATAACTAATGATAATTAAAGTGATTTTGAAAAAAAGACAGGGGCTTCCCTGGTGGCTCAGATGGTAAAAAGAATTTGCCTGCAATGTAGGAGACCCAGATTCTATCCCTGGGTTGGGAAGATCCCCTGGAGAAGGAAATGGCAACCCACTCCAGTATTCTTGCCTGGAGAATTCCATGGACAGAGGAGCCTGGTGGGCTACAGTTCATAGGGTCACAAATTGTTGGACACGACTGAGTGACTAATACTTTCACTTGAAAAAGAAGCTGGAGGCATCACATTCCTTGATTTAAAGCTACACTGAGAAACTATAGTAATCAAAACAGTAGGATAGTGGCATAAGAAACAGATGCACAAACTAAAGGAAATAGAACAGACAGTCCAGGAATGAACCCAGGCACATATGGCCAATGAATTTTTGACAAAGGAGTCAAGAATATACACATGGAAAGGGCAGTCTCTTCAATAAATGGTGTTGGAAAACTGAACAGCCACAAATAAAAGAATAAAACTGGATCACTATCTTGCATCATACACAAAAATTAACTCAAAATGATTAAAGATTTGAATGTAAGACCTAAAACCACAAAACTCCTAGAAGAAAACATTAAGAATAAGATCCTTGACATTGGTCTTGGCTATGATGTTTTGGATTTGATACCGAAAGCAAAGGTGTCAAAAGCAAAAGTATACAAGTGGGGCTACAGCAAATTAAAAAGCTTTTGCACAACAAAGGAAACCGTCAACAAAATGAAAAGGTAACCTATGAATGGGAGAAAGTATTTGTTAACCATATACCCCATAAGGGGTTAATATCCAAAATACACAAGGAACTTGTACAACTCAATAGCAAAGCAAACAAATAAAAAAAAAACACCCAATTTTAAAATGGATAAAGGACCTAAATAGATATTTTTCCAAAGAAGACATTCAAATAGCCAACAGGTACATGAAAAGGTGCCCAACATCATTTACAATGCAAATTGTAAAAAATGTAAATTAAAATGACAAGGAGATATTATCTCAAATGATATAAAAAAGATAAAAGATAACAAGTGTTGGCAAGGATGTGGAGAAAAAAGAACAACTTTGCACTGTTTGTGGGAGTGCAAATTGGAAAAGCCAATATGGAAAACAGTGTGGAGAAAACAGAACTACCATAGGACCTAACAAGCCCCACTTCTGGGTATATATTCAAAGAAAATGAAAATGGGATATTGAAGAGATATCTGTACCCCTTTGTTTATTGCAGAATTAATCACAATAGTCAAGGCATAGTGTCCATCAATAGGAGTAAGTGTAAGCGTAATGTAAGTGTCCATCAACAGAAGAATGGATAAAGAAGACGTGGCATAGCTATCCAACAGAATATCCTTCAACAATGAGAAAAGACATCATGCCATTTGAGAGAACATGGATGGACCTTAGGGACAGTATGCTGACCGAAATTTCATATACAGAAAGACGAGTGTGAATAATCTCACTTTTGTGTGGAATCTAAAATAGTCAAAAATAGAAACGGAGACCAGAATGGTGTGACCAAGTGTTGGTGGTGGGAGGAAAGGGGAAATGTTGGTTGATGAGTACAAACTTCCAGCAATAAGATGAATAATTTCTGGAAGTCTAATGTACAGCATAGTGACTATAGTTAATACCACTGCACTGTATATTTGAAAGTTGTAAGGCAGTAAATCTTAAATGCTTATTATGTGATATGATATGCAAACATTAACTATGATGGTAATCATTTTGCAATATATAAGTGCATCAAATCAACACATTGTACACCTTAAACTTACACAATGTTGTATGTTAATTATATCTCAATAGAGCTGGAGGGGACAAAGGAAAATAACAAGTGTTGGTGAGAAATTGAAACCCTCATACATTGCTATTGGGAATGCTAACTGTTCAGCTGATGTGGAAGTTGAGCAGTTCCTCAGAAGGTTAAACACAGAACTATCATATGACCCAGCAATTCCACTCCTAGGTATATTCCTGAAAGAAGTGAAAGCATGTTCATATAAAAACTTGTGCATAAATGTTCACAGCAGCATTATTCATAATAGCCCCAAAGTAGAAACAGTTAAATGCCCATGAAGTGATAATAGATAAACAAAATGTGGTAAGTCCATACAATGAAATGTTATTCAGCCATTAAGAGGAATGCAGTACTGTTAGATACTACAACATGGGTTAACCTGAAAAATAGGCTCAGTCAAGGATTATGATACCATTTATATAAAATGTCCAGAACAGGTAAATCTAAAGAGATAGAAAGTAGGTAACAGTTGCTGGGGATGGAGGGAAGGAGGGAATCTGGACTAACTGATAGGAGTTATGGGATTTCTTTTAGGGGGGATGACTGAAATCTTCTGAAATTAGATAGTAGTGATGGTTACACAGAGTTTCCCAGGTGGCTCAGTGGGTAAAGAATCCACCTGCAATGCAGGAGCCACAGGAGACACGAGTTCGATCCCTGGGTGGGGAAGATCCCCTGGAGAAGGAAATGGCAACCCAACCAAGTATTCTTGCCTGGGAAATCCCATGGACAGAGGAGCCTGGAGGGCTACAGTCCATGAGGTTGCAAAGAATTGGACACGACTGAGCACAACACTTGTGTGTAGTCTTGTTAAACTCACTGTTTATTGTTTCCTCTAAAATAGCTGAATACTCTTATCTCTATATTATAAACTTGAAATTTTTAATGTGTATGAGTATGTGGGTTTGAGAATGTGTGTCCCGGGAGATAAGAGAAAGTTCAAAAGAAAGAAAAAGCATATTGTTAAGAATATTTGCCCTAAATTTCAGTTGGTAGAATTATTGTTCCTTTGAGCCCCAGAATATGTTTATAAAAATTAAATTAAATTAAACAATAAAATGGTGACTTTATAGTATGTGAATTCTATCTCATTTTTTAAAAAACTGTAAGATCTCTCTCAGGTTTTCTTTTTGGCTAATATGCAGTATTAATTTCCAAGACACAAATACAGAATTTCCATCTTATTTAACAGTGGAAACTGTTTTTCACAGAGTTACTCTATGTGAAATATTGCTCTAATGAATTGACTTGAAGTAAATATGAACGTAAGAGTATCCAGCACTCTGTGTGTGTGGTTGGCTTAACTATTTCACCATGGTTGATTCTAGGTCGTTACCATGTCCCCAGCTCACTTTGGCTCCACTGACAGAATCATGTCTCATTATATGTTAAGCTTTTATTGCCCTGCATCTAATTGCTCCTAGTGTGAGGAATGGGACTTCAAAAAACTCTCTTAAAAATGAGATAATATTCTGGAAAGTGAGCACAAGGTAACCAAGATGATTGATTTAATGACAGGTGAAGCTTAAAATACGTACAAGGTTCATAACACAGCAAAGGCTCTAACGCACAAAGCATGACATTTTCAGTCTATTAAGTAATTCCAGCAAGATTAGTCTTTGGGTTAGGTGTATTACTCTGGAGACTATTTTCACAATGTCATGGGGACACTTATGCCAAAATATTTTCTCGGAAATGATACACATGGGTGCCTATACCACAGTAGCCAAAATGGCCCTAAGAAAAACCTGATGTGTTTTAAATCATACATATAAAAAAAGTAATCTGACTCATGCTTCCTTTTTGTCTAAATGATAAAATAAATAAATCTGCTGAGATTAAGGAAACAGCCTGAAACCAACAGACTTTCTTGCATTTTCAATATCTATGATAACTTTGCACAATACACCATAAAACATTGAATGACAGAATGAACAAAGAGTTGAAGGGGAAGAAAAGGAGCAGGAGGAGGGTGATGAAGGGAGGGAAGGGAGAGGGGAAGAGGAAGCAGCAGCAGCAACAGAATCAATGAAGTATTTTCTTCAGGGACTCTATTGGGAGCAAAGGTATATGAAAAACACAGATATTTATGGACAAATGTCACTTGTGCATGACTAATTAGTTTTCTACTTGCAAATAGCTATACTGATTTTCTTTTTTTGCATGTTTAGATGCTAAACATATTTTATACCAGAAAAAAAGATTTTATTTTTTTCGTGGTATGGAAAGCAAAGCCAGATATCATGTGAACCAGATGTATTCTTTTGGATGGAGTACAAGAAAACCTGTGAAGATTAACAGTAAATCTTTTTCTGTGCTCATAAACTGCTAGAAAAAAATTGGCATAAAATGTGTTGCTGCTAAATAAGTTATGTATGCATATCTTACTGGCTACAAATGAGTGAATGACCAAGGTAGTGTTTGCTCTTTAGAAGGAGAGGCTTAAGCAGAGCCAAGGGTGCGTTTCACATCCCACAGCATGCCTTCCATCTCCCTTATTATGCAAATTACTCCCTGATAGAAACCTAGCTGCTTCAGGTGGAACTTTCACCCTTACAGGACATTCTCTGGTCAAGCCTTACATGACCTCTGTCACAATGACTCTCTAAGTGCACATTCAGAAAATAATCTTATATAGTAAGCACATGTTTAAATGTTTTGAACTATGTTATCTTTGTTATTAATGGTCAACCTTTTACATCTCTATTTCCTGCTTCTGCAACTAGACTGTAATTTCCCTGAGATCAGCGTTTGTATTTTATGTGCCTCTCTACAGGTGCACAGATTCAAGGAATATGTGTTCACTAGACAATGGCACCCCACTCCAGTACTCTTGCCTGGAAAATCCCATGGACAGAGGAGCCTGGTAGGCTATAGTCCATGGGGTTGCTAAGAGTCGGACACGACTGAGCGACTTCACTTTGACTTTTCACTTTCATGCACTGGAGAAGGAAATGGCAACCCACTCCAGTGTTCTTGCCTGGAGAATCCCGGGGACGGGGGAGCCTGGTGGGCTGCCGTCTATGGGGTTGCACAGAGTAGGACACAATTGAAGCAACTTAGCAGCAGCAGCAGCAAACTAAAAAATATCCTTCAATTTAGGAGAATTTTTCTCCCAGAAAAAATTACTGTGAAAGTGTTGGATGACTTCATTACTTATTTATCAATTATTCATATAATGGCACCTATATAACAGGTGCCAGCCACTAGTGTGTGGAATACTGATAGAATCTTTGTAGCAACGTAATTCCAATAAATTCTATTAGTGTCTTTTCCATTTTAGGGAGGAGGAAACTGAGGCACACAGAACATTACTGCTGACAGGTAACAAATAGCAGATGCAGAAACCAGACCCAGGCAGTCTGGCTCTAGAATCTGTGCTCATTTCAGCCACTATACTCTGCTGCCTTGAATGGTCGTTCTCTGTTGACTGTTTTCTTTCCACTTCATAGCAGTTTTGGTTACTGTCAGTAACATATCATGCATATTCTTTTCTAGAATATTGATTGTGAGGTGTCTTGGACTAGGTAGCTTCTTTCACATTCAGTATGGAATGCATTTGCAAAAGCATTCCAAATACTATCTTGCCACCTCTCTTATCAACTTCTTGCTAATAATTGCCACTGTGTCTTTGATGTGCCCCACTATTACAGTGTAACTTAAAACAGTGTCATCCTGTTCTTTTTTAAAATTATTGTTTAGCCATTGAGAATCAACATTTCTATTCTGGTTTCTTCTCTTCTAATCTATTCTGGCTATGTGTACAGTGTTGGTACCTTTTAATGAAAAATAGAATACCAAGAACTTCTATCTTGGCATCACTTTCAAGCCCCATAAAAACAGATCTGCCAAAGACTCTTCTGGTGCTTCCTTATAGCTGAGACGGGAAGTCATCATAGTATCCTCAATCTGCTCCCAGAAACTACTCAGCAGATCCAGCCAAGCTGTCCTGAAAGAGGAGTTCACCCTGAGAACCTGCATCTGTTAAAAGCAGTCTTTTAAAGTCTCCTTTATGCTAATAAAGAAAGGTCTATTGTAAAGACATCTGCGCTTGAAGCAAAGCGACGGTATTCTATGTGAATATTGCCATCCCATTCTCCTCGCCGTCCACCAGCTACAGGATGCCTTTCTCTAAGTGCCAGAGCATCCGTATTAATATAATGCGAGTAGATCTGATGTGAGCCAGGGAAGAAAGGGGCCAGGGGATGAGAGAGCTTTTGTGGAGGAAACCTTTTAGTGTGTGCCCCCTGTGGAGGGTGGAAGAGAGAAATGATCAAAGGGCTCACAAGAGGCCAAGTCTCCCCTAAGAGGACAGATAAAGGACAAAGGTTGTTATATTAAAATATCTAAGGAACTCTCGACGCAGTGTGGAGAAACAGGACACTAGCACAATGCTTCATTTATGCCAGCCAGCCTACTTTGTTCAGCAGTGTTACATATGCATTTAGAGCCAAGCAGTCATTCAGGCCATCATCCCGTAAGTCTATGTGGAAGAATCTCAGAATGCCTGTGACCCTCTAGGCCATGCAAGCCCTGTGTTGGGTGGCAGTTTAACCAGACTTATCTTAAATAAAGGCTGGTGTAACACTATTCAGAAAGCTCATGTTGCTTAAAATTGCTAACAGCAATTTATCTCCTTAACTTCAAACCTCTGTCCTCTACGTTGCAAGCCCATGGCATAAAGTTGAGAAGAGACATGTTAATGTTAGGGGAAGCACACTGATTGAAACCGCCCACCCTGGCCAGGCACCACAGTAACCATTTGCATGAGTTGTTTTATGACAGGAGATCCTGATAAGGAATATGGAACTAAGCCACCACCAACCGGAAGAGTTTGGGAAAGGTCGAAAGAAGACACCGTGTGCCCGTCCACTTCCCAGAATCCCTCTCACTAGCATCCATCTTGGCTGAGCCATGCATGCGCCACCAGGAAAGAATGAATTATTGGTCAAAGACCACCCGGACACTAATCCCATCACCATAAAACCCGAGACTGCGAGCCACGCAGCAGAGCAGTTTTCCTGGGTTCCCTTACCCTACTGCTCTCCATCTGGGTGCCCTTTCCCAATAAAATCTCTTGCTTTGTCAGCACATGTGTCTCCTCAGACAACTCATTTCCAAGTGTTAGACAAGAGCCCAGTTTCGGGCCCTGGAAGGGGCCCCCCCTTCCTGCAACATTAACACATACAATTCACTCTACAAAGACTGAGCAAAAACTGTGGCTGGTAAAGGGATACCTCAGACTATGCTCTAAGGAAGTTTCTCTCACCATCTAGCAAAGATAAGAAGTATAACCAGGTAACCCTAATATAATGTCAAAAACTATGTGTTATAGAAGGATCTGCTCCCAGGGTATTATGGACAGAGAAGGATCCTGCAGCTTAATCAGATTGGGCTTCCTGGAGGAGCCAAAGTCTATGAATTTATGGTTAGTGGGTATGTTCTTATCCTAGATTCCCTGCCTGGAAAATTACGTTATGAATAAATTTGACATAATATCTAGCCCTTAATATCTCACCTGCTTTTCTGTTCCTGCCATCAGCAAATCTCCCCTTTCACCAAACCTGGTTGCAACAATCCATCAAAACCTCAGTGACAAAAGAGTACAATTCAATCCCAATGGATACCAATTTTCCAATTAAGAATACTCCAGTCAGCTGTAGCTCTGTTCATCCCATACTCAGTTTTTTCTCGGTCTAGTTATTCTGCTGCACTTTTGTCTTTATATTTATATCTCTTTGTAAGAACTTTTCTTCCTCCTATCTCACCTTCTCCTCCACCCCATTCAACTCCACCACAGACACACCACACACTCACATCACACCTGAGTGACTATACCTAGAACAAGTTCTACTCATAAACGATTTTAAAAACAAAGAGGTAACCTCGTTAAAGGGGAGAATCAATAATGCTCTTATAGTTTCTGGGAAAATCAGTTCTGGACACAAAATTATAGCCACATTTAATTTCAATTTCCAAATATATTTGGCTATCATGTATTTATTAAAACCCCCAAATTACAGTCTCCACTGTTGTTCCTGGTGAAATGAAGAGGCCGAACCAAGAAGAAGCCAGAGAAAAACTGTGTCAGTACAGGAAATAAATAACAGTACAGGAAATAAATAACAGGTGTAGTTCATGATTCCCAAAATCAATGTCCAGGCACTGTTCTAAGTCTCTTATGTATATTAAGATATTTAATCCTCACAATTGCCTGATGAGAGAAGTACTATAATTATCACCCTCATTTTACAGATGGTAAAATGGAGGCATGGAAAGTCAAGAAAATTTGCTTGAGGTTATAAAGGTAAGGAATTGGCAGAAGGAGGCCTTGAAGTCAGGGGCCTGACTCTGGAATCTGAGCACAGGAGAGCCCACCACGCACTCGGCACAGCAAGCTGTCTGGGGTCATTAACAGAGCTTCACACACAGCTTGTCCTAAGGGGAGGGGAGCCCTGGCTCAGGGAGGAAACCTGAATCAACAGGCAGAGCAAGGGCTTGAGCTCCATTTTCAAGCATCTCCGAGACTCTTACCAAAGTCTTTCTCTTTGTCTGCAGCTGCCTTGTCACTATAATTTACTTTATTTTGCTTATACTATTTAAAACGTAACTGTTGAGCTTTGATACACACAGCACTGTAAAATCAACTGTATAGTCAGGAAAAAAGAAAGGACACACGTTGAGAAGCACTGAAGCTCGAAAGGGGAAAGGATTTGCTATGATTGAGGACTTAACACTAGCAGCCTTGAATCACCTACATTTTTACTTAAACATCCTGACCTGCTTTCCTAAAAATCTGCTTTGAAACTCAGAAAGCCAAAATAAAACTTACGTATATCACCCTACCTTATAGTTTTCATAAAATTTAAGGAGATTTTTGTTACCGTCTTCCTCAAAGTTAGATGCACTTTTTTCTCAAGAGAATTTATTCTATTTTTGGACATCTCAAATAATTAAAAACTTTATCTCAATACTGAATAAACTCTAATGTAGCATGCAGAACAGCAACTGGCTCACTCTAAAAGCTTAATGGATGTTAGTTTTATTATTAATTATAGGCAGTTTTGATTCAGCGCATCATATAACTACAACTCTATATGTATTTAGAAAAGTTTTTTAAAAGAGTGTAATTCCTAATGTCTTGATTGTTGACACATCCTTATACTAGGAAGCTTTTGTAGCAGAAGGAAAATCATCTGAACAACACATAGAAGAAATTAATTAATTGCTGCTGGTTGGCAGATGTTGCAATAAAGCACTTTCTAATTAATTTGATATTAAATTAATATCAAAATCTAGTCACTTATAAACTGTGCATCTGGACAAATATGTTTCTCGAGTATAATGTTGCTGATATGCCAGTGACAGTCACATACCATGGCCTTAGCTAGACCAAAGCACCTCCTCCTCAATTCAGAGGGGACAGAGTAGGAATCACATCCATTGTAGCCACTGGAATCCTGAATCAGGAATCAGAGCCACAGAGAGCATAAGATCTCCTGGGTCTGCTGAGAAGAAAAGAGGAGACTTTTTGCAAAGGAATTTCGCATCCTTCACAAAGAGAAGCTACATGAAGACAGAGAAGAACGCTTGCTGACTGAAGTACAAACGTGGTGCCGTTGTTTGATGATCCAATAGAAATAACCCAGGAGGCTGAATTATTTATCACCAGCCCCTTTCTGTCCCTTGATGCAGTGATAGTTATTGTTAGATTGGTTGCTAGAGAATCAGGCAAACAAGCAGATATTCTCAAAACTAGTTTGGAAAATACTAATTTCAGTTTGGGGAAAGACTTTTTAAATGGCTGTCAAGAACGTGTTTGAAGTGGAACGAAACGATGACTTGAATAGAGCTTCAATTTTCACAGTTTGCTATCAGGATAAGGAAAACAAAAGAAAACATTGTTTTCTAGAAAGCATTATTTCATTGTGATTATAATGAGTGATTCTGGCCATTTATATTTTCCTGCCTGGGGCCACCTTTTGTCACAGAATTTTTGCATATTAAGCAGGGGGGAAAGCTAATCTAAAATTAATAACTGCACAAAAGGATACATTTTTGATAGGATAGAGGCATTCACATTTAGAGTTTACCATTATTAAAAACATATTTAACCTTTACATCTAGTCCTTTTTTCCTCATGGAAAATGACCTAGTGCCTTATATTTCCCCTTACTTTCTAAATCTAACTGCAAAGTTGTCTATGTGATATAGACACAAAGAAGCATAGATGGCCACTAAAAGCAGTGGCTTTCAAGAAGGCCTGCACATCTATAATAAAACTGAAATGTTGCTGAACCAGAAATGCCACAATTCAGTTTTCACCATTTGGAGTCTTTCATTGATTTCTTTTACCATTTGCTGTTATTGATAATAGTAACAAATACCACTTATCGGGCACTTACTCTGGGTCAGACACAAAGCTCAAATCTTGTCATTCCTTTTATATTTATGATAGTCTGTCTGCAAGATGGCCATTATTCAGCTCTACTTAAGAGTTGAGGAAAATAAAGCTCAGAGAGGTTAAGGAATCATCAAAAAACATACAACATATGAACACTGAGGCTGGGATCCCCATGGCCACTGTAGTGCTTCCACATCCTGCCCCCACTGTGCTCCAACCCACTGCCTCTTCTGTTCTCCACCTGCCTGTCTTGTCTGTGATGTTCCGTCTGTGATGATGGGAACGTTCTAAACCTGCATCTTCCAATGCATTAGCTGAATGTGGCTACTGGGCACTTGAAATGTGGATACAGTGTGACTGAGGAAATCAAGTTTTATTTTTATTTAATTTAAAAAGCCACATACTGCTGCTGCTGCTGCTACTGCCAAGTCACTTCAGTCATGTCCGACTCTGTGCATATGGCTAGTTGCTACTGTATTAGGCAGTGTAACTCTGAAATAAACAAGGCAGAACTGTGATACCTACTCTAGTGTACTTAACATAGATGACACTTGGACTGAACAATTTTTGATGGGCATCTTCCTACTTTCATTCTTTTTCAATGAAAGTGTTTCATCACTGGTGGTGGGCATCACGGAGAGAACCATTATGCCGTGAGGAAGTGATATTGCATAAAACTGCCCCCCTCAACCCCCACTCCCTTACTGCAGCCCCAAGTCTGCAAGTAGATCCAGTCTCCCTCCATTAGTATTAGGCCTCCAAAGTATGTGGGCCCACTGCCCACATCTGCTTCCCATTCTTTTCTCTTATCCATTAACGTACCATGAACCCATAAAATTAAATATCCTGCTCACTCACACCATTAGTCTTCCAAATGGTAAGGGCAAGACACTTAAGAACTTCCTCTCAAAAAAATTACGCTTTTCCTCTTTAAAACATTGTTAATTTTTGTCTTCTATAAATGGCAACCCAGTCCAGTATTTTTGCCTAGAGAATCCTGTGGACAGAGGAGCCTGGAGGGCTGCTGTCCATAGGGTTGCATAGAGTCGGACATGACTGAAACGACTTAGCACGTGTGCATGCATGCATAACCAGCTTAACACCCTTAGAGTTTCATAATGAGAACGATAATTATTTTTCAATGCTGACTCTGAGTCTAGCATCCATCTCATTTAATCATCACCAGGGCCCCATGAGGCCCCGTTTTACAAATGAAGAGCTTGTCTGGCTCACCTCAAACTTCGTAACTCTTTCCACTGCTCTACCCTGTCATTAGCTTTCAAACTTGTCATTGCCTGCTACCTCTGCTACATATTCATCTTGGTTTTGGGACAAATTCATATTATATAAAAAGAAGCAATTAGACAAATATTGATACAATAAAGCCTTGGAAAAGGCCTTTGTAGAATCCTAATCATCTTCAGATCAATGTTGGCTGAACAAGAAAATATGTAGAAGTTAAAACCCAACAGAACTTACTTGACTTAAAAGTGAAATCTGATTACAGCTAAAGATAAACTGCTGAGAACACATCTATGACAATAAAATTAGATTAATGGAAAGATGAGATTTGATTAACTACTTAGGATCATCCATCAAGATTTCAGTGTGTTAAATTCAATTCTATTAGGTGAGGAAAAAAATACCAGCTGGTGTAAAGTTATGCTTTTAATATGTATCCCTATAGTACACTGTTTGGTGAGTAATCTAGGCTGAACCTAAAGGTCAAGAAAAATGCCCTCTCAAAAGACCTGAAACAGCAATGGAGAAAACAGAAACGACATTTCACCACCCCCCAGCACAGTTCTTAGACTTATCTATCTGAAGCTGTTAAAGAAAGAGCATAACGAGTTTGAATAGGCTTCTAGGATTTCCAAGCTCTTTTACATGTGATCAGGAAAAAGTACCTCAGTCTTCTATTTCTTCTACTTCTTCTATTCTTCTATTTCTTCATGAAAAATCAAAGGATGAAAGCAATTAGTCTCAGGATTTTGTTAAGTGCTAATAGATCTAAGGATGCTTTTCTTCATCTAATGGTTTATCTATAGAATGTTATTTAATGTGAAGTGTGGGTGTGTGTAATACAGAGTTTTTATTCTGACTTGGTCTAACTCTAATTCTCACCATCATGCCCCCTAAAACTGGACATATTTGTTGTCACAGACCAGATCTACATTTTTAAAATTTAAAAGCAGATAATAGATATTCTATTTGATTATATTCACTTCATTTTTCCAAACAGCATTCTTAGCATGGGTTTGAAATTATATTAACTGTTTCTAAATCCCTTATATTACAGATCCAAGATATAGATCTATTTCCTTGACCCTGATTTCCTGAACAGGGCAAGAAGGGTCTTTCTAAGCATCACTGCCATATTTTATTCTTGGCACCTATGACTTTGTACCAACTAATCATATTTTTCCCATGAACCTGTATTAAAATACAAGGCTGCAGCTAGTCATTGCTCTGTACTGTTCTTCAAATGTAAAAGCTCCATCTCTGGGAGCACTCAGAATCTGTCCAGGGACCCATTGCAAATGAAGATAAATTGACACCATGCCTGGGGAGCTCTGGTCAGAAATGCAATTTTCAGGAAGATGGTGACTAGTCTCCAAAAGTATTCACGTCAATGAAACATGACAGGTGTCACCAGGAACAGAGATCCCAGGAAAAGGGAAATTAGAGCCTCTCATGTCCCTACTCATCTGTGGTTTCCTAATTGCAGTTGTTGGCATTAATTGATGCTGGTGTCATTTTTGATCATGTGAGGCTGTCTTGAGTGCCTTGCATTTACAAAGGGCTTGACATCCTGAGAGCCACAGCATGTTTGGATCAAATCTGCTTTCAACATGCCATGTTCAAGAATCTTCTTCCCGAAGGCCATTAGTGAAAATGACCTGGCAAAATCATTGCCCCCTGAAATTGCACTTGCTGCTGAGGAAGCCATTCATGGTTTATCTTTCCCACAGCTGTAAGAGTTGCAGGGAGTGTTAATAGTTCATCAGTGTGGCTGTGCAGTTGGATAATCAGACATGTATTTCAGATAACTGTCTTCTCTCCCAAATGGTGCTGTGTGTTCTCCTTAGGTGTGCTCCAGAGGGCAGTTGCATTTAAAAAACATTTATTTTACATTGATTTGAATAAGATAAAAGTAATTCTGAGTCGCAAACAAAATTTCTTCTTTAAGGGCAGAGCAACTTTCTGGTTTTAGGTCCAGCATAAAAGTTTGTCACAAAGGAAAGAAAGGAAGCCCATATAGCTTTTCCTATTGACCTTAGATGGGGCCGAGCAAGGGAATTGAATCCTCAAGTGCCATTTTGTTTTTCAGAAAACACGTAAATGCAAATCTGATGAAGCTCGCTGCTCCATTAGCCATGGGTGACTTCCTGTTGGGTCTATTGAAGACTTAAGTTCACAGGACTGGAGGCAGTAAATTGCTTCCTTTGTGCCAAGAGCTGGAGGATTAACATTGTTTCAGCATTGAAAGCTCCATGATATAAATAAAAAACTGGGTCCAGCCTTATAATGATATGCTCACTGGCTCAGCATTTCCAATCTGTTGTTTTCCATATAAGATAATAAATAACAATAGATACATCCATCATCAACAATGAAATCAATACCAATGTCTTTTTATCATCATCATCACTATTATATTATCAGCATCATTATATAAAATATTACATATCCTTTATATATTTCATTTAGCCTAATAAGAAATATATATTTGCTTTTGTGATACACTGAATACAAATACAACATATGTCTGTCACTTTAATTCAAACTAATTGAGATCTAATTGTGTAAAGAGCCATGTTAAGGCAACAATTTTAAAATACTTCATGTTAGAATGATTAGGTTATCTTAACAAATCTGCTCTTTGGGGACAAAGTTTATTTCATCAATCTCTCTTATATATAAAGTTTCTCAATGTCTTTTGAATACCTATGAGGTGATTTAAGGAAAATGGTCCCATCTTTGGCTACCTAGATGCATTTGCGTTTAGGGCTTTGAGTGTTTCTGCAAGCTTTCAGGTTATTTTTCTGATCTCTCCTTCTCCCCACAGTTGGTTATCTTTGTGGCTTGCCTCTACCTCCCCTTCTGGAAACTGAACTAGAACTCACAAACTCCCTCCACTAGGAGGTTTCCAGAAGACAAGGGAAGAGCTGGATGGCACATGTGAAACAAATTGTTACATGGAATTTTATAGTTACTTTTGCTTGTGGAAAATAAGGCCTCCATAGACTTCTTAAAGCTTAATACAGAGGTGATGAAAAAACTTAGGATTTTATATCTACAAATAGTTTCCTTGTCCTCTCTGCCTTTCCCTAAGTGCTATTGCTACCAGACAAAAATGCAGAATAACAAAGTATTTAAGGAATACAATTGCTTCACAATGGAACAGGAAGAGAAAAATCCTTTAGGGAGCAAATAGCATCCCAGAAACAACCTCAATACTCAACCCTGTGGAGACAAATGAGCTTTCTGATAAGGCAGCAATTGCACACCTGGATCCACCAGCTGGATACTCCAAACTCTTTGAATAAAGGGGGTCCACACTCCCCAATATCCTTATTGCTTATCTTATTTATACAACATGTACCTCTGTGGCATGTGACATTTGACATTTGAAAACACACATATGTAAAAATGAATTATAAAATGGTGAGGTAAAATATATATAGAAACCCTAGTATTTTACTCAACTAAATCCATCACCTTGTGCATACTTTGGGCTATCTGTACCCTATATATTTTGGAACATTGATTCCTAAATCTTTTCATGCATGGAGCCAACTTTAACCTTGAATATTTCATCTTGTGGTTTTGCCTTTTTAGTCTCCAGGCAATGCTTGAAGTACAATGATTGCTGGCAATGGAGATAATGATTTTTTTATTTCTTCCAGTGGTTTGGTAGCACAAGCCTAGTCACAAATCTTTCTCTCTCTCCTTGTGATATTAAGGCTGTACACTGTAACTTAAGAAACACTTCATTTTCTCTCTTGTAAAGATAAATAAAAACAAATTTGTCTGGAAAGAATGCAAGGACTCTGCCTCTTGCAGTCTGGAAGAAACTCTAGGTGAAATATCACAATGGATCTCAGAGACTGTTTCATTTTCCACCCCATTACAGGGCAGAAACCCTGTCATGAGGTTTCCATGACAGCCTACAGTGTAAAACCCCCAAGCAGCCAGCGTAATGTATGAGGGAGTTTGGAGAAATAAATGTGTTAGGTACGTAGAATAGGGAAAAGGAGTCCAAAATGGCGATGGCTAAAAGACAAAGAAGGGAAGAGCCCGCGAAAATAGAACAAAAGCAGGTCCGAGGACCAGAGTGAGGACCTCAGGTAAAACAAACAACACTCCCGGCTGGCCCAATTTACATAGGACAGCCCAGGGACAGATAAACATATAAAAAGAGGAGCCAAAGCTAGCTCTCTCTCTCTCCTGCACGCTGGGGCACTCTTCTCCTCATGTCTGGATCAATGTGCCCTCACGCCTCGAAGATGGATTTTCCTGCTATCTTCTAAATAAAACAGAGCTGTAACACTGAGCTACAACACTTATTTGTCTAAGAGCTATAACATGGTCCTTTCAAGACCTGAGGGCTATAACACAGTCTGTCCAAGACCCGAGAGCTGTGACACGCCACGGGGGCTTTAATGTCCATCACTCCAAATTTTTGTTGTGATGAGACAAAGAACCGAGGAACACACACTCACGTGACAAATGGAACCCTCAGCTGACTTTACCAAGCACAGGTAAAGATAAGCACAATAACAGAGGATGGGATATACTTAATATTGTGGCTGGCCAAGTTCTAGAACAGCAAAAACTAAAATTTGTCATGATAGGAATCAGAATAGTGACTGTTGATAGGAGTGCTGGCTTGGAAGAGGTCCTGAGGAACTTTCTTGGGTGACAGACACGTTTTACTTCTTGGTGGCACTTCAGCTCAGAGCGTGAGGGACTGAAACATACAGGACCAGAGCCAAAGGGCAGATTCTGAAGATTCGTTAGGCAAAGAGAAAACACTGTCCTTTAAGGTAAAAGAGATCAGAGAGACAAAACTTTGTGCCTAGGATTAGTTTGACACAAAAACAATCTTCCAAAGGCAGGATCAAGATGGTAGATTGTAAGATCCTGAGCTCACCTTCTCAGACAAACATTCCAAAAGTGCAACCACAGATGGAGCAACTACCTCTGAAAACTACCTGAGGATGAGCAGAACAGATTTCCTTCAGCTAAAGATATAAGAAAAGGCCACATTGAGATGAGAAAAGAGGCAGAGGCACAGTGTAGTCAGAACCCCCTTCACCACAGCAGGAGGGCTATCATAACCACAGAGGTCCCCCCCCGCCCCAGAGGAGAAAGGGGTCTGCATCCCATATCAGGCACCCACCCCAAGGGACCTGTTCCAGGATGAGTCCCCATAATATCAGGCTTTGAAAACAAGAAAGACTTACATCTGAAAGAGCCAGAGGGATGTGGGAAACTGAGATTGCATTCTTGAAGGGCTCATGCACAAACTTACTTTCCCTAAGTTTCAGTGAAGACACAGCAGTTTTAAAAGTGCGTGGATCAGATGTGTGTCAGAGACCAGGTGGGCCTTTCTTCAGGTACATGAGCACTGGTGGGCACCATTCTTTTATAACTCTCCTTGCACCTAGTTATCCTGGTGCCAGCAGTGCCATTCGGTCACTCTCCATCATCCTAGCTAACAGCATGCATTCTGCCTCTGCACTTCCCTGAGGACCAGGCCAGCCCAACACATCAGCCCTGACCAGCCCCTCCAAAGGGACCCTACCCTACCTCATCTGGCAGGCTACCTTGGCCAGCAGGCATGCCCCCTCAAAGCAGCTCTTCTTCTGGAATCCAGCCCTGCAGCAGCTGTGGTTGGACCTCTCTGTCAGCCTTGACAAGACCAACCCCACACACAAGTACCCGCATAGCACTCACAGCCCAAACACAACAGCAGGGTGTGTGCAGCTCACACAAAAGATACACTGGGACACCTAGCTCTGGTGAGCCAGAGGACCATGCCACTGAGCCCCACAGGATGCCATCTACATAAGTCCATTCCTTCAAAACTGGGAGACATATCTGACTTACCTAATGAATAGACACAAACACAGAAATATTAACATCACACTCCGGGCTTCAGACTGTACTACAAAGCTACAGTAACCAAGACAGTATGGTCTTGGTATAAAAACAGACATATAAATCAATGAAACAGTACAGAAAGTCCAGAAATAACCCCCCCACACATATGCTTAATTATTCTACAACAAAGGAGGCAAGAATACACAATGGGGAAGATGCAGCCTCTTCAATAAGTGATGTTGGGAAAGCTGGAGAGTTACATCACTAACGATCAGGGAAATGCAAATCAAAGCTATAGTGAGATAAAACATTAAACTGATTACAATGGCTATTATCAGAAAGATAAGAAATAACAAGTGTTGAGACTGTAGAGAAAAAGGAGCCCATTTGCACTCTTAGTAGAAATGTAAATTGATGCAGTCACTACAGAAGACAGTATGGAGGTTCCTCAAAAATTAAAAATAGAACTATCAAATGATCCAGTGAGACAACTTCTGGGTATTTATCCAAAGAAAACAGAAACACTAATTTGAAAAGATAAGGCTGCAAGTGCACATGTCAGCCTACTTCTCACACACGCACTCACCTTCTGTTCAGAAACCATCTACATGCCTAAACCATTTTGTTCCTAAGAGACGAATTGAATATTTATCCACAGTCCTTCAGGTTTCTTGGAGTTGTTCTTGTTATTATAATCATGAAAGTTATTAAATATGAAGAAAATTTATAAAACATGAGTGTGAAAACACAGTTTTGGTTCTCTTGAAAACCATATCAACTACAATCAATCCAGGTAAACAACTTCTATATTGTGGAGCATTTCATGCAAAGATAGGTACACTAAAGGACAGAAATGGTATGGACCTAACAGAATCAGAAGATATTAAGAAGAGGTGGCAAGAAAACATACAAGAACTATCCATATAAGATCTTAATGACCCAGATAATCATGATAACCCAGATAACCATAATCACTCACCTAAAGCCAGACATCCTGGAGTACAAAGTCAACTGGGCCTTAGCATCACTATGAACAAACTTAGTGGAGGTGATGGAATTCCAGTTGAGCTATTTCAAATTCTAAAAGATGATGCTGTGAAAGTGCTGCACTCAATATGCCAGCAAATTTGGAAAACTCAGCAGTGGCCACAGGACTGGAAAAGGTCAGTTTTCATGCCAATCCCAAAGAAAGGCAATGTCAAAAAATGTTCCAACTACCGCACAATTGCGCTTATCTCACACACTAGCAAAGTAATGCTCAAAATTCTCCAAGCCAGACCTCAATAGTATGTGAACCAAGAACTTCCAGAGATTCAAGCTGGATTTAGAAAAGGCAGAGGAACCAGACATCAAATTGCCAATATCCATTGGATCATAGAAAAAACAAGAGTTTCAGAAAAACATCTACTTCTGCTTCATTAACTAGGCTAAATCCTTTGACTGCGTGGATCACAACAAACTGTGGAAAATTCTTAAAGAGACGGAAATATTAGAGATCACCTTACTGGCCCCTTAAGAAGTCTGTATGCAAGGCAAGAAGCAATATCTAGAACCAGACATGGAATAACAGACTGGTTCCAAATTGGGAAAGGAATACATTAAGGCTGTATATTGTCACCCTGCTTAACTTATATGCAGAGTAAATCATGTGAAATTCTGGACTGGATGAAGCACAAGCTGGAATCAACGTTGCTGGGAGAAATATCAGTAACCTCAGATATGCAGATGACACCACTGTAATGGCAAAAAGCAAAAAGGAACTAAAGAGCCTCTTGATGAAAGTGAAAGCGGAGAGTGAAAAAGCTGGCTTAAAACTCAACATTCAAAAAACGAAGATCATGGCATCCTGTCCCATCAATTCATGTCAAATAGATGGGAAAACAATGGAAACAGTGACAGACTTTATTTTCTTGAACTAAAATCACTGCAGATGGTGACTGTAGCCATGAAATTAAAAGACGCTTGCTCCTTGGAAGAAAAGCTATGACCAACCTAGACAGCATATTATAAAGCAGAGACATTACTTTACTGACAAAGTTCCATCTAGCCAAAGTTATCGTTTTTCCAGTAGTCATGTATGGATGTGAGAGTTGGATCATACAGAAAGCTGAGTGCCAAAGAACTGATGCTTTTGTTTTTTGTTTTTTGTTTTTGTAGAACTGATGCTTTTGAACTGTGGTATTGGAGAAGACTCTTGACAGTCCCTTGGACATCAAGGAGATCAAACTAGTCAATCCTATAGGAAATCAGTCCTGAATATTCATTAGAAGGACTGATGCTGAAGCTGAAACTCTAATACTTTGGTCATCTGATGCAAATAACTGAGTCACTGGAAAAGACCCTGATTCTGGGAAAGATTGAAGGCAGAAGGAGAAGGGGACAACATAGGATGAGGTGGTTGGACGACATCACTGACTCGATGGACATGAATTCAAGCAACCTCTGGGAGTTGGTGATGGACAGAGAAGCCTGGTGTGCTGTAGTCCATGATGTCACAAAAAGTCAGACACTACTGAGTCGGACTGAACTGACTGACTGATGACTCAGTAAGAAAACTAATAAAAATTGGTGAGTTAATTAGTCATTTTACACATCAGGATACTGATGAAATATGAAAAGGTACTCAACCTCGTTAATTATCATGGAAATATGAATTCAAACCACAACTTCATGCCACTGCATGTATACCCGAATGGCTAAAATAAAAATGACTGACAGGGCCTTGTGCTACTAACAGTGGATAGAGTAGTTATAACCCTTATATACCATAGGAATATGAAGGAACACAAGCACTTTGGGAAAGTTTCAGCCTTACAAATGATGAAAATTGTATCCACCGTGATCCAGCAATTTGACTTCTAAGTATCTACTCATGACAAAGGGACAAAGGCAGTTTCCCCAAAAGGCATGTACTGAAATGCACATAGCAGCACTACAATAACAGCAAAAAACAAGAAGTGATCCAAATATCTATTATTAGTAGAATGGAACTGTGGTTTGGCTCTATAATGGAATGCTTCAGGCAAATAGAAAACAGAAAACTACATTTATATCTAAAACCTAGATGAGTCTCACAAATACAAATTTAAGGGAAAGAGGTGAAACACAAAAGAATATGTTCTATATGATTCCGTTTAAAGAAAAGCCAAAAACATAACAACGACCTATGGTGATCAAAATCAGAATAATTATTATTTGGGGAGGAGGGTGGGTAAGTGGAGGGTAGAAGGGGGGTTTTGGTGATATTAGTAATGTTCTACTTCTAATCTAGGCAGCAGTTACAAAGGTGTGTTCACTTCAGGAAAATGTATCAAAAATTTATACTTATATTTATGTTGAACTTATTTTCTCCAACTACTCAATTTTTAGAACTTAGTCAAAAAGAATTATTTTCAAATAAGGAAAATGAAAAATCAGCCAGTAAAAGACTGGGCAGAAAATATAACCTAGAGTTGGCTGTAATACTCAGATTATCAAGCAAGTGTCCTTATTTTCTTACTCCACTTTAAAGTCGATGTAACTGAAAAGATCAGATTATGAGTAAGTATTGTGTTAAAAAAAGGAATACATGAAACCAATCCAAACACAAAGAAAAGACTATGGCCCTACCTCAGAAGATTTTCAAATGCATAAGGACATATAAAATTTACATTAATATAAAATAATTAAATAGTTCAAAGTAGATACGCTTGCACCTATTTATGTCTCTCTCTCTCACACACACACATACACACACACAACTAACTACCACATTCAAATGCAGAGCATAAAAGCTTTTCCTGTATTGACAATCAGAAATCTAAGCTTTCAGAAATTCTGACTCTGTGGGTCCCTCTCCAGCTGGACACTAAACACCTGCCTCGATTCGATTGTTCTAACAAAATGGAAGTAGGTCTTTACCTTTGACCTGGAAGATTATTAGGTATCCTGGGCAGCTCAGTGCCTTGGTACCTTCCTTTCCTTCCACTGACATCTGACAGCTTTCTTAAGATGATAATCTGTCCCTTGGAAATACATCCAGCAAAAAGTTCATAATGATCTAAGACTTCATTGATAAGCATGAGCCACAATGAAATTCCCAACAACATACTTTGCAGTGAAAAGTGCCAAATTACCAAAATGCAAAGATAAAGTTTAATTTTGTGCAAATATATACTTCGTCTCCAAGGCTATATGTTTGATCAGCAATATACTTGGGTTACTGTGTTTTTTTAAGTTGAAAAAAACCCATAAAGAAATTGGTTTTCTTCCCCATCAACCCTACTTATAGACAGTCCTATGTCTCATGGAAAGCTTTCTTGGAAGTTCTATGAATGTTTTCTATTGCTTGCTTTCTCATTCTCTCTATTGCTCTTAATTCTGCCTCCCCCACACTTGTAATCTCTTCTTCTACAGCTGTTCTCTCCTGTGCAATACAAACATGTGGCAGAGAACCTTGTCTTCATTTCCCCCGAGATACCTTTTATTTTATTTTTGTTTTAATTGTTTGGCCATGCTGCGTGGCATGCAAGATCCTAGTTTCCCCCACCAGGGATTGAATCTGTGCCCCCGGCATAGAAAGTGGAGTCTTAGCCATTGGATCACCAGGGAAATCCTCCCCAAATACTTTTTAAAACCTGTTGTTTATAATAAATACTCAGCTCCTGGTCTTAAGGCATTCCTAACTCAGAATATTTCTCACTGGCCAGGTTTTTCCTCCTAAGTCTTTGATTCTCCAGCCATGAGATTCCTCCTCCGTGTCCCCAAAATGACCTCAAAGTGTTGACCGTAAATCGAGCAGCTCAAAAGTGTTCATTTCCCTAATAGAGAAGTGTCACTTTCTCTTTCTTCACCTCTCTTACCCAACTCACCCCAGCTCAACCCAGAGAGCCTTCTTTAAGTAAATGAATTCATTATTAATGTCTTCTTAAGCTGATCATTTATTTCCTGGAGGGAAATTCTGTGAACAGCTCTTAATGTTATACTTTTAATCAAATGAAAAATACAAGATCACCATTATTCCTGTCATTGCTCGACAGGCTGGCTTTAGCGCGTGTTCTTTGGCACATCCACCCCACCTCCCAGGCTTCTCAGGACTCCTTCTTTTCCTTCTTCTCTTCCAGCATAGTCTTCTCTCTCAGCTGACCTCCTCCTCCCCCTCCTCCTCCTTCCCTTTCCCTTTCTCCACCCTCTCCCTGTCAAGGGAAGGCCTGACATTTTGTTCATTAGCCTAGCTGTTTAGTCACAGGATGAGAAACTGGCCCTGAAAATAGGATTTGCATATCTCCCAGACAAAGGTTAAAAGTGCTCTCCTACCTGGAGGTCTCTGTCTGTCTCCAAGCTTTACCATGACTGCTAGTGCCTGTGTGGGGAAAACAGGAGAGAGAAATGTATCCTTTTCAATTCCAAACTCTGATAGTACTGCTGTTTAATGGCAGCAATGCATCAAAATAATGAATAATCTAAATCCTAGAAACCTAGATATGAAAATAGACTTTGCCAAATAGGAAACCATATTTAACTCCAGCTTTCAGATTCAGATTATTCAAAAGAGCATATCAGTTAATAATAGTCTTGAGCATCATCAGTTCATCTGGAGACAGTGTGGTTTTGGGAAAGCACATTAACGGAATGTCTATGGAAATCCTGTAGGGCCAGCTGGTCCCAGGAGACTTCCAAGCCTTTCAATTATTTCCTCTGGGGTTAAGGCTCTATCACCACCATGAATTCGCGTCTGAGCAGTGAGTCTTTGTATCACACTGGTAACTCATTGCCTTTTTGGTTCTTATTGGGGATTCAGATACTGTCTTCCATCAGCCTTTTCACCAGTCTCAGTTACAGTTTTGCTGTTTTGCAATTATATGCTATTATCTGTACATCATCTCGTCCCATCTTCTGAACTGACTTCCAAGCCCCATACTGAAAGGCATGTGCTATTTTCTGTGCTATTGAAATGCCTGGTTTATGCCCTCCCAGGTCCTTTAAAATCAAGGTCTAAAGCAGGGAGGGATGGCATCCATTGCTCAGAAAACCACCAACTACGTTCACTGATAACCAATTACAGTGTTAAAAGCTAAATCTTGTAAGCTTCCCCTCCTGCCCCACAGGGATAAAGAAAGAGTCTGGTGTGTGGAAACAAAGCAATCACTTAAAATGTAACAAGGCACATTCTCGAACTAATACCATGACTCACTCTACACATGCAGTATTGATATTTCAGATTATATTTAATTGAACTGAGGTTGCAGTTTATTTTCCAAATGCAAACATGTGTTTAATTAGAGCAAAATGTGCATCTCTATAACACTGAATTTTAAATACCAGGTTCTAAAGTTTATTGATTGATGATTATTGTGGGGAAACATGAGCTCCTATGCATAAATCTTTTGACAGGAGCTGTCTGTCAAAAATAATGATCCTTTTAAAACTCATGAATAAATAATGATGCAGGTCCACTTTACATAAAAATACATACTCATTTACACTCTGTCCACTGAAATGAAATATGGTTATTTAAAATAATGACTCTGTGATGGGTGAGTAATGAAACATTATTAATTTAATACACATGGTATTTTATACTCACTTTCAAATTACATGCATCTATTTTCAATATTAACACATTAGGCTATTTCTTTTTTTAAAGACCTCTAACAAAACGTCTGGTACTGAAAATCCTTTCACGGATGAGATTGTGAATTTTAATTCTGCAGTGCTGGGGTCTCATTTTGGTCACAAGCCGGAAAGTAATAACTGGGCTGTCACTGTGGTGAAGTTTTATTGTCTGCCCTGACTTGGAACATCCAGAAGGAACCACCTCCTTTTCCTCCCAAAGGAAAAAGCGTGACGAGTTGAGAAGGAGAGCCAGAACACCATTTGCTTTTCTTCATCCTTTCCCATCTGGAATTCAATTCTGTGAATATGTTTTTCTCTGGTCTTTTCTTCCTTTATCCCATTCTGATTTTCTGTTTGCTGAGAAAGAGCTGGGGGATGATCCTGAAATTGGGTGCTTCTTTGAGCACTTTTATAGGAATTCAGGGACAGAGGTAGGAAATTAGAGAAAATTATTTTCCACTTTTCCTTTTGGATATGTAGAGTCACGCTTCTGCTTCACCCTCAGATGTTTCCATTTCTTACTCCTGCCACTTCCTTTTTTCTCTAGTAATGACCCAACATCAGAAATGGTAGTATTGGAAAAGAGGGTCTGGTTAGGTTTGGAAAGCGGCAGGATGTAGAAGGGGACGACAGAGGATGAGATGGTTGGATGGCATCACCAACTCAATGGACATGAATTTGAGTAAGCTCCGGGAGTTGGTGATGGACAGGGAGGCCTGGCGTGCTGCAGTCCATGGGGTCACAAAGAGTCCAACACGACTGAGTGACTGGACTGAACTGAGGATGTGGAAAGATAGGAAAAAGAACCATTGCTCTGTTTCCTTTTACTCCATTTTTTCAAGCCATGCTGTCTACTACCTTAGAATTTCCAGTTGGCTTTTACAAGCTTAGGTTTTTAAATATGAGAAATGCTAATGGAAGTTTCTGTCACCATTTTACACAGGGAAATTGAACTGCAACAAAATGACGTGCATTGGGTACAAATACACAGAGGCATTCCTACTCCCAAGCAAATAAACTCTTTGCTGGGAAACAAGTGTACAGTAAATAGTACCATGTTCAGACTGACACTAAGCACTGTTCCTTGATGCCATTGTCCTGTTTTACCAACACAGGCTCTGCTGCCTCAACCACATGCCATTTTCCATACAGGAAATTGTCTGTGCCTCCAAAAGGAAAAAAACTCTTACTTTTTTTTGGCTGTGCTGGGTTGTCATTGCTGTGTGCAGGCTTTCCCTACTTGCGGTGAGCGGGAGGTACTCTTTGTTTTGGTGCACAGCTTCTCTTTGTTGCTGAGCACAGGCTCTAGGCATGCAGCCTTCAGTAATTGCAGCAGGCAGGCTCGGTAGTCATGGTGTATGGGTTTAGTTGTTCGGAGGGATGTGAAATCTTCCTGGACCAGAGACTGAACCCATATCCCCTGCATTGGCAGGTGGATTCTTATCCATTGTACCACCAGGGAAGTTATTGTTCCAAGTTTTAAATCTGCTGTTTAAGTAACTCAACCAGTGTTGCTCAGCATGCAAAAGGTTCCCACACTTGAAAGATAATGTTTTGACATTTTTTCTTTTAAAATTGAAATCACTTGGATTAAAGAATTTTGTGAAACCCTTGAGATAGTTTTAGAATCCCCTGTCATGTTGCAGGAGAAAACTTGTGAGTACTGAGGTTAGAATGGGGTCTTAAAAGATAAATAGCCAAGGGAAATTAATTTTAAATCTTTGGCTAAAGGTTAACTGTTTCTTAAAATAGATTTGAAAAGTGTCACCTTAAATGCTTTTCAAATCAGTGTTTCATACAAAAGAGTGATTCAAAGGGATGCATAAAAACATACATCTACAAATTGCTTGTTTATATATGTCTCTTATATAATTATAAAGTGTAAATTTAGACACAGTATCAAGAAAGAGTTAGCTCCCACTAGCATATACATATATATATATATATTTTTTTAATTGTCTTCACAGGAGACCCCTGAGATGAAAATTGAGATTTTATTGTCTCATTGTGTGTCCTTTTTACTTTATTTATACAACTAGATTGGCTCTTTTCCTTCATATTATCTGACTGCCAACAATGTGCTCAAGTTACTCTTTTCTACACTACAGATTTTCCCTCAGTTGTGTCTGACTCTTTGCGACCCCATGGACTGTAGCCTGCCAGGCTCCTCCGTCCATGGGATTTTCCAGGCAAGAAGACTGGAGTGGGTTGCCATTTCCTTCTCTAGGGGATCTTCCCAACCCAGAAATCGAACCCAGGTCTCCTGCATTGTAGGCAGACTCCTTACCATCTGAGCCACCAGGGAAGTCATTTATAGGCCTTAACCAATATATTATTCTAAACTTATGCTATTAGATTTAAATAAAAGACACTTACATGAATTCTATTTTGTAGTATAATGCTTGTCAAATTAACAAGTCAACATGAAATTAAAAAACACTTGCTCCTTGGAAGGAAAGTTATGACCAACCTAGATAGCATATTGAAAAGCAGAGACTTACTTTGCCAACAAAGGTCTGTCTAGTCAAAGTTATGGTTTTTCCAGTGGTCACGTATGGATGTGAGAGTTGGACTATAAAGAAGGCTGAGTGCCAAAGAATTGATGCTTTTGAACTGTGGTATTGGAGAAGACTCTTGAGGGTCTCTTGGGCTGCAAGGAGATCCAAGCAGTCCATCCTAAAGGAAATCAGTCCTGAGTGTTCATTGGAAGGACTGATGTTGAAGCTGAAACTCCAATACTTTGGCCACCTGATGTGAAGAGCTGACTCATTTGAAAAGACCCTGATGCTGGAAAAGATTGAGGGCAGGAGGAGAAGGGGATGGCAGAGGATGAGATGGTTGGATGGCATTTCCGACTTAATGGACATGGGTTTGAGTGGACTCTGGGAGTTGGTGATGGACAGGGAGGCCTGGCGTGCTGCGGTTCATGGGGTTGCAAAGCGCTGGATCGACTGAGCAACTGAACTGAACTAAACCGAATGTAATAAATGTTGCAGTTTGTGCTAAGTGCAACACTGAATTGGGCAAGATAAAAAGAAATTGCATTTAGACCTCCCTGGTGGTGCAATGGATGAAAATCTGCTTGCCAATGCAGAGAACATGGCTTTGATCCCTGGTCCTGGAAGATTCCACACGCTATGGAACAACTAAGCCCATTCGCTACAACTACCGAGCTCACATACTGCAGCTACTGAAACCCGATTGCCTAGAACCTGTGCTCTGCAACAAGAGAAGCCACCGCAGTGAGAAAAGTAGTCCCCACTACCACAACGAAGAGTAGTCCTCACTCACTGCAACTGGAGAAAGCCTGGGCATAGCAACAAAGACACAGGTCAGCAAAAAATAAAAAAAATAAAAAATAATAATAAATAAAATTTTAAAAAGTAATCACAAACTTAAGATAAAAAAAGATAATCACAAACCTATAAAAGAATATTGCAGGATATCACATTCACCAATGCTCCTCAAACAGGTCATAGAAACACCAGGCAAATAGGACATTATTGATTCAGACATTTCTCTTTACAATTTTTAGAATTTCTAAATACACACGCCATGTAGGGATTCTTTTATCTCTGAAAATAAATCTGTTCTAATTTATACCTTAGAGTGATCAATTCTGTCCCTGATTTTAGATTGTCCCCAAAATAATACATTATTAATATTAGGGGTTTTGAAGCAATGGGAGCATGAAAGTAAAACTGACAAGTTTTATGCCAAGAGCAAGTGGGACCAATGAACTGGCAAGTGACGGCCAAGGGTGTGACTGACATCACCCTTGATTTTAGAGAAAGCATATTTAATCTTTGAGGGAAAGACTGTGACTTTAGCCTGCTGGAGTCAATTTACTAACTTTTTTGTTTGCTTTCTCACCCATTTGTGCTGCCATATTCGTCATAGTACTAGTTCATGAAAAGATGAGAATTAATTACCAAGGATGAAGGTTCATAATGATAACTTAGCCTTTTAAAAATTGACAAATTAGGGAAAATTAATTCCATGGAGACATAGAAGAAATCAAAATAAAATGATCATTTTTCAAAACAATAATTTATCTACATCTGGTCTGCATGTGAGAATAAACAGACAAAATCTAACATTTGGGCTACTTGTTTCATATATTAATAGATTATTTAGGTATTTAATTTTATTGTTTTTGTACCTTTGTGTCTTTGGTTATTCATAGAGTTGAAATACCATTTTAGATGAAAACATGTTTTAAAGACTTTCTAATGAAAGAAAATCTTTGTAAGAGAAAAAATTTTAAAATTAGCTTTGGTCCAGAAATCGAGAGCTGTGGCCTCTTGTACTCCTTGTTTTGTCATTTGTGTGACAAGTCATTGTCACATCCTGGGAGTCATTTAAAAATAAATAACCATAAAGCAAAAAATAAAATTTAACAAAAGAATTCATGCATATGTGCTGCTGCTGCTAAGTCGCTTCAGTCATGTCTGACTCTGTGCAACCCCATAGATGGCAGCCCACCAGGCTCCCCCGTCCCTGGGAATCTCCAGGCAAGAACACTGGAGTGGGTTGCCATCTCCTTCTCCAATGCATGAAAGTGAAAAGGGAAAGTGAAGTCACTCAGCCGTGTCCAACTCTTGGTGACTCCACGGACTGCATCCCACCAGGCTCCCCATCCATGGATTTTCCAGGCAAGAGTACTGTAGTGGGCTACCATTGCCTTCTCCATATATAAGTACACACTGCTATATTTAAAATGAACAACCAACAAGGACCTGCTACATAGCACATGGAACTTTGCTGGGTGTTATGTGGCAGCCTGCATGGGAGGGGAATTTGGGGGAGGATGGACACATGTATATGTATGGCTGAGTCCCTTTGCTGTTCACCCGAAACTGTAACAACATTGTTAATCAGTTATACTTCAATACAAAATAAAAAGTTTAAAAAATATTACAAAAGCACATATTGTGTGAGTTTATACACATGAGATACAAAGACAATGCCATTAGAAGGACAGCAGCTATCTTTGGGAGAGTGTACAGAAGCACAAGATATTAAGAAGAGGTGGCAAGAATGCACAGAAAAACTGTACAAAAAAGAGCTTCACAACCCAGATAATCACAATGGTGTGATCACTCACCTAGAGCCAGACATCCTGGAATGTGAAGTCAAGTGGGCCTTAGAAAGCATCACTACGAACAAAGCTAGAGGAGGTGATGGAATTCCAGTTGAGCTATTTCAAATCCTAAAAGATGATGCTGTGAAAGTGCTGCACTCAATATGCCAGCAAATTTGGAACACTCAGCAGTGGCCACAGGACTGGAAAAGGTCAGTTTTCATTCCAATCCCAAAGAAAGGCAATGCCAAAGAATGCTCAAACTACTGCACAATTGCACTCATCTCACACGCTAGTAAAGTAATGCTCAAAATTCTCCAAGCCAGGCTTCAGCAATACGTGAACCGTGAACTTTCAGATGTTCGAGCTGGTTTTAGAAAAGGCAGAGGAACCAGAGACCAAATTGCCAACATCCGCTGGATCATGGAAAAAGCAAGAGAGTTCCAGAAAAACATCTATTTCTGCTTTATTGACTATGCCAAAGCCTTTGACTGTGTGGATCACAAGAAACTGTGGAAAATTCTGAAAGAGATGGGAATACCAGACCACCTGACCTGCCTCTGGAGAAATCTGTATGCAGGTCAGGAAGCAACAGTTAGAACTGGGCATGGAACAACAGACTGGTTCCAAATAGGAAAAGGAGTACGTCAAGGCTGTATATTGTCACCCTGCTTATTTAACATATGCAGAGTACATTATGAGAAACGCTGGGCTGGATGAAGCACAATCTGGATCAAGATTGCCAGGAGAAATATCAATAACCTCAGACATGCAGATGACACCACCCTTACAGCAGAAAGTGAAGAAGAACTAAAGAGCCTCTTGATGAAAGTGAAAGAGGAGAGTGAAAAAGCTGGCTTAAAACTCAACATTGAGAAAACAAAGATCATGGCATCTGGTTGCATCACTTCATGGCAAATAGATGGGGAAACAGTGGAAACAGTGTCAGACTTTATTTTTGGGGGCTCCAAAATCACTGCAGATGGTGATTGCAGCCATGAAATTAAAAGACGCTTACTCCTTGGAAGGAAAGTTATGACCACCTTAGATAGCATTTTAAAAAGCAGAGACATTACTTTGCCAACAAAGGTCTGTCTAGTCAAGGCTATGGTTTCCCAGTGGTCATGTATGGATGTGAGTTGCACTGTGAAGAAAGCTAAGCGCCAAAGAATTTATGCTTTTGAACTGTGGTGTTGGAGAAGATTCTTGAGAGTCCCTTGGACTGCAAGGAGGTCCAACCAGTCCATCCTAAAGGAGATCAGTTTCGGGTGTTCATTGGAAGGAATGATGCTGAAGCTGAAACTCCAGTACTTTGGCCACCTCATGTAAAGAGTTGACTCACTGGAAAAGAGCCTGATGCTGGGAGGGATTGGGGGCAGGAGGAAAAGGGGACGACAGAGGATGAGATGGCTGAATGGCATCACCAACTCGAAGGACATAAGTTTGAGTAAACTCTGGGAGTTGGTGATGGACAGCGAGGTGTGGAGTGCTGCAATTCATGGGGTCACAAAGAGTCGGACACAACTGAGCGACTGAACTGAACTCAACTGAGTGATGGGAAGGGAGTAGAATAGGTGAGTTTGGTTGCTAGAAGTGATTTTTTAAATTTTGTTTGGGGTTTTCTTTCTTTCATTTGTTGTTTAATCTGCATACTGGTTACATGGTGTGTTTAGGTGTTTTTTAATGCAGTAAGCTATGGGTGCGTTTTTTTTAAAAAATTCTTTTTTTATTGAAATATACTGGATTTACAATTGTGTTAGTTTCGGGTATATAGCAAAGTGATTCATTTATATATACATATATATCTTTTTTTTTTTTCAGATTCTTTTCCCTTATAGGTTATTACAAAATATTGAGTATATTTCCCTGTGCTGTACAGTAGGTCCTTGTTGGTTGTCTATTTGATATATAGTTGTGTGTGAATATTAATCCAAACTCTTAATTTATTCCAATATGCCTTTGATATGGCACTTTTCCATATGAATATTATATTTCATTTAAAAGGAAAAATTTAAAGAAAGTTGAAATAATTTTTTTTTCTAAAGTTCTACTAGTCTGTGAAAACTGCCTTTTGCGACCCCATGGACTGTAGCCTGCCAGGCTCCTCCGTCCATGGGATTTTCCAAGCAAGAATACTGGAATGGGTTGACATTTTTTTTTTCCAGGGGATCTTCACAACCCAGGGATCAAACCCAGGTTTCCCGCATTGTAGGCAGATGCTTTTACCGTCTGAGCCACCAGGGAAGTCCCAGTGATAGGATACCTATCATAAATCAAGTACTTTCATCTGTCTCAGGGACCTCATTTTGGACACTGAGGAATGTGCAGTAACATATTTCTATTGCTTTTTACATTTTTCTGCTTCCTCCTTTGTGCTCACTCTTGAGACTGTCACTGAGTGTGAATTCCAGTAGCTTTCTCATCCTTACTTCTTATTTACTCATAATCTCCTGCAGGGTGGGAAAGAAACAGATAATCAAGCTGCTAAGCTTTCAGTAAAGATCTGAATACCTGCATTCTGAAAGCTTAAGGCTGCCGGAAATCTAAGCTTTAGATAAGGGAGGCAGTTGTATCAGTTCAGTTCAGTGGCTCAGTCGTGTCCCACTCTTTGCAGTTGTACACCTCATCTCAAAAAACCTTAACCTCAGGAATCACTTCAAATTTTTACAGTGGCCTTCCACAAGAACAGGTGTTGTTTAGCTGGATCCTCAGAAGGTTTTTTTGCTGTTTTTTAGTCTCTTTATGTCCAAGAGTTTTCAAAAATAACTTTGTTACCAACTCAGATATTCTCTTACAGAACATTTGCTCACAAGACTATTCTTTTTTTTTTTTTTGAGCTCATATATATTTCCCTGTAATTTCTACACAAATGGAAGTCCTGAGACTTTCAAATGGACAAGCAATTAGGTCTACTTTGGTGATTCTTTATTTTTTTTAATTGGAGGATAATTGTTTTACAGTGTTGTGGTAGTCTCTGCCATACATCTACTGGAATCAGTCATTCTTTTATATATATCTCTGTCCTCCCTCTTGAGCCTCCCTCCTCCTCCCATCCAGCCCCTCGAGGTCATCACAGAGAGTGAGGTTGGGCTCCTTGTGCTTTATAGCAGCTTCCTGCTCCTTATCTATCTTACACTTGGTAGTGTATATATGTCAGTGTCACTCTCTCAATCCATCCTGCCCTCTCCTTCCCCTGCCGTGCCCACAGGTCTGTTCTCTATGTCTTTGTCTCCATTTCTTCTCTGTAAACAGGTGCATCAGTACTATTTTTCTAGATTCCATATATATGTGTTAATATATGATAATTGTTTTTCTCTTTCATACTTCACTCTGCATAACAGGCTCTAGGTCCATCCATCTCAAATGACTCAAATCCATTCCTTTTTATGGCTGAGCCATACTTCACTGTATATGCTGCTGCTGCTGCTGTCGCTTCAGTTGTGTCTGACTCTGTGCGACCCCATAGACGGCAGTCCACCAGGCTCCCCCATCCCTGGGATTCTCCAGGCAAGAACACTGGAGTGGGTTGCCATTTCCTTCTCCAGTGCATGAAAGTGAAAAGTGAAAGTGAAGTCACTCAGTGGTTTCCGACTCTTCGTGACCCCATTGTATATATGTACCATAATTTCTTTATCCATTCATCTATTGATGGATATCTAGGTTACTTCTATATTCTGGTTATTGTAACTAGTGCTGCAATCAATATTTGCATACATGTGTCTTTTTGAATTGTGGTTTTCTCAGGGTATATGCCCAGTAGTGAAATTGCTTGGTCATTTGGTAGTTTTATTCCTAGTTTGTTAAGGAATATCCATACTGTTCTCCAAAGTGAATGTATCTATTTACATTCCCTATACTGATGGTTCTTAACTTCAGCTTTGTGGTGAAGACCAGAGTGATCTATAGGTCTTTGTGCAAAACATGTTCATGCCCCCTCTTGGGAGGTTCTGATTCAGTGAACACGCTGAGGCAACTGTATTTTTGCACTCTTAACAGATGATGTGGATGTTCAGTTGGGTTTGAGAAATATGCCTACACCTTCTACCTGCCAGTCCTTCCCTTCCGCACATGGGGACATGGTCATCTGTGCACTGTCCTCTCCAAGCCACACAGCCCTGGTTTCTTCAACTGTTCTTGGGTAGGCCTTAGTTTGTACATTTCTCATCACTTAGATCATCACCCTGAACTTAAGTTTCATAATGTGCCTTTTAAATGTGGCAACCAAGCATTAAACTCCAAGCTTAGATTTGGTCCCACTAGAGTGGAATTGACTTGTTCTCTCCCTTTGTTTAGATTCTGGGCTTCACTTGTTGCAGTCTAGTGATAAGCTTGCTTGAGTCACATTATAATGTTGTCTAATACTGACATTATAGCCAGTTGTAAGACATAGGACTTTTTACCTGATGTTTCCTTCATTCCTTTCTGCCTCTCTGCCTACCAGCATTTCCTCTCTCTTTCATCAGTAACATTTGAGTGTTACTTGGGGTTCAGCCCTGAGGATTAAGAAAGAATCAAGACAGACACAGTTCCTGCCTTGCCAGAGTCAGGATTCAGACAAACAAAGCATCAATTATGTCTTAGACTAGTTCTCACCTCTACTGTGCTGGCAAAACTGATTTATGAGCACCTCAAACTTGAGCCAGAAAGGATAAAGGGCTGTTGACAGAACTCTTGAGGGAGTCTGTCGTCTTGCTCACATGGAGGGCCAGGATCTCTCTTGAGTGAGTCACGTAGGTTCTGGCATCTGTATTTAACAACACCTGGAAGGGCTCTTTAAGTCAAAACTTTATGGGCACAGCCAGAACATTTGACAAGAATGATGGGACTGGGATTGTGTAGTAAGAACTATAAACATTTTATCACATAGTCTTATATTCTCCAATCATGATTGCCAGGCTGGTAGGGGTAACCATCTCAGTTCTGGTTCCTCTGAATCCCCTTTTCTTTGTCCCCCGATGACCATAATGAGGGGTCTGGACCATGATTGATTCAGGATATATCACTGTTCTCAGCCATTATTTTGCTTGCAGAATGTTTTTGCAGTACCTAGGCTTGTATTCCTCTCAGACTCTGGTTGCCTGTTTTGCCACGTGATACGAAGGGCTGTGGGCTGCTGCTGCTCTTTGGTTTTCAGTCCTGAAGGCTCTGTGTGTGCTTTGTGTGCTCCCTTTGCTGACCCTCTCTGAGGGTCAACTGTTCTATGTGTTCCCGTGATTGAGGGAGCGTTTTCAATTCCCTTTGAATGCAAGAGCATCTTGTTCATCAGTGACCCAAAGCCAGACCAACTCACTGTGCCCTCTAGGGCACCTCCTGAAACACTTCTTGGCAGCAGGAGCCCTGAAACCTTCTCTGCTCACACCCGGCAACCGATGTTTGGTGTGTGATGCCTACACTGTCCCTGGAACATTTCCTCTTCTAGGTTGGGACTACAATTACAAGTCTGTCAAGATTATTTTGAATCTTGATTCTATCATCTATCTCAGTGTTCTGCTTCTGAAAATGTCATAGCCATGGCTCCTTCAGTGTTAGATAAATTTGGAACCAAAACGCTGGCAGTTTGGGATAGAGAACTGAGAACACAACCAGATACCTCTAAGTGGATATCCATGTTCTATTTTGTTATGGCCATTCAGCCAGTTCTCACGTTTTGGCTGGAACTTTATGCTGTGAACATAATATATCATAAAATATAAAACACATGCTGAAAATTACTGCAAACAAAAACATACAGTTTAATAAGCTACCACAAAGTAAACTGTGTAATTTCTTCTCACATCAAGAATAGAAACTTTGCTCCCAGGCACTACCCAATCCTTATCCTTTTCTCTTACTCTAGAGTGGTTACCACTGTCCTGATTTTTCTGACAGGCTACCACCACCAGGGCACCGCATAGACAGAAGACTGATACACACTCCAGTCTTTCCATGAAAAAGCCTACTTACTCTCCTGGAGCTTCAGCCTGAGAGGCAGGTTTCAGGTCTGTCATGTATCCAGAGGCTGCAGTACTGCTCTCAGGAAACGTAGGCTGGGGATCACCGTCTTTATGCTCTTCTTCAGCCTCACTACTGAGGACTGAGAGAGCAGCTCTATGGTACTTTGCAGAAAGGAGCTTATACACTCACTTGGAGACCTGATTTTTACAATAGTTGCCCAGAGGATACCTTAAGATCATCTGGTCTAGAGGCCAGCAGGTATTATGATTGTGGTCCTATAGGACTATATATATTTGCATACATTAAAAGCTGCTGCCTGAGGCTCAATGACCCACCTTGTGGAATAATGGAAATAAAAATAAACAAGCAGGACCTAATTAAACTTAAAAAGCTTTTGCACAGCAAAGGCAACTATAAACAAGGTGAAAAGACAACTCTCAGAATGGGAGAAAATAATAGCAAATGAAACAACTGACAAAGGATTAATTTACAAAATACACAAGCAGCTCATACAACTTAATACCAGAAAAACAAACAACTCAATCAAAAAGTGGGCAAAAGACATAAACAGACCTTTCTCCAAAGGCATACAGATGGCTAACAAATACATGAAAAGATGCTCAACATCACTCATTATTAGAGAAATGCAAATCAAAACTACAATGATATATCATCTCACTCTAGTCAGAAAGACCATCATTAAAAAATCCACAAACAACAAGTGCTGGAGAAGGTTGGAGAAAGGAACACTTTTGTAATGCTGGTGAGAATGCAAGCTGATACTATGGAAGACGGTACAGTATGGAGATTCCTTAAAAAACTAGGAATAAAGCCCCATAGAACCCAGCAATACCACTTCTAGGCGTATACTCTAAGGAAACCAAAACTGAAAAAGACATATACCCCAATGTTCACTGCAGCACAATTTACAATAGACAGGATATGGAAGCAACCTAGGTGCCCATCAACAGATGAATGCATAAAGAAGCTGTGGTACATATATACAATGGAACACTACTCAGCCATGAAAAGGAACACACTTCAGTCGGTTCTAACGAGGTGGATGAACCTAGAGCCTATTATACAGAGTGAAGTGAGTCAGAAAGAGGGAAACAAATAACATATATTAATGCATATATGTGGAATCTAGAAAGATGGTACTGATGAACCTGTTTGCAGGGCAGTAATGGAGACACAGACATAGAGAACAGACCCAGGCACACGTGTGTGGGGAAGGAAGAAGAGGGTGAGATCAACAGAGAGAATAGTGTGGAAGCATATACACTACCATCTGTAAAACAGATCGCCAAAAGAAATTTGCTGTATGACTCAGGGAACTCAAACTGGGACTCTATAACAACCTAGAGGGATGGGAAAGGGTGGGAGGTGGGAGGCAGGTTCAAGAGGGAGGGGAGATATGTACACCTATGGCCAATTCATGTTGATTTATGACAGGTATCAAACCAATATTGTATAGCAATTATCTTTCAATTAAAAATAAATAAATTTTAAAAAGTCTACAAATAACATATGTTGGAGAGGGTGTGGAAAAAAGTTTACCCTTGTGCACGGTTGAGGGGAATGTGCATTGGTACAGCCACTATGGAAAACAATACGGAGGTTTTTCAAAAAACTAAAAACAGAACTGCCATGTGATCCAGCAATTCGACTTCTGGGTATTTATTATTTTAATTATTTATTCGCTTTTGGCTCTGCTGGGTCTTCATTGCTATGTGGGCTTGTCTCTAGTTGTGGCAAGTACAGCTACTCTCCAGTTGCACAGGCTTCTCACTAAGGTAGCTTTCCTTGTTGCAGAGCACAGGTTCTAGGGTGCATGGCCTTCAGTAGCTGCAATACATGGGCTCCATAGTTTCAGCTCCCAGGTGCTAGAGGCAGATTCTTTACCACTGAGCCACCAGGGAAGCCTGACTTCTGGGCATTTAACCAAAGAAAATGAAAACACTAATTTGAAAAGATAGGTGTACATTGTTCATTAAGCATTATTTACAGTGGCCAAGATATGAAAACAACCTAACCATCCACTTATGGATAAATGGATAAAGAAGATGCAGTATATATATAATCAAATACTACGCAGCCGTAACAGTGAATGAAATCTTGCCATTGGAGACATGAATGGACCTTGGGGATATTATGCTAAGTGAAATAAGTCAGACACAGAAAGACAAATATTGTAGGATTTCACTTATATGGGGAATCTAAAAAGCAAAACAAATGAACACATGAAACAAACAAAATAAAACCTATAGAGAACAGAATGGGATTTCCAGGTGGGGCGCGAGTGGTAAAGAACCCGCTTGCCAATGCAGGAGATGTTAAGAGATGCAGGTTCAATCCCTGGATAGAGAAGATCCCCTGGAAGAGGGCATGGCAACCCACTCCAGTACCCTTGCCTAGAGAATCGCTTGGATGGAGGAGGCTGGCAGGCTACAGTCATAGGGTCACAAAGAGTTGGAAACAACTAAAGTGACTTAGCTTGCACACACACACACACACACACACACACACAGAACACAATGGGGTTTGCCAGAGGGGAGGGAAGTTGAAGTGTGTTCCACATGGGTGAAAGTGGTTATGTGGTACAAACTTTCAATTATGAAGTGAACTTTTATAACTTTACAATCTCTGTAAAAGTTCGTTCATGTAGCTTATAAGACACGCTAACATTTTTTGTACGGCAAACAAGTTTCAACCTATAGTGGAATGGCAGCCTCTCCCACTCGTGTGTAGGACACAGACCTTCATGCAGCTTGGGGGATGGTATATACAGGATGCTTACTATATTTTATAATATTGTAGTGTATATTTGAGGCAATGGCACCCCACTCCAGTACTTTTGCCTAGAAAATCCCATGGATGGAGGAGCCTGGTAGGCTGCAGTCCATGGGGTCGCTAGAGTTGGGCATGACTGAGCGACTTCACTTTCACTTCTCACTTTCATGCATTGGAGAAGGAAATGGCAACCCAATCCAGTGTTCTTGCCTGGAGAATCCCAGGGACGGAGGAGCCTGGTGGGCTGCTGTCTATGGGGTCGCACAGAGTTGGACACGACTGAAGCGACTTAGCAGCAGCAGCAGTGTATATTTGAAAGAAGCCAAGAGAGTTTATCTTAAAAATTCTTATCAAAAGAAAAAAAACTGGAGTTTTCTGTGGTGACTGACATTGTTGTTTTTGTTTAGTCACTCAGTCATGTCCAACTCTTTGTGACCCCATGGACTGCAGCATGCCAGACTTCCCTGTCCTTCACCGTCTCTCAGAGTTTGCTCCAACTCATGTCCATTGAATTGAGGATGCCATCCAACCATCTCATCCTCTGGCGTCCCCTTCTCCTCCTGCCTTCAATCTTTCCCAGCATCAGGGTCTTTTCCAACCTGGGTCTCCTGCATTGCAGGCAGATTCTTTACCATCTGAGCCACCAGGGAAGCCCCTTGGAAAAGACTGACAGTAAACTAGACTTAGTGGGGATCATTTACCTGGGTATATACATATCAAATCATTATGTTGGAAAACTAAAATTTATATAAAGTCATATGCTAATTATACCTCAATTAAAAACAAAAAATAAACAAGGAAGTAAACAAGTTCTTAAATGGCTTTAAAAAGGATTTTATTCCATGTCCTTCATGTATACAGCATTTCCATTGAGTGGTCAACTGTCAATCAAATTTTCTCTCTTTAAAAGTTTTGCTTTGGTTTTACTCCTCTTATGACTTTTTCACTGCTTTTGATTTTTAGCAGACTTGTTTTGATCTGTACATGTAGTTTTTTTTTTTTAATAGTTTATCTTGCTTTGAAGTTTAACAGATTTCTTAATGTATCACATCAATTTGGGGAAGTTACTATTCATTATTCTTCAATTGCTACTTCTATCCTATTTTCTGTCTTCTCTCTTATGGGACTTCAATGCACATATATTACATCTTCTCACTATATACCTCTGTCTCATATTCACTACAGGTATCCCTGCTTTGAGAAAGCTTGCTTTATACACCTTTGCTTTGTGTATTGGACTTTGGGAAAGTCCTGTTTTAGCACCTGTTTTCATTAACCAAAAGAACTCTGAAGAGGATTTTCAGCTTTTACTAAGAAAGTTAATTGCTTCTTCATTTCACACCATTCTGGCATATGAAAGTTTTAGTAGGAACATTCTACTTTCAGATACCAGTGGACCTTATATTCTATTTTCCATCTTTTTAACACTATGTGCTTCAGTCTAGAATTTTTTTCTCGCTCTAATTTCTGCTTCACTAGTTCTACAGCTGAGTCTAATCTATTATTAACCCCATTTATTTAAACTTTTCTCATTATTATATTTTTCAGTGTTATAATTATAATCAGGTTTATTTTACAGCTTCCAATCTCTGTTGAAGTTTTAATTTGTCTTTTATATCTCTTAATATAGTAAGAATAATTGTTTTAGAGACTGTATCTTATGGCTTCATTATCTGAAGCCCCTGCGGTTCTGTGGTTCTGCTTCTTTTTATTGTTTCCATTGGTGTCTACTCATGTTGACTTGTCTCCTTTTATGTCTGGTTACTTTGATATGTTGCTTTTAATTTTACTAGTAAAAATTGTTTGAAAAAATAATTTGAGGCCAGATGACATATTTCATCTTGCTAGGAATAAAATGTCAGGCTCTGGAGTGATTCAAAACTGTACTATGGTCCTCAATGCAATCTGTCTACTTGCAATTTATCTTTATTCCTAGAGTCTCACCATCCATGATTCTAACTATATGCAAAAGGTTTTCACCAAGGCTCCCAAATGTGAGAATTCTAATTCCTATCTCACTAGCTCAGTGAGACAGTCAAAAGCACCATTAATTCTTTTTTTCCCCAACTTTGACATATAGTTGACATATTGTGCATGTTTAAGACATACAGGGATTACCATCATAGAATTAGTTACCATCTCCATCCAGTCACATAGTTACCATTTCTTTTTTTGAGGTAAGAACATTCTAGATCTACTTTCTCAGCAACTTTCAAGTATATAATACAGTATTTATTGACTATAATCACCTTGTTGTACACTAGACTCTTAGAATTTATTCATCTTAAAACTGGCTATTTTATACCCCTGGCCAATGTCTCCTCTATTCCCCCATCTTCCAGTCCCTGGTAGCCACCATTCTAGTCTCTGATTGTATTGACTTTCTTTTTTTTTTTTAGATTAAAATGTAAGTGATATCAAACAGTATTTGTCATTCTTTGATTCATTTCATTTAGCATTACACCCTTAAGGTCCATCCGCATTGTCACAAAAGATTCTCAGCTCCTCCTCCTGAAATCACCAAGTGTGCCCAGGAGGAAAAACAACCTCAGAATTCTGGCTTCACTTCCATGGGCATCAGTTTCCTGCCAGATCTTATCCCAGTAATTCTTTCCTGTTTTGTTACTGCCCAGTGTCGTCAAAGAGATTTTAAAAATACTTTATTCAGCTTTGCAAGTAGTCTTCAGCAAGAGTGTTGGTTGAATTAGCTACTCTATTATTACCAGAAGTAGAAGCCTTCCAATTTACTTGGTTTTCCTTATCCATAACTATAGTCATCCATAGGTATTCTTGGAGACTGGTTCCAGGACTTCCCATAGATACCAAAATCTGAATATGCTGATTTTATACTGAGCATAGGTACTGAGTACTGTACAAGAAGTTTATGAAAATGGAAGAGATACAGCAAGTGAAGGCACTTTGAACATTGCAAACCTGTGTACTACATAAGCCAATACTTTATAATAGTGCACAAAGATATAATAGAACTCTTTTAATTGGACATTTTCACCAATATTTAAATGTTACCAGAAGCTTCTGTGAAATGATTTAGTATTATTTCTTCACTTCTCAGGGTATATCTCTTTCTAAGTCTACTTCATTCTTATTCTAAAAGTAAAATACACAGAAATTCTTGTTATCCACATTCATCTCTTTAGGAAATACATTAAAGGTTACATATCACCTGTTTAGCATTTTATTTTATACTAAATAAAGAAAACAATACAAAACAAACAAAATACTCTCAGTTCCACTCTATTTTCAATTTTGTTTAATAGACTTGAAGTTAAATGGCACCGATTCAATCATGATTAGCCATCCAAGATGAGACATAGGTCTCTGGCATTTTTGTGTGATTGAATTTTAATCTTTTGTCATTTTAATTTAATATGTTGATTAAGAAATGATTTCATTTTCCCTACAGTATTTTAATGTAATATTTGTGAGTTTATTCATATGAACATTTTTTGTTAGTCTATTCGTATGAATATTATTTTCTCTGTACATTTTTTGTTGCTAGGGAAATAACATTTAATGGAAAAATTTGACAAGAAAATAGGTATATGCAATTGAAGTTATATAACCAAAGTAAAAATGGAAAGAAAGCAAGTAAAACACATCAAAGTTTTGTTAGTCTCTAAATTTTGAAGTAGGTATAAAGCTGCCACTAAAATACAAAAAAGTCACTACTGATTTTATACAACATACCACTTGCGTAGTCAATCAAAGGTGTGTGGGAAGTTTGGAAGTTCTTTAGAAGGAGACGTTCAGAAAACAGTCTCTCTCTCTTTTTTTTTTTGAGTTTGTGTAAAGAGGATCATCATAGTAGTTTTAGAATATCACCGTTTTTGCAAATAAAATTTCTATGTTTGCACTTATATTTATATTCATATATTTCTCCCAAGTCTACTCATTGCAACAGCCAAGGCTGTCATTTTTGTTCGAGTATTATTTTTTTCAGTGATTTCTTTGCCAGTTTTCCTCCTGAAAAATTTCCTTAAAAACAAAAACCAAACCCACAACAGATGTATTCTGAGTAATCAAATTTCCTACTTAATGTCTAGAGTAGCTTCTTATCATGGAACAGAATTATTCCAACATCTACAGTATTTGGAAAAGTTTTGTCCAACATGTTTAGGGAAACTTGCCCAATACTTGCAATTACAGTACTTTTTTAGATCTCTATTGAAATTCTTGGTTAACTTATCAAAAAGAAGTGTGAATATGACTTTGGTTTAGTAGAACAACAAACTCTTGTTAAAATTAATTCTAAAGAGCACTCCTGCTGAAGTAGTTTGTATTTGATCCCATATAGAAGTTCTTAACATGAGCAATCATTACAAAAGAGTCTGGCATTTAATGTAAAATTCAACGGCTTCCCTTATGGCTAAGCTGGTAAAGAATCTGCCTGCAATGTGGGGAGACCTGGGATCGATCCCTGGGTTGGGAAGATCCCCTGGAGAAGGGAAAGGCTACCCACTCCAGTATTCTGGTCTGGAGAATTCCATGGACTGTATAGGCCATGGGGTTGCAAAGAGTAGGACATGACTGAGCAAGTTTCACTGTCAAGTGATCATTAATAATTGTGGATATCACAAAGGAGAGGGCCTCTGTTTTACTATTTATTTTTAATGGTCAGAAATTGCATTGCATTTTTAAATTTATTATTTATTTGGTTGCACTGTTTCTTCACTGTGGCATGCAGGATCTTTAGTGCGGCAAGTGGGATTTTTTTTTTTTTAGTTGATGCATGTGAGATCTAGTTGCCTGATCCGGGATTGAACTGGGGCCCCCTGCATTGGCAGCTTGGAATCTTCACCACTGGACCACTTGGGAAGTCCCAATCTATCTTACTTTTTTAAAACATTACCTTTCTGATTGGAAAGGAACTCCATCAAAATTAAGAGGTACATATTCACTGGGGAAAGATGAGATATGCAGCAAAACCATTGGAGATTCTGGTTTCCATCCTGTCGTGTTCAAATTCTGTATTTTGGGACATACAATAACTCTCCAAACATTTATTTCCTCATCGACAAGCCAAGAAGGTTAAAGTTAGTCAGATTTTAAGGTAGCTTAGTTATTTCTCAGTGGAAAAAGAGACGAGGTATTAGGAAAGGTATAGTGTTACTAGTGAGTGTTGGTCGCTCGGTGTCTGACTCTTTGCGACCCCATGGACTGTAATCTGCCAGGATCCTCTGTCCATGGAATTCTCCAGGCAAGAATACTGGAGTGGGCAAGCATTCCCTTCTCCAGGGGATCTTCTCAACCCAGGGCTAGAACCCAAGTCTTCTGCATTACAAGCAGATTCTTTACCATCTGAGTCACCAACGAAGCCCAGGAAAGATATAAAGGCATATCAAAGCCTTTCCTCTCATTAGCGTTGAGCAGTTGACATGCCCGCTCTCTGTTGGCTGTGTAAGCTAGCAATCTAAAAGGCTTTTGATGACAAAAATGGCTGTAAGCCACATGCTTGTGGAGCCAAATATGCCCTTAGAAGAAACATTTGACTTTGTTATTTAAGAGAAATGGTTAAGTTGAAAAGGAATATGCTAAACAAGAATTTTAAATGTTAAGCATTGGCACAAGTTCAAAATATTTAAGAATTAGAGAGAAAGGCATTTCCTTTGAAATATTCTCTAGAGCTATTTATGTTTTAAACACACTATTGTGCAATATTGAGTAATATTTAAGCTTAACTGATAGTATAAGGAAATTCATTTTTGTAAAGGATCTTGTTTTACTTCTCTGCTTCCTTTTACCAGCCAAACTTCTTTTAAGTGCTGCTTATATGTATTGTTGCCGTTTCCTCATCTCCTACACTTTGTCCCTTGCCAGTGGATTTTATTACCACTACTTCACTGAGCCTGCAGTCACAGTATGATCTGATTTCTCTGCATTACTGAATGCTCTCTCCTTGAAATGCTCCCATATCTTAATTCCTGTCTTCTTCATCACCTCAGATTTTTCTTCCACTTTTCTGATCTGTCCTTTTCAGCCTCTTTTTTTTTTTTTTTTAAGTAAAATAGTTTATTAATGTTTGTAGTGCACATCACCCTGGAGAAAACTGAGTAAGAAATAACTCAAAATGGTACTCAAAATTCCAGCTTTTATAGCCTGTTCAACAGAGGACAATGAAGTTGTAGACAAATGATGGGACAAAGAAGATTGGTTCTAGGCTTCCAAGGTGGGCAAGTGATGAGACAGTAAATATATGGGAGGAAATTAATAGAATAAGGTCTGTCTGCGGATTCCTCTGGTATCACCTCTGGACTAATAAGAATGTCTTCTTCTCTCCTGAACAGCGAGGGTACTTTTCACATGGGAGTTTATCTTCACTGGGGTCAACCTATTTCGGCAGACATACAGTCTGGCTTCCCAGTCTGGAACACTTTCTCTGTCCACCCTGTAAAAGTCTGTTCTCTGAATCACACTCTTAGGATGAACTCCATTTATTTCCAAGGGTCTGTGCTGAAGATTGCCAATTCTACAACTTTTCACAGATTTGCCTCCTGAATTCAAGATAGTCCTCTGGATATTTCCATTTGGATTTCCAACTAGTACTTGAAACACAACATTCCCACCATGGGATTCATCAACTTTCTCCCTGATCAGAATCATCTTTCCATGAGCCAACCAGGGACTCGGGTTTCAGACCCACCACAGTCATTCTTCATCTAAGGAATAGATAATCTGTACTATACACTTCTAAAAATCTTTTACTCTTTTCTGTTATCACTGCCATCATTGCCTCCATCAGCTCTCACTTTGACTGCTGTTAACTGTCTCCTAACTAACTCACCTACCACTGTTCTGCTCTCTCTATACGAGGCATTGAAAAATGCTTAAAACACAAAAATAATATTGTCTTCTTCCTAAAACTCTGAAGTACCTTCCCATTACTCTTAGAATAATGTCCGAATTCACTGAGTAGTTTGCCAAATGATCTGCTTTGGACCCTGTCTTCCTCTCTAGCATCATAACTCACCGTTTTCCCCTTCCTTGTGCTTATGTTCACCATACTGAATGACTCTCATTTCCTGGACTTCCCTGCTCCCTGTAGGCTCAGCACCTTTAAAAGAATGGTTTCTCTTCCTAGGACTGCCATTTCATCCCCCAGCCTCTCCTGTTTGGCTATTACAGACTCTTTACGTCTCTAATCTTTATGTCTCTTATCAACTAAACGTTGGCACATATAGACTTAACTGCTAAGACAGAAGGGCCATTCAGCCCAAGCAAGGCCTGAACTGGGGTCATATAGAACATGGCAAGCTGGGTTTTTATATAATGATGTTGTTGATGATGATAATGATGGCCACGGTAAAATAAATGTCCTCACAGCACCAAACCCTGGACACAAATTATTATTTCAAACTTAGCAATCAGCAACACTCAGAATACATGATTTTCAGAATGCAATACTCATACCATGAGACTCATTATCCTAATCAAATAACAAATATTCAGAAGCATTTAAAAAATCAAGTTTGTGGATTCCTTTCAGCACATTCAGCTGCTGATTCCCCTCAGTGCTACTTATTTCGGTGGCCAGCAGCTATGAACAGAAATTAAAGGAAACGAAATTCATAACTTCTAACCTTGCTTAAGGCAGTTCTACTATTTTTAAAATGATTAAGTTGGGGGTGGGCAAGGATAACATAATCAATAAATGAGTTTTGGTGACATTCTGTGGAATTCAATTATGTTCTTTTTGGCCCCCATAAGGCTGACTAATCATAATTAAGTTATAAGTTAAATTTGCCTTTGTGTACAGGGAGTCCTGACTCACAAAACCAAGTATAAATACACAATATGAGTGTTTTTCCCAAGAAATCTAGCAGCCTCTCTGAAAAATAAAACATAAATTTTTGCTATCTCTCACATTCTTATTTACAATGGAGATTTGTAAACTTGCAGGGCTTCCCTGGTGGCTCAGACAGTAAAGAATCTGCCTGCAATGCAGAAGACTTGGGTTTAATCCCTGGATCAAGAAGATCCCTTGGAGGACGGCATGGCAACCCACTGCAGTACTGTTGCCTGGAGAACTGCAAGGACAGAGGAACCTGGCGGGCTAATAGTCCATGGGTGGCAAAGAGTGGGACGCAACTAAGGAACGAACACTTTCAGTTTTCAGCATTTTACATGAAGATTTGACCATTATGAACACCAAATTGAACACTGTCTTGCTACGTGAAATATAGGCAAGTTCTTGGTATTTTTTAAAAAGGCAAGTCCATCCCAGAAAAGTATAATCTGGACCCTTGAGTATGCCTGTACAGAGAGTGGTCCAAATATTATATAATACTAGCATGTTAGTATACTAATATTATATAAGAGTAGCAGCCGAAAGGAGCTACCCCACATCCGAGGTCAGGGGCAGAAGCCTGGAGGACCCCATGCCGGAGGGGAGGTGGCCAAGAGGAGTTGCCCAACGTCTGAGGCCAGGGGCGGCGGCCGGGAGGAGCAACCCCACCTCCAAGGAGCTGTGGCTGCAGGAGGGCCTAGAGGATCTACTCCGCATTCAAGGTCAGGAAGGGAAGTGGTGAGGAGATACCCCTTGTCCAAGGTAAGGAGCAGCAGCTGCGCTTTGCTGGAGCTGTTGTGAAGAGATACCCCACGTTCAAGGTAAGAGAAACCCAAGTAAGATGGTAGGTGTTGCAAGAGGGCATCAGAGGGCAGACACACTGAAACCATACTCACAGAAAACTAGTGAATCTAATCACACTAGGAACACAGCCTTGTCTAACTCAAAAAAACTAAGCCATGCCTGTGGGGCCACCCAAGACGGGCGGGTCATGGTGGAGAGATCTGACAGAATGTGGTCCACTGGAGAAGGGAATGGCAAACCACTTTAGTATTCTTGCCTTGAAAACCTCATGAACAGTATGAAAAGGCAAAATGATAGGATACTGAAAGAGGACCTCCCCAGGTCAGTAGGTGCCCAATATGCTACTGGAGATAAGTGGAGAAATAACTCCAAAAAGAATGAAGGGATGGAGCCAAAGCAAAAAGAATATCCAGCTGTGGATGTGACTGGTGAAGGAAGCAAGGTCCGATGCTGTAAAGAGCAATATTGCATAGGAACCTGGAATGTCAGGTCCATGAATCAAGGCCAATTGGAAGTGGTCAAACAGGAGATGGCAAGAGTGAATGTCGACATTCTAGGAATCAGTGAACTG
>NW_011494711.1:4936361-4936817 GCF_000754665.1 Bison bison bison | reverse complement strand
AACCTCATATATGCAGATGACACCACCCTTATGGCAGAAAGTGAAGAGGAACTAAAAAGCCTCTTGATGAAAGTGAAAGAGGAGAGTGAAAAAGTTCCCTTAAAACTCAACATTCAGAGAACGAAGATCATGGCATCTGGTCCAATCACTTCATGGGAAATAGATGAAGAAACAGTGGAAACAGTGTCAGACTTTATTTTGGGGGGCTCCAAAATCACTGCAGATGGGATGGTGATTGCAGCCATGAAATTAAAAGACGCTTACTCCTTGGAAGAAAAGTTATGACTAACCTTGATAGCATATAGAAAAGCAGAGACATTACTTTGCCAACAAAGGTCCGTCTAGTCAAGGCTATGGTTTTTCCTGTGGTCATGTATGGATGTGAGAGTTGGACTATGAAGAAAGCTGAGCTCCAAAGAATTGATGCTTTTGAACTGTGGTGTTGGAGAAGACTCT
>NW_011494711.1:4934294-4936261 GCF_000754665.1 Bison bison bison | reverse complement strand
GGACTGGAATGCAAAAGTAGGAAGTCAAGAAACACCTGGAGTAATAGGCAAATTTGGCCTTGGAATATGGAATGAAGCAGGGCAAAGACTAATAGAGTTTTGCCAAGAAAATGCACTGGTCATAGCAGACACCCTCTTCCAACAACACAAGAGAAGACTCTACATGTGGACATCACCAGATGGTCAACGCCGAAATCAGACTGATTATATTCTTTGCAGCCAGAGATGGAGAAGCTCTATGCAGTCAACAAAAACAAGACCAGGAGCTGGCTGTGGCTCAGATCATGGACTCTTTATTGCCAAATTCAGATTTAAATTGAAGAAAGTAGGGAAAACCACTAGACCATTCAGGTATGACCTAAATCAAATCCCTTATGATTATACAGTGGAAGTGAGAAATAGATTTAAAGGACTAGATCTGATAGACAGAGTACCTGATGAACTATGGACTGAGGTTTGTGACATTGTACAGGAGACAGGGATCAAGACCATCCCCATGGAAAAGAAATGCAAAAAAGCAAAATGGCTGTCTGGGGAGGCCTTACAAATAGCTGTGAAAAGAAGAGAACTGAAAAGCAAAGGAGAAAAGGAAAGATATAAGCATCTGAATGCAGAGTTCCAAAGAATAGCAAGAAGAGATAAGAAAGCCTTCCTCAGAGATCAATGCGAAGAAATAGAGGAAAACAACAGAATGGGAAAGAGAAGGCAATGGCACCCCACTCCAGTACTCTTGCCTGGAAAATCCCATGGATGGAGGAGCCTGGTAGGCTGCAGTCCATGGGGTCGCTAAGAGTCGAACACGACTGAGCAACTTCACTTTCACTTTTCACTTTCATGCATTGGAGAAGGAACTGGCAACCCACTCCAGTATTCTTGCCTGGAGAATCCCAGAGATGGGGGAGCCTGGTGGGCTACCGTCTACAGGGTCGCACAGAGTCGGACACAACTAAAGTGACTGAGTAGTAGCAGTAGTAGTAGAGATCTCTTCAAGAAAATTAGAGATACCAGGGGAACATTTCATGCAAAGATGGGCTCCATAAAGGACAGAAATAGTATGGACCTAACAGAAGCAGAAGATATTAAGAAGAGGTGGCAAGAATACACAGAAGAAGTGTACAAAAAAGAGCTTCACAACCCAGATAATCACAATGGTGTGATCATTCACCTAGAGCCAGACATCCTGTAATGTGAGTCAAGTGGGCCTTAGAAAGCATCACTACGAACAAAGCTAGAGGAGGTGATGGAATTCCAGCTGAGCTATTTCAAATCCTGAAAGATGATGCTGTGAAAGTGCTGCACCCAGTATGCCAGCAAATTTGGAAAACTCAGCAGTGGCCACAAGACTGGAAAAGGTCAGTTTTCATCCCAATCCCACAGAAAGGCAATGCCAAAGAATGCTCAAACTACCGCACAATTGCACTCATCTCACACACTAGTAAAGTAATGCTCAAAATTCTCCAAGCCAGGCTTCAACAATACGTGAACCATGAACTTCCAGATGTTCAAGCTGGTTTTAGAACAGGCAGAGGAACCAGAGATCAAATTGCCAACATCTGCTGGGTCATGGAAAAAGCAAGAGAGTTCCAGAAAAACATCTATTTCTGCTTTATTGACTATGCCAAAGCCTTTGACTGTGTGGATCACAAGAAACTGTGAAAAATTCTGAAAGAACCTGATCTGCCTCTTGAGAAATTTGTATGCAGGTCAGGAAGCAACAGTTAGAATTGGACATGGAACAACAGACTGGTTCCAAATAGGAAAAGGAGTACGTCAAGGCTGTATATTGTCACCCTGCTTATTTAACTTACATGCAGAGTACATCATGAGAAACGCTGGGCTGGAAGAAGCACAAGCTGGAATCAAGAGTGCCGGGAGAAATATCAATAACCTCATATATGCAGATGACACCACCCTTATGGCAGAAAGTGAAGAGGAACTAAAAAGCCTCTTGATGAAAGTGAAAGAGG
>NW_011494711.1:4932249-4934194 GCF_000754665.1 Bison bison bison | reverse complement strand
AGACTCTTGAGAGTCCCTTGGACTGCAAGGAGATCCAACCAGTGCATTCTGAAGGAGATAAGCCCTGGGATTTCTTTGGAAGGAATGATGCTAAAGCTGAAACTCCAGTGCTTTGGCCACCTCATGCGAAGAGTTGACTCATTGGAAAAGATTCTGATGCTGGGAGGGATTGTGGGCAGGAGGAGAAGGGGACGACAGAGGATGAGATGGCTGGATGGCACCATGGATGTGAGTGCCACTCACATCGATGGACGTGAGTCTGAGTGAACTCCAGCAGTTGGTGATGGACAGGGAGGCCTGGCATGCTGCGATTCATGGGGTCACAAAGAGTCGGACACGACTGAGTGCCTGAACTGAACTGAACTGAACTAGCATATTAGCGCATTACAAACAAAACTCTTTTGATTTACTCTATGCATCAAAATCTTTTTTTTTTTAAGATTTTTAAAATAACATTTATTTCTTAAAAGTTAACATGTGCATAATAGGAAACCAAAAAGCACAAGAAGCAAAAAACGAAGTCATTCAGAATCACAAGCAGTTTACCGTGACATGTCCTTCTAGGTCTCGTTTGTGTATCTTCACAACTAAGCATCCATTTTTATGTAATGAAGACCTACAATTATGTATCATATGCATCAAAATCTTGATGAGATTTATCTGAGTCATATCAGCTTGAAGTCAGGATCAAGTCCTTGCTTTACATTTTTTTCCTAAATTATATAATAGTACACAGATGCTTCAACGAAACTCATGGAAGAGGCAAACCATTGCAATATGAGCTGAGTATTTTTTTCTGGGAAACTAGTGTTAAGATACTCACACACAACCTCCTAGAGAAGCCACTCGATGTGAACATCTCCCTTCCTCCATAGCATCCTTATCCTAACTTTAGAACAACATGAGCTAAAAGCTAAAAATAAATGCAACCCTAAAAAAACACTTTAGAACTTGGGTTCTCAGTTTCTCATTTCTGCAACTTGGAACTGAGTATGTCTAAGTCTTTGGGTTATGAACCACCTTAAGGAAATGATAATTACTTGTTATTTTAAGGCACCAGATTTATTGACTGAACAATGACACATTTTTATATATACAACTTTCCAAAGACCTCTGATTACATTCATAATTGAGTTAACATACAAGACTAAAAATTGATTTCTGAGAGAAAACATTAAATAAGATTTCTTAGAGACTGCAGTTTAGTTCTCCTCCCCCATAATACTACCATCATTAATTCCAATTCATTATAATAACAAAAACGTGCATCATATGTGTTCTGGGTAGAAAAGTCATCTCTCACTGTCTAAATGCAAGACCATGCCTTTGTATTTTTATGTTAGAATTCTTGTTCTGTCAACCACTCTCAGATTTACTAGAATGCTAAGAAGATTCCAGGAAATCTGATATTTTGACACAACATTTAAGTGAAAATGTGGCATTAATATTCATCTTCTTAGCTATTGGGAACCATTTATCTTACTAAGACATTTCAGGTCATTTATATATATATTTTAAAAATATTCCTTGTAACAGAGAATGGTGTGTGCTTGTCACAGATGGGGTAAGTATCTCAGGACAGAGTTAGGAGGAAGACTTTCTAGAGAACTTTTGTATGTCTGATATTTGAACAATGTGCATATTATCAACATAAAAGAAATATTAAGTAGTTTTTAAAAGTGCAACACAATTTCTTTGATACAAGTTACGCATGTGTTCTTATGGCTCAAAACCACTTTCTGAGAGAGAAAGTCATTGCCAGTCAAAAGTTATTAGGAATTCAGATCTACTTCCCCTCTCCTGTAAGACCTATAAAGACCATAAAAGTTGTTCATGTGGCATCAAAATTAAAGATGTTTGCTTCAGATTAAAATTTGTAGTTTGATTGGGACATGAAAATTACTCTATGACCTTGAACCTAGAATCCCAGGAAGTGGTGAGGATT
>NW_011494711.1:4929429-4932149 GCF_000754665.1 Bison bison bison | reverse complement strand
CATGAGAGAGATAAAAGGATTTCAGTCCTCCTCCAGGACACATTCCAGTGTGCTTGCCCAACCCGCTGGCCTTTCACACGTGATCTGCATTATCACTCCAGGGCCTGGAAGCCATAGAGAAGAGTAATATATACAGGAAATGGTTGTAAAGAGATAAGAAAAAAGTGGCTTAACAAAGGAAAATTGAGGCCCTTGTTCTTCATTATCATTTAGGGAAAGAAAGAGAAGAGAAACATGGGAAATATTAATAGAGTCTACAAGAGAGGTTTACCAACTCCTGATTGAAAATTCTTTTGTGTCTTTAGTGAACACTGCTAGAGAGGATGTTTGAGAATTCCTGGACCTCACAAACTATGCAAGTTTGTGCTAAGTTGCTTCAGTCATATCCGACTCTGTGTGACACAATGGACAGTAGCCCACCAGGTTCCTCTGTCCATGGGGATTCTCCAGGCAAGAATACTGCAGTGGGTAGCCATGCACTTCTCGAGGGGGTCTTCCCCACAAAGGGATCGAACCTGCATCTCTTACGTCTTCTGCGTTGGCAGCAGAGTTCTTTATCACTAGTGCCGCCTGGGAAGCCCATATGCAAGTTTGGATGACCAAACCAAATAAACATGACCTTTCCATGTGGATTGCGCTTTTGGAGAAGAGATACAATGACTTTTGTCCAACGAGCCTGGATTAAGGGTTTAAGAGCAGGTACCCAGACCAAATTCGGTTCTACCATTTATTAGGTGTTTGACCTTGGACACAGTAGATAACCTCCTAGAGCCTCAGCTTCCTCTTTCGGTAAAATGGGATACGAGTAGTATGTACCCAGAGAGTAGTGTGAATCTGATGCCTGTAATCCTTTGACTTGGCTGAAAATTCTCTTTAATGATCTCACTGAGTGCTCCCAGGTTGAGAATGTGGTATATTTATATCCCTATGATATATTTGTACAAATTTCAGATTATAGGTGATCACACTAAGCCATGAGAAAAGGGCACTACATAAAGTTGGTTTTTATTCTGACTTAAAAAATAAATATCTTGGAAATTAAATAGTTTTCTTTGCTGGATTTTGAGCATTAAACCAACTTTTTATGACCCCAAAGACAGTACATTCCATGGAATTCTCCAGGCCAGAATACTGGAGTGAGTAGCCATTTCCTTCTCCAGGGAATCTTCCCAACCCATGGATTGAACCCAGGTCTCCCACATTACAGCCAGATTCTTTACCAGCTAAGCCACAAGGGAAGCCCAAGAATACTGGAGCGGGTAGCCTATTCCTTCTCCAGCAGATCTTCCTGACCCAGGAATCGAACCAGGGTCTCCTGCATTCTAGGTGGATTCTTTACCAACTGAGCTATCAGGAAAGCCTATTAAATAAAATAATATTTGTAAAGTACTTTAGAAACAGTGACTGGCACATAGTAAGTGTTACATCAGTGTCTGTTAAAGGAAAATACATGTGAATAAAACAGTATAAGTTCACTTAAGTAAATTTGACTCAGTTAATTAATGTCCAGTTGCCTCTGAAAGCATCATTTGAAGCCTGAGGACTCAGAAATGTTCATGATTACTATGTACTCTGTTGTCTAACCCTGCTTCTACCAGTTGAATTCTTTGCTTATAAATACTTGGTTGGGCTTATTCCCAGACCAAAGGAAAAAAGGAAGGATATACCCATTTGAATGGAAAGTTCCAAAGAATAGCAAGGAGAGATAAGAAAGCCTTCCTCAGTGATCAGTGCAAAGAAACAGAGGAAAACAATAGAATGGGAAAGACCAGAGATCTCTTCAAGAAAATTAGAGATACCAAGGGAACATTTCATGCAAAGATGGGCTCAATAAAGGACAGAAATGGTATGGACCTAACAGAAGCAGAAGATATTAAGAAGAGGTGGAAAGGATACACAGAAGAACTGTATAAAAAAGATCTTCAGGACCCAGATAATCATAATGCTGTGATCACTCACCTGGAGCCAGACATCCTGGAATGTGAAATCAAGTGGGCCTTATGAAGCATCACTACGAACAAAGCTAGTGGAGGTGATGGAATTCCAGTTGAGCTATTTCAAATCCTAAAAGGTGATGTTGTGAAAGTGCTGCACTCAATATGCCAGCAATGGCCACAGGACTGGAAAAGGTCAGTTTTCATTCCAATCCCAAAGAAAGGCAATGCCAAAGAATGCTCAAACTACCACACAATTGCACTCATCTCACACACTAGTAAAGTAATACTCAAAATTCTCCAGCCAGGTGAACTGTGAACTTCCAGATGTTCAAACTGGTTTTAGAAAAGGCAGAAGAACCAGAGATCGAATGGCTAACATCCACTGGATCATCAACATTCAAAAAACGAAGATTATGGCATCTTGTCCCATCACTTCATGGGAAATAGATGGGGAAACAATGGAAACAGCATCAGACTTTATTTTTTTGGGCTCCAAAATCACTGCAGATGGTGACTGCAGCCATGAAATTAAAAGACACTTACTCCTTGGAAGAAAAGTTATGACCAACCTAGATAGCATATTCAAAAGCAGAGACGTTACTTTGCCAACAAAGGTCTGTCTAGTCAAGGCTACGGTTTTTCCTGTGGTCATGTATGGATGTAAGAGTTGGACTGTGAAGAAAGCTGAGCACTGAAGAATTGATGCTTTTGAACTGTGGTGTTGGAGAAGACTCTTGAGAGTCCCTTGGACTGCAAGGAGATCCAACCAGTGCATTCTGAAGG
>NW_011494711.1:4928122-4929329 GCF_000754665.1 Bison bison bison | reverse complement strand
AGCCTTGGGATTTCTTTGGAAGGAATGATGCTAAAGCTGAAACTCCAGTACTTTGGCCACCTCATGCGAAGAGTGGACTCATTGGAAAAGACTCTGATGCTGGGAGGGATTGGGGGCAGGAGGATAAGAGGAGGACAGAGGATGAGATGGCTGTATGGCACCACGGACTCGATGGACATGAATCTGAGTGAACTCCGGCAGTTGGTGATGGACAGGGAGGCCTGGTGTGCTGCGATTCATGGGGTCGCAAAGAGTCGGACACGACTGAGCAACTGAACTGAACTGATTGGATCATCGAAAAAGCAAGAGAGTTCCAGAAAGACATCTGTTTGCTTTACTATGCCAAAGCCTTTGACTATGTGGATCACCACAAACTGTGGAAAATCTTTAAAGAGATGGGAATACCAGACCACCTGACCTCCCTCTTGAGAAATCTGTATGCAGGTCAGGAAGCAACAGTTAGACCTGGACATGGAACAACAGACTGCTTCCAAATAGGAAAAGGAGTACGTCAAGGCTGTATACTGTCACACTGCTTATTAAACTTATATACAGAGTACCTCATGAGAAATGCTGGGCTGGAAGAAGCACAAGCTGGAATCAAGATTGCCGGGAGAAATATCAATAACCTCAGATATGCAGATGACACCACCCTATGGCAGAAAGTGAGGAAGAACTAAAAAGCCTCTTGATAAAAGTGAAAGAGGAGAGTGAAAAAGTTGGCTTAAAGCTCAACATTCAGAAAACTAAGATCATGGCATCTGGTCGCATCACTTCATGGGAAATAGATGGGGAAACAGTGGAAACAGTGTCAGACTTTATTTTTGGGGGCTCCAAAATCACTGCAGATGGTGACTGCAGCCATGAAATTAAAGGATGTTTACTTCTTGGAAGAAAGGTTATAACCAACCTAGACAGCATATTAAAAAGTAGAGACATTACCTTGCCAACAAAGGTCCATCTAGTCAAAGCTATGGTTTTTCTAGTAGTCATGTATAGATGTAAGAGTTGGACTATAAAGAAAGCTGAGCACTGAAGAATTGGTGCTTTTGAACTGTGGTGTTGGAGAAGACTCTTGAGAGTCCCTTGGACTGCAAGGAGATCCAACCAGTGCATTCTGAAGGAGATCAGCCTTGGGATTTCTTTGGAAGGAATGATGCTAAAGCTGAAACTCCAGTACTTTGGCCACCTCATGCGAAGAGTGGAC
>NW_011494711.1:4926476-4928022 GCF_000754665.1 Bison bison bison | reverse complement strand
GGACAGCAAGGAGATCCAACCAGTCCATCCTAAAGGAAATCAATCCTGAATATTCATTGGAAGGACTGACGTTGAAGCTGAAACTCCAATACTTTGGCTACCTGATGTGAAGAAATGACTCATTTGAAAAGACGCTGATGCTGGGAAAGATTAAAGGCGGGAGGAGAAGGGGACAACAGAGGATGAGATGGTTGGATGCCATCACTGACTCAGTGGACATGAGTTTGAGTAAACTCCCGGAGTTGGTGATGGACAGGGAGGCCAGGTATGCTCAGGCCATGGGGTCACTAAGAGTCAGGCACAACTGAGTGACTGCACCGATACTGATTCCCAGAGCAATTTATGACAGTAATTTTTACTTTTTTAATTAAACAATTGAATTTTTGAGTAAACATTCTAAATGTGCAAAAAAGGGTGTTGTGTGAAAATTAGGTTGAAGACTTTGGAGAAATTTAATAAAGAGATGTTGTTTTAAAAAATGCTCTTGAACTTGGTGTTTTTGAAGCAACTGAACAGACAGAAAAAATCATAGAAATCTGGAATTAGTTTATATTGAAAATTGTTTTTCAAATGTCCTTAAATTCTGAGTCCATTTAATAGAAACTGAAAGTGGAAACTGTGGACAATGTACTGTGGATGGTGGTTTGTACAAGAAAGACAACTTAAAATTCCCAAGGGAAGGGTCAAGATGCAATAGGAAAGCTTCTTTCCAGCTATGAATTCATGTGAATTTATATATTTTAAGCTAAGAGAAAACATATTTTGTTATTATGGATCATTGTTTGACAATTCTCTGAATAAATCAAATTTTCAATGCCAGGTAAGGATTTCTACCACAATTAAGTCTATTAATTTTAGAAATCTGGGCTAGGTTTGAATCCAGTTTCTGCCCCTTACTAGCTTTGGAAAATGGGAAAATATTTTGTTTAACTTCTTTAGAAGTCAGTTTCCCCATCTCTTAACATTGAAGGATCAACAGTGTCCTTAAGGTTTGGCACATAAAATTAAAAGACGCTTTCTCCTTGGAAGAAAAGCTATGACAAACATAGACAGCATATTAAAAAACAGAGACACCACTTTGCTGACAAAGGTCTGTGTAGTCAAAGCTATTCTTTTTCCAATATAATGTGCGAATGTGAGAGTTGGACCATAAAGAAAATGGAATGCCAAAGAACTGATGCTTTGAACTGTGGTGCTGGAGAAGAATCTTGAGAGTCCTTTGGACAGCAAGAAGAGCAAACAGTCAATCCTAAAGGAAATCAACCCTGAATATTCACTGAAAGAACTGGTGCTGAAGCTCCAATACTTTGCCACTTGATACGAAGAGCCGACTCTTTGGAGAAGCCACTGATGCTGGGAAAGATTGAAGACAATAAGATAAGGTGGTAGTGGAGGGTGAGATGGTTAGATAGCATCACTAAGTCGATGGACATGAATTTGAGCAAACCCCACGAGATGGTGAAGGATGGAGAAGCCTGGCATGCTGCAGTTCATGAGGTCACAAAGAGTTGGACACAACTGAGCAACCGAACAGCAACAACATGAG
>NW_011494711.1:4921542-4926376 GCF_000754665.1 Bison bison bison | reverse complement strand
GGAAAGCGTATCAGCAGTGCCCAGCCTGTGGTTAAACTATGTGCACTACTGATACGCTTTCCTGCACTCTATTTATCACCTAACTTATCCTACACACAGTTTTCACAGGATAAAAGTTTATTATCTCTTTAAGTCATGATGATGATTAAACAATTCAACAAATAATTATTGAGCATACTATTTATGAGACACTAAAATAAGATGCTGAGAACACAGGTCTGAATTAACATTTAGCTCTCTGCTCCCTCTGAGAAGATGTTTTATTAGCCAGAAGTTGCCTTGGAAATTGCAATGAACCTAACTATTATTGATTTTGTCTTGTGGCCAAACACTAAACAGAAAAAGAAAATTTTGATAGTGATGATGATGGGTAAGGATCTAGCTATCAGTGTTTTGGGAAATATTCATTTATTTATCAGGGCATATCTGAGAGGAGGAAAACAAGTCATGTTGGGTGATAAAAACATAAAATGTAATATAAAAATGAAATACACTTTTAGAACAGCATAGAGAAGGAACAGAAATGAGAGCAAATCCATGTAAAGATGTGTCATGCTTCTAAATGCTTCTAGCTACTTTGCCCATACATAAATCTAAAGGGCCTGCCCATAAAAAAATCAGACATGTCAAGTAGGATAAGCTCCTAAGACTGATGAAGGTATGTGTTGTGGGTATGAGCATGGATTTCCAGTAAGACCAAATTGGAATCCTAATTCTGCCACTTATTAGCTGTTGGACACTGGGAACTAAATCTATTTACTAAACTTAATTACTAAACCTAATTAGTATCAATTTGACTAAGTGTCAATTTTCTCATCTGTAAGATAGAGTCAAAACTAACTACCTACGTGTGTTGTTGAGAAGATTCCAAGAGAAAATATGTCTAAGTTGTCTAGAGTGACTTGCACAGGATCACTTCAGAAGGCAGCTGTTATTATGACATGCAGGAATCAACCCTGTCCTCAGGATGCATGGCAGACTGCCCCAAAAGGTCCCTTAGACCACATTCAGGACACATGCTTCTTGAAAACCCCTGACATAGACTTTTATGGTGTTTGTTGCATAGCTTGGTGAATGCTCCAACATTCACCCACTCAATCAGCCTCCTACAGGGCAGCTGCTTTTTTTTCCCCCTACCTGTTCTATGTTTTAGTCAGAGCATGTATGTACAGTGTTCAAGAGCTTAACTTGTTCAAAGTCATCCACCCTGTATTTCTAAAGAAAGTCTTTTGATATATTTGTGTGTTTCTTGGGTTTGTTTTATTTGTGGGATGCAGTGGGACTCCTGATGCTTGACTGCAAGTTTCTTTAGACTTTATGTCTGCTGCTCTCTAAAACAAATCCAGTTTTACACAGACCTTTTCATAACACAGTTTGCTTCTCTGAATATCTCCTAAATAATTAAATACAATATTTTATAAATATTAAAAAATTTTGGCTTTAAATTCTTTCTCTGTGGATTAGTAATCTATCTAAATCTCAACTCTAGATACCTTGTTCTACCAACAAAGTTGATGTCCAATAGGTATTTGTTGATGGATTGATTTTGCTGAGCGACTGAACTCCCAGGCCTCTTACAGTGTCTTATGCACAGCTGTGTAAACTCTGTTGAATGAAACTGAAGCTTGTCACATTCCAGCAGTAATAAGGAATGAGTTAGCCAAGTACCTCTTCTCTGACATGTCGTCCATCAAACAGCCTTAATATCTTGCTGGCCTAAAAGGAGCTTCAGGAGAATGAGAACACTATGGCAAAACCCAAAATCACTTACTCAAAAGGTTAAACAATGAAAGTAACCAATGTATGTGTCTATTGATAAGGGGAAGAGAGAGAGAGAGGAGATCACTTTCAAACTGCAAGTGAAAACTAGACACAATTTTGTGAAGTTCCCATGGTTTCAGTTTCATCAGTGTATAATTCCAAATCAACAATGCTAGGGGGCAGATGGCCTTACATTAGATCTTCGATATGCTCCAGAGTTTAACAAGCAACCTTACACCGTTAGACAGACATGCTGGGTGAAGGAGGAATGGCTCCACAGCAGCTAGTGTGGAGCAACTCGAACTGACTTTGCTCCAGTCGATGACAGCAGATCCATCTTGGGAGAAAAGCTGAACATTAAGAATTTCATCCTATTAATCTTTGTTTGTCATGGTCCAAAAAATAATTTTTAAGAAATTAGCTTGCATTTTAGGGTTCTCAGAAAATCCGTTGGTTTTCATTTCTGATTTGGAGATGATTGCATAATAAATTGATTGATTGACTTTCCCTACCTTTCCCTATGCTAAACACTTTGCAATTTAGGTTGAAACAACTCATTCCTTGTAGCTACCTCAGACAGAAAGAAACTGAATTGAAATTATATATACACTCTCTTGCCAATATCCAAATAAGATGAAGTAACAGAGGAAGATACACACAAACTCATTGTGAGCTTGCTGAAGTGCTATTTCCTGCAGAGATATCTGTGTGTGTGTCAGGGGGCAGGGGGACGGTTCCCCAAAGGCTCTCATGTTCTCTGTCCAATTTTCTAACTTTCCCACTGTTTCCTTCAATTTGTGTCCAGCCAAATCCTTCAAACTCCTCTGTTGCTTATCTAAAGGGAGAAATTAATTTGCAAAGGAAAGGAAAGAGGTTAGAGACAGAAAAGAGAAAGAAGCTATGTCCTACAGCTTCCAAATGCCACATTTTCACAGACGTTGTCCAGGACCAAGAAAAGGTCCTACTGACATTAATGAAGAGGGGAACTCCATTCCTTGTGATTGTCAAAGACCTAAGGCCTTGCTTTATGGAAATTATACCCGGGATAATTTTGCACGGCTTGGAATGTGACGTGGAGGAGGAACATACCTTTGAGGTTAGAAAGCACTCCTCTTTCTACCCTCTCAAGCTCAACTCAGCACAAAGGAAGAAGGTGACATTTTGGACTTCAATTCACACTCAGGTGCCTGTGTTCCCCACATCTTACAAGTACTTAATTCACAGTGAACTCTACCCTCCATGACCTTCAGGGAAGCACAGAGTTATTTCCAGTTTATCCATTTCTATATCCCTGTCCTGTAGTCCAAGGGGGAACAGATCTGAGAACCAGGCATCTTGGCTGAGTAATCCAAAGACTTAACTGGGAAAATATTTCAGCTCTAAAACTAAGGTTTAAAGATTTGTATTTCTCTTTAGTGGATGGTAACTGAAGTAAGTACACAACAGAAGTGAAGGAGATTCTTCCTTCAAACACACACACACCCCCAATGAAGTGGAGCATCTAGACTTTTTCCTTATTCCCCTCTGAATTTCCAACTTTCTTACATGCTTTCCTTATTAACCATGCATTACTTTCACAGACTCTTATTTGAGTTTGTTTGATGAGCTAGACATTCTAACAACATTCAGCTGACAGCTCCTACATGCTGTAGATAAAGAGACTATTGTCATGAGAATAAGATAAAACTATGTTAAGGTCTCACTGTTGTGTATGGAAATTCCCTTACATGTCTTTAATATTTTGAAGATAATTAATTATTACAGGATAATGTAAGTGATAGAAAAAGTTCTGATTTCAGATGTATTAATTTTATTATACCCTTAAATATTCTCATATGTCTTAGAGCATGTGTCTTGATTTGGGGTTAGGAAATTGTTTGCCATGCTCCGAGCTTCCATTTCATATACTGATACAAGGAACATTAAGACATTGTTTACAAACTTAAATTCTTATAAATTAAACATGTGTTTTTATGGGCAACCAGAAGCAGTCAGGAACAAGATGGATGCTGACTGGTATGCAGGACTCACTCTGCATTTGACAGTCTTCCACTCAGAGTCCACATGTGTCTCCATCTCGAGGATCAACACTTTTCCTCCAGCCAACTCAAGAACTACCTAAACTAACAACAAATAAGGCACTAATTTTGAAATATGCCTTTAAGGCGTAGCTCTGCTATGACAGGTTGGGTGATACTGAATCACCACTTAACCTTGCTGGTCCTCAGTTATTACATCTGCAAAATGAAGGTGCTGTCATATGTAATTTTTCAGGAAATGTCCAAGCTCTACCATTCTGTTTGTCATATTGGTGCTTCAGCTACTTACGATTGTCTGTTCCCATCACCTTTTGGCAAGAATTTTATACTTTGCAAGGAATAAATTTTACATAGGCCTGACTAATCATACCTGGGAAAGCGTTCTATAAAAACATGGCTATAGACTAAGCATATTATTTTTCAAATAAGAGTTTTGCCTAACAAATTCAGACTTCCATTATAAGAACTATTACACTGATCTTAGAGAAAACTCAGCAAGGGCCAGATACCCTCACTGCATTGATCCAGATATATATTGAACTTCAGTGTCCCTGCTTCAATTTTAAAAGGATACAGAAACACACCTGGCAAATGCATCATTACTTTACATGGTGCTTACACTGAGTCCTTTTTTCTAATTTTTTTTTTCTAACTAATACTACCAAAGTAACAAAATTTGCAGGTCAGGAAGCAACAGTTAGAACTGGACTTGGAACAACAGACTGGTGCCAAATAGGTAAAGGAGTACATCAAGTCTGTATATTGTCACCCTGCTTCTTTAACTTATATGCAAAGTACATCATGAGAAACACTGGGCTGGAAGAAACATAAGCTGGAATCAAGATTGCCAGGAGGAATATCAATAACCTCAGATATGCAGATGACACCACCCTTATGGCAGAAAGTGAAGAGGAATTCAAAAGCCTCTTGATGAAAGTAAAAGAGGAGAGTGAAAATGTTGGCTTAAAGCTCAACACTCAGAAAACAAAGATCATGGCATCCAGTCCCATCACTTCATGGGAAATAGATGGGGA
>NW_011494711.1:4905120-4921225 GCF_000754665.1 Bison bison bison | reverse complement strand
TCAATACTTTGGCCACCTCATGCGAAGAGTTGACTCATTGGAAAAGACCCTGATGCTGGGAGGGATTGGGGGCAGGAGGAGAAGGGGAAGACAGAGGATGAGATGGCTGGATGGCATCACCAACTCGATGGACGTGAGTTTGGGTAAACTCCGGCAGTTGGTGATGGACAGGGAGGCCTGGCGTGCTGCGATTCACGGGGTTGCAAAGAGTCAGACACGACTGAGTGACTGAACTGAACTGAACAAAGTTTGCTTTTAGAATTCTTCCCATTTCTAACACCAATAATTCTATGGTTCTGCAAAGGGTAATTGAAACTTCAAAACTACAGTCACACTGAAACTTAATCTCTTGCTAAATTATTTTGTCGAAACAAAAACCATCAGGACATGCACTGGGGCACAATGATGCCTGAGACTGTATTAAATTCATGCTGTTGGCAATAGGAAACAACTCTTGTTGGTGAGTGGCTGTTGCTTGCAGACCTGTAATGCAAACACATCATCAGTGCTTTATTACTGGTCTCAGAAGAAGGACTTTTACTTTTTTCCTAAGTCCAACAGTAAGACATACAGTGCCATATTAAAATTTAAAAAGAGTGGTAGCTGGTGGAATTTTATTTAGACTATGTATTTGGAAGTAAAAGATCTTGATGCTCCAAGGTCAGTCCCAAGAGCAGTCCTTAGGGCTTAGCATTCTTTTCAGAGTATAGCAGTAGATGTTCACTCCACATTTCTAATTACTTAACTCAGGCTCCCTGAGTCCTCTGAGGGAAAGATTGTCAAGAAGCAGAGAAACAGCAAAGGCAACGAGGCATGCATTAAAAAATCATTACTTCCTTGAGCTGAGCTCAGTTTCTCTTAGGTCTGAGTGATGTGGCTGTGTATAGAAGGAAACAGATGCAGGTACAGGTATACAAATGTCTCAAGTGTGTTATTCTTTTATACATTTATAAGAGCTCTTTACTTAACAACAACTTTGTTGGCACATTACAGTCCAAAAGGAATGTGGCTGTGTATAAAATCTGTCACATTAAATCCTGGGAACTAGAAGATACGCTTGTTAATTTCCTGGAGTGACTTTTCCAAAAACCTTCCCAAGAAATTAAACTTACCAAAGCTTATCCTCTTCCTCCCATGTCCCTGAGAGGATAGCTGATTAGGAAATGTCATCCTAACACAATGTGAAGTCTTAGGCTGACTTTACCTGAAATCTACAAGCAGGTGAAACCTTGCTTGTTAATTTCATCACGTGCAGTGGTGCTATCATGTGATGATATGAAGAGGTTCCCTCTTCTCCTTTCCCTTAATTTTTTATTTGAATCCATAAAAATTGGATAGAAATATAAACCATGCTGTTTAAAAATATTTATGACTAAAAACTGTTAGAATAACCAGCACTTCCACTGCCTGAATTGTCAGTAATGGAGAGCTCTGCTGACTTCCAGACTGTTTTAATCAAAGTCCAACTATCTTTTTTGTCCCCTTTGACCACACCTCACAGCATGTGGAACTTCCCTGATCAGGCATCAAACCCTGCCCCCTGCAGTGGAAGCGCAGAGTCTTAACCACTGGACCACCAGGGAAGCCCCCAACTACCTTTTCAAAATCCAAGAATATAAAGTGATTAGACCTGCTTCTCATTTGATTTTGGAAATTTAAGTACTAAGGGGACTGCTAGCTATTCATATGCCAAGTCAACTTGCTAGGATTTTTATCAAGCATCAGTATGATTTTCTCAGATGAAAGAGAGGTCTCTAATTTGGACATCAGCTTGTACTGCACAATTTGGGTCAAGTAAACATACCTGGACTTCCCTGGTGGCTCAGATGGTAAAGCATCTGCCTACAATGTGGGAGACCCAGGTTCAATCCCTGGGTCGGGAAGATGCTCTGGAGAAGGAAATGGCAACCCACTCCAGTATTCTTGCCTGGAAAATCCCATGGACGGAAGAGTCTGGTAGGCTACATTCCATGGGGTCGCAAAGGGTCGGACATGACTGAGCGACTTTCTTTCTTTCTTTAAACATACCTTATCCTGTGTTATCATCTATAAGATAAGGACAATATTTACTTGTAAGTTATTGTGAGTAGAAACAGTACACATTAAATAAAAGTTGAGCTGATGCTGTTACTTAAAGATATATCGCATCATCTCAAAGAGGAAATGTAATGTTACTAATAGGAAATGTAATGTTACTAATGTACTAATGTTAGTTAGTATATCAGTCATGGTCCAGTCAGGAAAGCATAAGTGCTCTGAAAACTTCCAACAGAGGTGAATTAAATACAAAAAAAAATCAGTTGCAAAAATTTTGGTTGAGTAGTAGAGTGGAGGGGAGAACGGGGGCACTTTACAGAGTCTAGAAATAATGCGTTTACTGCTGAGACTGCCACCAACATGCTGGAGCCCGTGGTCATCTGTCCTCCCCACTACTGTCTCCTGCTGGTCCCAGATCCACTGAGCCTGCTGGAGGTCATGGTGACCCACAGTTCACCTGTACTTTTGACCACAGCTCCTATTGGAACCAGAAGCAGAAAGACTACCCTCTGGGCTGTCCTTGCAGTCTCACTGAAATGCTTTCTACTGGCATAACTTAAAAGAATCCTGTCAGAAAAAGATTTTGGGGAACACATTTTCTAGGCATCCAGACCCTGAAATGCAGGGGAGAGCACAAAAGGGAAGGGGAACAGACCGAACATGAGCAGACATTATCCAGGAGAACAAATATTCACGCTAGTTACCATTCTAGCACCAAGGAGCAAGCAGTGATTCTGGTTCAAAAAGATGAACTGTGTTTATCTCTCCCCCTAAATCTCAAAAAATGTCACAAAAGACATAAAGGAACTGAAGACCAGGAAGGGATCTGTGATGTGAACTTTATGTGTCAACTTGACTGGACCAAAAGGTACCCAGATATTTAGTTCAACATTATTCTGGGTGTGTCTGTGAGTATGTTTTGGGGTGAGATTAACATGTGAATTGGTATACCAAGTAAAGAAGATTGATTATCCTTCCTGACAAGAGGTAGCCCCTCTTTCAATTCACTGAAGGCATCAGCAGAACAAAAGTCTAAGAGAGAATTCTCTCTTTGCCTGTTTCCAAGCTGAGTCACTGGTCTTCTCTTGCCTTTGGACTTGCACTGGCACTTACGCCATTGGTTCTCCTGGTTTTCAGGCCTTTGGGTCCAAGCCAGAGCTTACATCATTCGTTCTTCTGGGTCTCCAGATTGCTGGCTGTAGATGTTAGGACTTGTCAACCTCCAAAATCCAGTGAGCCAATTCCTCATAATAAATGAATAGAGGGGTATAGGGCTTCCCTGGTGGCTCAGACAGTGAAGAATCCGCCTGCAATGTAGGAGACCCAGGTTTGATCCCTAGGTCAGGAAGACCCCCTGAAGGAGGACAAGGCAACCCACTCCAGTATTCTTGACTGGAGAATCTCATGGACAGAGGAGCCTGATGGGCTACAATCCATGGGGTAGCAAAGAGTCAGACATGACTGAGCAACTAACACTTTCACTTCTCACTTTTAGAGAGGAATGGGTTAGACAGAGATATCTTATTGGTTCTGTTTCTCTGGAGAATCTAGACTAATATAAGATTCACCAATAGAATAGAAATGTTAAGAAGCTTCTAGAAGAAAGTAGATAGACTCATACTGATGAATAGACCCCAACAGAGAATACTGTCTTCTGAAGATGCACAGCAGTTGGTGGCACTGGGAGGGACAGCTACCTTCCTGGCAGGTGCCCAGCAGGTCCAGCTGATGCTGAAGCCAGAAAGGAGGAAGGGCTGTAATCAAGGCACTTGCTAATGAGCATCTGTGGAATAGGTCAGGTAAATTGTTCTTCCTCATCTCTTGTATGAAAAAAACAGAAATGTGTGCAAGAAAAGTATGGCCCAAATATGAAGTTAAATAAAACATAACATGATTTTTGTGCCAATTATAGAGTACAGAGAAAGAAACTCCATTTGACTTTGAAATGGCAAACATCAAGAACTTAATAATATAGAATTATATTTCTTTCTCTGTTAGCATAATCATACTACTTGGTTCGGGCAATGTGAATATATTGTAAATATTGCTTATTGCTTTTTTAATCAATTTAAAGTAAAAAACATCACTACAGTTATAGAGAAATATGCAAGAAATAAGTTTTGGCAATGGGAAATCAAAGGTACAGCCATTCAAGGTTGGGAGGGAGAAATGGAGGAGGAGAAGTAGAAGACACTCATGCATTTATACCTCATCTGAGACAATGTGAAGTCAATGGATTCTGTCTAAGGGGATGGATCAAGAAACATTTACGTGTATTGCTTAAAAGTTGTAGTCAACCCCTAGAAGAAAGGAGAAAAAATTAGCAACAGATCAAGAACGAAAGAAATGGAAAAAGGACTTGATTCTTCATATTTCATATTTGGGAGTAAATAGATAATTATCTAAAATTGACAAATTAACAAATCAAGTTTCAAATATGTAATTTAGTGTTGTGACTATAACCATAAAAAACAAGGTCAGAAAGTAAAAAATCATTGCCTCTAATGAGTAAGGCTATGGTTAGTGGAAGGAGGATATGTTTTTTATGTCTTCACATTAATATTTTTGAAGTATTTAATTTTTATTCTGTACATGTATTATAACTTTATAATAAATCAATATAGGAGAAATGTTCCTGTTGGTGAAGCGGGTACAGTGAAAAGCAGGCATATACAAGCCTCAGTTCCAAGCTTAGTTACAGTGATTTTATGAATGTCAAACAGCTACAAATGTAAGTTGAAGAGAGAGAGAAATGCTACTGTCTAATCAAACAGAATCAACAGTATATATGTTAGGAGGGGCACCATATCTTAGCCATCATGTGAGTGAAACCTTTCTTAAGAGTCAGCTGTCAAAGCAGCAAAGAGTTTGCAGGCTGGTTTAACTCTTTTCCCTTTTCTCCCCAACTTTAATTATAAAAGTTAAACTCAAAGAGAATTATTGGCAAAGCAAACATGAAACTTTCTCAACAGGACGTACTCCTCAGTTCCCTGTAGAAAAAATTATCATAAGAAAAAAATAAATAAAACATGATGCCTAACATGGTCATATGGTTAAGAAACAAGTCACTTTGGTTTTGCATTAAGGAATAAATCAAGTCGGCAGCACTTTTCTCACTTCTGGTTGAGTGTACATAATTTGGAGGAAGTTTCCTTATACTTTGTTATGTGTGCATGTGCTCAGTGGCTCAGTCGTGTTTAACTCTTTGTGACCCCATGGACTGTAGCCCACCAGGCCCCTCTGTGCATGGAATTTTCCAGGAAAGAATACTGGAGTGGGTTGCCATTTCCTTCTCCAGGGGATCTTCCCAATGTGGGGATTGAACCTTCATCTCCCGAGTCTCCTGCACTGGCAGGTGGATTCTTTACTGTGCCACCTGAGAAGCCCTGTATTTTGTATAAGTCTCCATTAAAGAAGGTTTTTGAAATGAAGTTGGAACGTCTGCTGCATCATGAGAAGTCAGCTCTGAGTGCACACTAAAGATTTCTGGCATTGGGACCATGCTTCTGTCACGCCGTAGAAGCTTACAACTGTGGCTCACGTTCTTAAAGCAAAATAGTGTCAGTTGGCATCCATTTGTCAAATAACTCACAGAAAAGTGTGAGCAATACCATTTGGTCCAGAATTGCCATGAGGCCCAAAAGTCAGTATCAGAATATCTGGGCTAAAATAACAAGTTAAATTATCTTTTTGGATATCTTTCTATTCCCATAGTCTTCATTTCCTTTAGTTAAATTTTAGACAGTTTAGTTTGTCTAGATTGTTCACAATCCTCATTTGTAAAAATATTCCCCAGTCTTTTCTTTAAAATAAGAGCCCATTATTTCCAAATAATCTCACCAAGTTACATCTCACTGGATGCCTGAGGACTGTAGTGTGTGACTTTCCAACTAGGACTCAGAGCCCAGAGCTCTTATTTGGAGTGGGTCCTACTTGTTGCAAGTTCTCACACAAGTTTCCAACCCCATCAAGAGAACTAACATGGTCAGAAAATCCTTGGAAATTCATACATCCTTTTGAAAAACAAAGTCTCTCTGTTTAAAAATGAAACAAGCCGAAACAGCCTAGGCTAGCCCATAAGCAAAATAATTTCAGTGCCTGTGTGGAGAATTTCCAACTTCTAAACTACTCGGTGTTCCCACATGGTCAAGATTAATGTCATTCCATGCTGACTGGCTCTTCCTGTCCCCGCGGGTGGAAGTAGATTCAGAAACGCGGTTGGATGGAGAAATTTCCCAGCATATCACAGTGACCAGACCAGCTGTGCAAGGTCATTTTTACACAGATAGAGTTGAATCTTATAGATTTCTGACAGGCTTAATTATTGTACCTATCTTGTGAGCTCTGGGATCTGGGCCCAATTATGGAAAATATGGGAAGTTTTCTAGACAGAGGGTAAGGATGCTCTTGTGTATCATAAAGAACACCGGCTGGGGACTTAACAGTTTCAGTTCCACATCAGCACAAACAGAGGCCTTGGGCCTTTGTTGTTTATCAAAACATACACAGCAACAACAATTAACCACAATGCTTAGAGAATTGGGGGTTTGGGTTCCATTTAATTTAATTTTCTGGTTGACTTGGGATTAAACAAAGTTTTTTTTTTTTTTCTATTTAAGCCTTTGGAATGGGGAAGGAAGGAAATAACATTTTATTGACTATTGTGTCAAATATAATACTAACTTTTAAAAAGTATGTTATTTATCTTCACTATAAGCCTATAAAGTATGTATTATTATTTAAAAAAAACTAATTTGAGGGAAAAGTCTCAGAAAGATTAAGTTGCTCAAATCACAAAACTAGTGCTCAAAAATAAAAAATTAAAACATAAGTCAGTCTGCTTCCAAAAGACCACGTCTGCCTCATCTTTTGACAACATGAAATTCTATTTCTTAGTATGTGTAGATTTAACATAATTAGTTTATTTCAATATTTCTTATGTCAATATTTTTTGTCTTCTATTAAATACTAATCTCTGGGCTTGCTATTAAAGATAGTTAAGGTGAATTCTATGTAGTAATGCTTTCAAGACACCTTCAAGCATAGGCATTACTTAGTAATAAATATTTAGAATACAGAATGTTTATTTCTGTGAAACAGTCATTTTCACGTCATTACAGGGAAAAGAGAGCAGGAGCTACCTCTAAGAGCTAAAGTTGGAAGGATGGCATCAAAAAGCTTCAGAGGGAAGGCAATTTGGGCTTATTGGTGAGAAAGGTGCACCAAGTGGGGAACAGCACGTGCAGTGGTAAAGAGCCAAGAAAGCACACGTGTGAGGCTCTGCACCTGGCTTAGCACAGTTAGACAATCAGGGGACCCTGGTGAAAAGTGAGCCTGGAAAGGCAAGGGTGGAGCCACGGCACATATGTAATAGTGTGTGGCCTGAGTTCTACTGTGTGGGTGATAGAAACTGAAAGAAAGCAGAATGACATCAGATTTACATTTTAAATAAAATGTTGGCTTCCCTGATGGCTCAGATGGTAAAGAATCTGCCCGCAATGCAGGAGACCAAGGTTCAATCCTTGGGTCAGGAAGATCCCCTGGAGAAGGGAATGGCTACCCATTCCAGTATTCTTGCCTGGAGAATCCCACGGACAGAGGAGCGTGGTGGGCAACAGTCCATGGGGCCGCAAAGAGTTGGACATGACTGAGCAACTACAGAACAGAGGGCCATCATTTAAAGTCATTTAGAAGATCCCCAAAACTTGGTGAAGGATTACTGGTTGAAGAGAGGAGAGGCTTCCTGTTTAAAGGAGGACTCACACCAGGTGCCTCTGGGAATACCACAGGTGTACAAGACAGACAGTACCCGATGAATCTCACTGCCTCACAGGCATACTCGAGAAACTGAATTTTAAAAATCTATCTGTTATCAAGTCATGGACTTGGTATTTGATTTTCTAATAAAGAGATGAATGGAAATACTGTTTGAGTGTTTCATTAACAAAGGTTTAATGCAGATTTCAAAAGATCATTTGCTATTGTTTCTCCTGATGCTGCCATCCAAATCCCCTACAAGACAGGACCCTAGTCTTGATCTGCAAAGAGATCCTAACAGGAGGAGGGTGAGTGGCCATACCAGGGGCTCTGGGGAGAAGGCTATAGAAGCTTGCCACAAGCTTTATATTTCTTTGAAGTCATTTTTATTTAGGTCATGTGCAACATATATTCTGATCCATAATATGTTCATTTTGAAAAATTTAAAGTACTATTGTAAATGTTTTCACTTTTGTCCAAAGTTCTAGAATAAATCAGAAATGCCAGGAAAACATACTAAATTTATGAGGTAAATTCTTATTTCTTGCCTGGCATAGCCCACTGGACTTGGAGACTCAGGCATCACCCTCTTTGTTTAGCCAAAGGCAGGCACCCATTAATTTAGGAAATTAACAAATGGATCCTCATTTCTTATACGGCATTAGGAAGTGGATACCATTTCCCAAACTTTCTTCACAAGAATCATCTTAGCTGTTAAAAAGAAAAGTCAGATTCCCAGGATTCATCCATGGAGACTGTTTTAATTTAATGTGTGCATAGAACTAACATTAAAAAGTGAACATAAGTGCTTCTGTTGGTGTTTTGCAGTCCCCACACCGAGATGCTCAGTCTTAGTGAAACTTGACACTGTGGGCAGCACCACATGGATTACAGTCCCTATTATTTTCCACTGCATTGTCTAGCACACTAAGCCGCAGCTGTCTAGGCTCCATATCTCTATAACACGAGATACAACAAAAATGGACCCCCAGGTAAAGGAACCAGCATTTTCTCAACCTACAGGCTGTAGGTATTAATGAATTCAGGGCCACTGGACAACGGAACTATAGTATATTATGAAAGCAAAATTTCCTATATGAAAGAATATTTTAAAGCACGTAAAAATATAAGTACAATATCAAATAGCACTGAAGCAAAAAAAAAAAAAAAACAGGCAAAGACAATAAAAAAGAAAGGCAATCTAAAAATAAGTGGTTATGGGAAATCTTCCAAAATTTGTTAAGCTGAGCCTTCCATGATTATTTCAATCATGTCAGGAATGGGAAGGAAACTAACCGCTATTGAACACCCACTGTCTATCAGATAGAACCAGTAATAAGGTATGAATACTTTCCCATTCTTTCCAAAGAGAAGACAAAGGCTTATTGAGCTAAGTTAAATGGTAAAGTTCAACAAAAGCATATTGGAATGAGTCCAAACTTATTCTATATTAGGTGTTCTCTGGAAGCACTGATACCTGTTCGTATTACAGAACTTGGGCGAGATTTATTTCCTTAGGGGCTGTCCGTTCTCATCCCTTTGCTGCAGCTTGGGACTCTAAAGATGAAGTCACCTCACTCACAGAGGACAAAGGTGAGATGACAGACACCTGAGGGAAGTCATTTGTCACTGGAGATGCCAACAAGGCCTCAAAAAAGAGGAACATGATGCTACTCGCCCAGTTCCATTGCATTACCTAAACTAGCCCAGGCACCATCCTGCACCATCTCACCCCTAGACCCCTTAGAAGAGTGTCAGCACTCTCCTAAGAGCCAGAGATGCCAACACATCCCTCCAGCCCAAGCATGCCAGGGAAATGTCTCTGGTTCTAAGGGAAGATCACAGACTGAAGAGTTATCAGGACCCCAGTCAGCTTTCAAAATGGAACAAAAGAATCAATGGAGCATATTTTTTCAGTCCAGATTCTCAATCCCATTAGAATGAGCTGAAATGAAACTGGAAGAAAAGACCTAAATTCCGTCTTGTCTACAAAAACAAACTTGGACACAGAAGGTCTTCAAGAGAGCATTTAGCCCAGTGCCACCCTGGTTTTCTGCGCACCACGCTAAGTCCTGTGGAGAGAAAAATCCCAAGACCAGCAGGCAGAGGGTGCATCTTCCAAAGAACTTGCAGTTTCAGGGGTTTTATTCTGAGCAAACTTCTCAGCCCCAAAGGGCTTTACTAAAATGGCAAGTTGGGACATGTCCTGGTAATACCTAATTGGTGACACCCAAATGCCTTCACTTCTTGTGTTGGAAATGCTGTTACATGACTAAGAAGCCTTGCAGCTCAGGGACACACCTGGGGTCCAAGTCATGCAAGCTATGTGCCATATACTAAAACTAACAAGCACAACCGCAGTGTTCACAGGCTTCCTTCTCAGGCGCTCTTGCTGCTGGCAGGGTACTCTTTGATGTTAAAGTCATTCTCGTTTCTTCTACCCCAGAAAAGCAATGTGGTGGCCATCCTTTAAGCGGCTGGTCTCAGTCCCCTCATTTTATAACGCCAGCTGCCTGTCATTTGGGTAGAAAACATCTTCAGGGAAATGGAGAACTGGCTCTTTCACACTAGCACTTTATGGTTCTTCAAAACCAATTACAGACTGAACCCCAAAATACAGTTTCCTCTGTTTCTGATATGCTTTGCTGGATTCTGCTGAGCTAAGTGGAAACATTTCAGTACTGGAATTTCAGAGGAATGAGGAAAAATGAAAACTACCAGTCATTCACTCTAACATAAGGAGGAACTTTCAGAAACTACAATGAGGTTTCATGCACCTCTAAACCCAGGGACCTTTAGAGACTCAGCAGTAATTTGATACAAACAGGAAACAGGGGCCCCAGGTTCTACTTCTAGCAACATGACCATGGACAAGCCAGTGTCCACCCTTCTGAAATAAAGATGAGGAATAAGCTACTTCAAATATATTTTTCAATAAAATTTCCAAGATTCTGGAGAAACATTGTGTGTTGCGGGGGAAAAAAAGGAGGATCAAGAACAGGGAGCAAATAACAATATCTTTTATGCAAGCACACTGCTGCACTGAAACCTCTCAAGAGCTGGGTGAGGCAGGTTTCAGTGTCCCCATTTTATAGATGAAGAAACAGAGACTTGGAACATTGAGGAGGCGGCCCAAGGTCACATTTATTAGTAGCAGAGCAGAGGTTCAAACCCATATCGGTTTGAGTATAACACAATTGTAAGACATAGGGTGTTTAAAAGTTTTTAAGAGAGATAAGTATACAAATACCCATAATACAGATAATAATAGAATAACATATTGTAGCAATTCAAAAAAATCATGATCACATCCGAATCTGATCTTCTGATTAGAAGGCTCAGAATGCTTTATGGAAAAAGTATCAATTGAGATACAGTCATATGATGGGCAAGATTTGAGAGGCAGAAATGATAGAAAGCTTCAGTTGGGGTAAATGGCATAAGCAAAGGCCTGTGCTAAGGAAACTTGGTGAGCTATTATTTGCCTGGAAAACAGGATACACAATGGGAAGAGCAGGCACATATCTGGACAGGTAGTTTGGGATGTTGTTACAAAGTATATACAAATAGTTATCAACTTAATTAGGTAGATGATAGAATTCCATAGAAGGAAACGATACAGTCACGAGGAGATGTGGTCCAGCAGCAGTGTGTATGGTAGGTCTGTGTGGGAAAGAAACTATAAACAGAAAAATTAATAATCTACTAAAAGAAGTCATAATGTCTTGAATCGGATAGTTTCAGTGTTAGCAGGAAGCAAGTGTATATGACTGGAAAGACAGTGCAGTTAGAAGCTGGATAACCATACATCTGACTGGATTTGAACCCAGAGAGAAGAGGACTTCAAAAAGAGAAAAACTTTCAGTTCCATCAAAGGAAATAAGGACAAGAATGAGAGTGGTTGCAGGGAAAATGCATTTGGACTTGATAAATTAAATATGCCAACACATCTAGGCTCAGATGGCTACTGGGTAGGCCCCTGAGTATCACAAAATCCCAGAATTTCCATCTAAGAGAGTTCTTAGAAATCATTCTGTAAGCTCCCTCATTTTCTGGGCAAGAAGACTGAGGTCTAGAGTAATTTGCCCCAAATGACAAAGTTTATAATCTAGGAAATCTGTTGCTGAAGACTTATGGAGTGAACATTCAAGGTTGATGGATCAAATAAATTTCCAGACTGAGCAAGAACCGCAAAATGAAGCTCTATGATAACTCTGCATTTGCCAGTCAGCGTGAAAGTGTGTAAATGCTGGTCGTTGGCAACATGGCGTGCCTGCTGTGTGCTAAGCACCCCACTAAATACTGTGCAGCGCTTCAAAAGACAGGAACAATACAGACGCCATGTGCCTGGGGAAGCTCGGGGCTCTAATTGGGAGGGCAGGCCAACTTTGAGAGAGCAGCCCTCGCTGAGGGACTCCAACCCAGTGTGCAAACAGAGACTGGAAGCTCTTGGGATTAATCAAGGAAGAATTGCTCTGAGTATTTTTAATCCAAAACTCAGACAAAAGGAGAGAATTTATTATGTCCTAAGAACAAAACAGAGATTTACAATCATGTAAATTCTACCAAGGATCTTGCTGTCACAAGTTGAAAGTGACTAGCTTTCTTCCTTCAGGGTGGTTAGGTTCTGTTTACTGAATTTACATTCAGGAAAGTTGGTGGTATTAAATATGCTCTGGGAATACCTACAGATTTTCAAACTAAAAAACAGGAATCAGTACAATAAATATCATATATTATCTTTGATCCTCAGGTTTTAAGGGCTACTAAATGATTTTAATAAGGAATTGCATTTTTAAAATAGAAAACAGTGTGTTAATTATCATTGCATTTTATTAATATCAATACCTATGTATATGTTATTTTAAAATAAATTTTAAATGTATTACCTTGGGAGATTTGTCTGTGATACATGGTTGGCTGAACTATATATTTATTATTGAAAAGTCTTAAATCACAAATGAAGACTATTATGAATAACATAGTAGTAGAGGCCCCCTGGGAAGATTTGGGACAATTCCTAGAAGAATATTCAACTTTTCCATCTAGTCTCCTCCGACCCACATCATATTCTAAAGGACTAAAGAAGACAAGACAGATTAAAAAAAATTCTCAGCTCCGGCCTTGTAGGCACTGTTTCTGCCTGTTGGTGATTATTTTGACCTATTTATATGCAAACGAAGAAGGGCCCTGTCCACTTTAATTTGGAAATCATGCTTTGACAGCTGGGATTTTGCCTTCTTTATCAGGCATTAAATTCTTATTCCCAAGATTTCAGCAAGTAGATGGAACTCGCCTCCTCCCCAAGGCAGCCCCTTAGAGGTCCACATGGAAGGCACGAGGGAAAACGCCTCATGCAGCATCACTGCTGTTAGGCACTGTGTGGGAAGCCAAGTTTCCTCTCAGGGACAAAGCTTTTCAAGGCGCCCGCATTTTTAAGAGATACACAGATGGTGCTACTTAAGACCTGAATAGGGCATTCTTTGCATTCCACAATGCATTTCTTTCAGAAGCAGCACTTCCAATCCTGCAGGTTATCAGAATGTCAAATGTGTTTGGGCCAGAAACACCTACACAAACTTCACACAAAAAGAAGAACACACACAGCACAGTTTTTTGATTAAATACATTTTAAGGCAATTTCCTTTTTTTCTGATACTAATGACATTTTCTGAATGGGAGAAGGAAAAAACCAACCTCACAAAGGTTAGTGTCAAAATATCAAGGTAGGCCTGCCCATTAGTGGATCTCCACCATGAAACACCTTTATCCTCTTGCAGAAAGATTCGTGGCTACAGAATAACGTGCAACATCTCCAAGGTCACCCAGAGGAAAAACTAAGAGAATGAATTTTTTTTTCTACAGGCACAAGAGAAATCACATTGACATATGCCCTCAAAGCAATCAATTCAGTTTGTGGAGAGGTAACAAAGAATGCAGCGGTTGGAGTTTGGCTGTAGAACACGGATACTGTTCCCCCTATGTTCAGCATACTAACGAGTAGCTCACAAATTTGAAAATATTGGTAAAATAAAAACATGTTTTTAAAACACTGTGTATTATTATTTTTTTCTTTTTTTCGAAAATGGTTTTGAAGCCAGTAAACTGGAATTTAAATTCTGGCTTAGACATGTATCTGATAACAGGATAATATACATGTGAACATCAGATCCCTCACTGAAGTATTCATATCTACAGGACTTGTCAAATAATATATGCCATATTCAGAAACTGGGGGTCAGAAACTGATCTAATGGAAAGAAGGTAGCTCTCAGAATCAGTCAAGGGTGTGGGGGTCACATGTTTGGAAAAGAAAGCAAGGGAGACTGAGTGCATGAGGACACTCATGGAGCCAGGGGATTGTCTGGTTAGGACGCTATCGGGGTAGAGCCCTGAGCACAGGACTCTAGATGACTGTCCACCTGTCCTTGTTTCTCTGAAGATGCTTGCTATACAAGCCAAATTCCTGCCAGAGGCCTCTGATTGGTTGCACGTTAGACACATACCTCAGGCCAGCTTCTGGGGTTCTGAGAGAAGAAACGTCTGATCCTCTTGGCTACCTCCAGCCTTCCAATGAGAATCACAAAAGGAGAATTTCTGAAACACCAACACAATATACCCTTTCTGTAGAATTGTGTAAAGGACAAGATTACAAAATACATCTAAATTTCACATTATGATTGCTGAGCCCAACCTGTTTTAATAGGAAGGGAAGAAAAACTGTATTGATTGAGTTCTGGCTATGTTGTAAGAAAAAATACTTAGAAGATGAGTTGAAGGCAATGATATATACATACACAATTATACATAATTTATTTGCACATAAAATATACTTACATATGTATCATGATATAAATCTGGAGTCTGCTGGTTGGATGGCATTAATGTTTTTTCTACTTCATTGGCAAAAAAGTGGTCAACATAATACTAGCTGTCATGGAGAGAGATTAGGATGCTCAAGTGCAGAAAAGACATGAACAGAAGTTGAGAAGGAGAGCTAAGTGTGGAACACAATAGGAATCTGAAAAAGCTTGAGGTACCATGAAACAGAAAGGGAGTGGGGTAAATTCCTTGCAGGATATGGAGTCTGTAAGTGCTTCCTTAGGTGCACAGATTTCAAATGCAGAAGGGAAATGGTGGGGGACAAGGGAGGAACAGAGTCCTGGCCTCATGAGGACCCTGGGCACTTAAGAAGGGATCACTGGAAGGTGCTGACGAGCTCATGAACCGGAGGCCTGGGTGTGTTTGTGGGCAGGGTGAAACTACAATAATTTAGTAAGGCCAAAGACCAGCAAAAGTCAAAGAACATGACAGGAGATTCTCAAAAGGACATCTTATAATGAGGGTCAAAACCAGAGAAGGCAATCAGAAAGTGCCCACTTAGAAGCTCATCAGGGAACGTTCACTCATCCTAAGTTTGGTAGGGATGATTCAGAGCAACATGCTGCCTGAGACTCAGATGTTAGGACCAGGGACCAGGAGGCATATTTGGGAATCAGATAAGCTCCTATACATTTGCAAGGATTATTGGTATTTCTTAAATTTATGCTTCATTTTACAGAAAAAAAAATCAGAAAAATATGGGACACACTTTTAACATTTTATTTTGAAATAATATCAATGTTATGAAGAGTTGAAAGAATAATTTAAAGAATTCTTGTATAACTTCACTTGAATTCATCAGTTGTTACTATTTCATTGCATTTATTTCACTTCTTTCTCATCTTTTCCTGAACCATTTTAGAACAAGTTGTATTTATCATAAGGATTTCCAAACAGTATTTCAACAAATATTTCCTTTTACCTGAAAGCTTCTTAATCCTTTTCTTTTTTTCTTTTATAATACTTTTAGAATTTTGATGACATCAGATCTTCTCAATTTGGCTTTCTCAAATGATACTCATGTTTAGACTTAGTCTGTGCATCTTTGGCAGGAACATGATGTAAGTGATGTGTTGTCTTCAGAAAATCAAACCAGGAGGCACATGTTGGACCTGTCCCATTATTGGTGATATGAACTTTGATTGCTTGGTTGAGTTAGTGTCTTTCATAATGAAGTTATTTACTTTTTCTCTTATCAGTAGGTGTTTTGTATGGAGACACTGTGGGATTATGTTAATATTCTGTTTCCTGTCAAATTTTCACCTACTAGTTTTAGCACACATTAATGAGTCTTGCTGGTTTTAGAAAAGGCAGAGGAAACAGAGATCAAATTGCCAACATCCACTGGATCATCAAAAAAGCAAGAGAGTTCCAGAAAAACATCTATTTCTGCTTTATTGACTATGCCAAAGCCTTTGACTGTGTGGAT
>NW_011494711.1:4899013-4905020 GCF_000754665.1 Bison bison bison | reverse complement strand
CAGGTCAGGAAGCAACAGTTAGAACTGGACATGGAACAACAGACTGGTTCCAAATAGGAAAAGGAGTTCGTCAAGGCTGTATATTGTCACCCTGTTTATTTAACTTATATGCAGAGTACATCATGAGAAACGCTGGACTGGAGGAAGCACAAGCTGGAATCAAGATTGCCGGGAGAAATATCAATAACCTCAGATATGCAGATGACACCACTCTTATGGCAGAAAGTGAAGAGGAACTAAAGAGCCTCTTGATGAAAGTGAAAGAGGACAGTGAAAAAGTTGGCTTAAAGCTCAATATTCAGAAAACTAAGATCATGGCATCCAGTCCCATCAGATCACATCAGAACAGTTCAGTCGCTCAGTTGTGTCCAACTCTTGGCGACCCCATGAATTGCAGCATGCCAGGCCTCCCTGTCCATCACCAACTCCCGGAGTTCACTCAGACTCACGTCCATCGAGTCAGTGATGCCATCCAGCCATCTCATCCTCTGTCATCCCCTTCTCCTCTTGCCCCCAATCCCTCCAACCATCAGAGTCATTTCCAAGGAGTCAACTCTTCGCATGAAGTGGCCAAAGTACTGGAGTTTCAGCTTTAGCACCATTCCTTCCAAAGAAATCCCAGGACTGATCTCCTTCAGAATGGACTGGTTGGATCTCCTTGCTGTCCAAGGGACTCTCAAGAGTCTTCTCCAACACCACAGTTCAAAAGCATCAGTTCTTCGGCGCTCAGCCTTCTTCACAGTCCAACTCTCACATCCATACGTGACCACAGGAAAAACCATAGCCTTGACTAGACGAACCTTTGTTGGCAAAGTAATGTCTCTGCTTTTGAATATGCTGTCTAGGTTGGTCATAACTTTCCTTCCAAGGAGTAAGCGTCTTTTAATTCATGTCTGCAGTCACCATCTGTAGTGATTTTGGAGCCGAGAAAAATAAAGTCTGACACTGTTTCCACTGTTTCTCCATCTATTTCCCATGAAGTGATGGGACCGGATGCCATGAACTTCGTTTTCTGAACGTTGAGCTTTAAGCCAATTTTTTCACTCTCCACTTTCACTTCATGACAAATAGATGGGGAAACAGTAGAAACAGTGGCTGACTATATTTTTGGGCTCCAAAATCACTGTAGATGGTGATTGCAGCCATGAAATTAAAAGATGCTTACTCCTTGGAAGGAAAGTTATGACCAACCTATATAGCATATTGAAAAGCAGAGACATTACTTTGTCAACAAAGGTCCGTCTAGTCACGGCTATGATTTTTCCGGTAGTCATGTATAGATGTGAGAGTTGGACTGTATAGAACGCTCAGCACTGAAGAATTGAGGCTTTTGAACTGTGGTGTTGGAGAAGACTCTTGAGAGTCCCTTGGACTGCAAGGAGATACAACCAGTTCATCCTAAAGGAGATCAGTCCTGGGTGTTCATTGGAAGGACTGATGTTGAAGCTGAAACTCTTACACTTTGGCCACCTGATGCAAAGGACTGACTCATTAAAAGATCCTGATGCTGGGAAAGATTCAGGGCAGGAGGAGAAGGGGACAACAGAGGATGAGATGGTTGGATGGCATCACGGACTCAAAGGACATGGGTTTGGGTAAACTCTGGGAGTTGGTAATGGACAGGCAGGCCTGGTGTGCTGCAATTCATGGGTCGTAAAGAGTAGAACACGACTGAGCAACTGAAGTGAACTGAACAGAACTGAGTGAGTCTTTGCTGAATCATTACTACAATGTGTGTGAAATATTGATTTCCTACCTCCATTATTCCTTTTTCATTTATTATAATTAATACCTATTGAAATGAAGAACTTTCCTTTGCTATTCATTTATGTATATATGTGTATTATCTTTGTACATGTTATATGAAAATATAATGTTTCTTTGAAGGATAGCTAGACTAATTATGGAAACTTGCCATGTTTTAAATTAACTGAGTAAAACAAGACAGATCTGGGGTGTAATCAGGGGATAATAAATGACTGGTTAGACTGAAGCAAGGAGCACTAGAAGTATCCATCTGCCTGCATCCCTTTCCCAGGGAAAAGGAGCCTCTGTGTTTGGTTGCCATATGGTGGCCACGCATAGAGCTCTAAGCAGAATTTCAATGTGGATCACACCATACCTAATGGCTTCAGGTGCAGCACAGAGAAGCCCAAGCACAGAAATCCAGAAACAATAGTATATGTACATCATTAGAGGAGAAAGCAACATACTCCTATAGCCGAGGGTCTTCAGCTCCTGGATGTACCACAGTCAGGACCTGGTGGTCAGCCATGAGGCAGATCTAGGGCATTCTTGATTACCAGAGAAATGACTGAAAACAGAAAGAGGACAGTTTAAAGAAAAGAAAAACTGAGTCAAAACAGAGGAAAAACACCATCTTGACAATGTCAAAGGTAAAAACAAATGGAAGCAAATGAATAATTCATTTTTTAAAATTAACAAGTAGAGAAGAGAAAAAAAATGAAGCACAAAGTAAGCAATCTTGAAACAAATGCTAACAAAGACCAAGGAGTGAATTCAAAATAACCACTGGAGCAATCAGAGTCCATAGGCAATTTCCTCCTATCAGGAGTCTTCTTATCAGGAAATAACTGAGGAGCCAGCATCAGTAGAAAGGCAGGAGGAGAGTGACATGACCTGCCAATGAGTGCCGGATGCTTCCAAAATGAATGGTAATCAGGACATACTTGAAGATTTTTTTTTAATGTATTCCAATATAATATACATACAAGAAAGGGTCCACATCATAAATTCATTGCACAACTGAGCACACCTGTATAACCAGCCTAAAACCAAGAAACAGAATATTACTTGCACCCTAATGGCCCTTCCTGGGAGCCTTCAATTACTACCTCCTTTCTTGCTAACAGTAACGCCCTGCAGCGTGAGTGAGTTTGCCTTTGTATGCACTTTATATAAATAGAATCGTCGAGTATGCACTCCTGTGTTTCACTTCTTTTGCTCAACATTAAGTGTGTGAGATTCATCCATACTGTTTGGTCAATGTAATTTCTTATTCTCAGTTCTGTGTAATATTCTATTGTGTGAACATACCATAATTTATTTGCCCATTCTAACACTGATGGCCAATTGGGTAATTTCCAGCTTGAAGTAGTATAAGTCTACTATGAACATTATAATACATGTCTTTTGGTGACTGTGTGTACATCTCTGCTTACTCTCCATCTAAAAGTGGAATTATTAGGCCATAGCTATACTATAGTAGATAGCAACAAATAGGAAATACAAATTTCTATTCCTACCAGGCCCATGAATTTTTAAAACATAGAGGTTAAAGATAATGGTTATGAATTAAGCTGCTTTCTTGGAAATGAAGAAAAATGGCATTAGAGAGTAGCATTAATTTATGTGGATTTTTTAATTTGTATGTATTTGTACCTCTATACAAAGTCTGGTAGAAAAAAAATAGGTCCAAGAGATGTTTGCTGTTTGTAAAATGCTTTTCAAAAAAATCTTGTGATTTTATAGCATATCACTTAAATTTCTTAATTAATACACACATACACACAGAGATTGAAAAAGAGAAAAGCTGAGGTTTAACAAAGTTAAACTTGGCCATGATTAAAAGAAGTGAAAAACTGGCAATCAAATCTATTAGGACTCCTCATCAAAACCCTGCAGGTCAGTAATGACACAGACTTAGCACAGTCTTCTAGAAGAATCATTATTGAATTATGATCAAATGACTTTCTTCCATTTGTATCACATGATATTAAAGTAGCAGTTAATTCTAGGAAATCAGGAAAATCGTACAAGAAACATCTGGAGATTTTCTCTTCCAGCTGCATGGTGTGAAACAGTGGCTGTCAGCAAGTTATATTTGCTGACCACCTACTCTGTGCCCTAAATCATAACTGAATGCTCTGAATAACAGGATGAGATCTTAAGGCACTTTCCAAACCAGAAACAATAACATGGTAACCAACTCTTTTACAACTTAGCTGTGAAAATAAACCATAACCACCAGAAAGGCCAAATGGAAAGTGCAAGAGTGGAAAATAAACAAATTATCAAACAAAATGAGAATGTAGAGAATTCCACATGAGACAGAGAGCAAATTCCTTGAGGTTCCAGGAAGGTGAGACCTCTGTGGGTGGCATGCCTGGGAAAGGACTTACAAAGGACATAAAACTGGAATTGGGGCTTGATGGGAGGATGGGGAGTGGGTGAGTCTGTAGAGGATTGGGAGGACCTTTCAGCTGCAGTGACACTGTGACCGACAGCGGGGAGGCAGAGACACATGCAGCTGTTCAAAGGACCTTGAGTAAGACTGGCTTGGCTTGAGTGAAGGCCAGCCTTCAGCAACAATCGCATAATCCAAAGCCAGGCAAAGATGACAGGCCCTGGAATGTGTGGCATTGTCCTGACTGTCAGGGTTGATGGCCCAGGCAAGCCCAAGTTTCTATGAGCATTAGAACTAGGGCAGCATGGCTGGCTCAACCATGCCTTCCACTTTTGAAAACTACAGCTTCAAATGTGAAAGTTCATCCTAGCTGCTGGAAGGCTGCCATCAGGGCTGGTCACCCCGATCTGTCAAGTGGCAGACGTGCAGTCAGCCTGCTGATCACATGCAGTCCAGGAGCCAGGCATGTCACTGAGGGCAGAGTGTGCACTCATCTGTCACAAGCATGAGTTGTAGATGTAAAAATGGAAGAGAGACTCATCTGGAAAGATACTCCATACGGGAGACCAGGGCAAAGATGGTATACTAACCTTTAAGTGGATTAAGAGGTGTCATGAAGATGTGGAGGAAGAACCATTCCAAGTAGGTGGGGTGGGGAGGTGAGCTGGAGGGGAGAAGCAGGGGATACACAAAACATCTGGGAGCAGAGACCTAACCACGTGGGCAAAGCCTGATTATTCACTTTGGAAACAAAGTCTCTTGAGCATTTAACAGAAGGTCCATTTCAAAGTTTAACCTTACAAAAAGACTGTTCTATTTTCAATTAAAAGGAAAAAACCCAATACCCTTTATTTGCACAAACTTCTTAGAGTGAATGTTGTTCTCAATTGCTAAAGTTGGGTAACTTTATGTTCTTGCATTGGTTAAACAAGACAATATTTCTCCATATTTTAATAGATTTCTCACATACAGACAGAGGTTACTTTTAAAACAAAGTCTTTTGGGGGAGGAAAAAAGGACTTAAAATGTAAATAAGGAGGGGAACTTTAACCACAGGATATTTGCTATACTGAACAAACACATGAGAACAGACAAAACATACCTCTCTGAGACTGATCACATGAAGATATTAAGTTTTAGTTTTGTGGGGTTTTTGATGGTTCCTTAATAACAGTATATGAATCATGACTTGCAGAAAGTTAAAGTTTCTCCTTTATTTGGGAAAAGTGCTTTAAAATTCCTATGGGTCATAGAGGATCCTCTATGACCCACCTCCCAGAATATTGGAAATAGAAGCAAAAATAAACAAATGGGACCTAATTAACCTTAAAAGCTTTTGCACATCAAAGGAAACTATTAGCAAGGTGAAAAGACAGCCTTCAGAATGGGAGAAAATAATAGCAAATGAAGCAACTGACAAACAACTAATCTCAAAAATATACAAGCAACTCCTACAGCTCTACTCCAGAAAAATAAACGACCCAATCAAAAAATGGGCCAAAGAACTAAATAGACATTTCTCCAAAGAAGACATACAGATGGCTAACAAACACATGAAAAGATGCTCAACATCACTCATCATCAGAGAAATGCAAATCAAAACCACTATGAGGTACCATTTCACGCCAGTCAGAATGGCTGCGATCCAAAAGTCTACAAATAATAAATGCTGGAGAGGGTGTGGAGAAAAGGGAACCCTCTTACACTGTTGGTGGGAATGCAAACTAGTACAGCCACTATGGAGAACAGTGTGGAGATTCCTTTAAAAACTGGAAATAGAACTGCCTTATGATCCAGCAATCCCACTGCTGGGCATACACACTGAGGAAACCAGAAGGGAAAGAGACACGTGTACCCCAA
>NW_011494711.1:4891644-4898913 GCF_000754665.1 Bison bison bison | reverse complement strand
CTGGGCATACACACTGAGGAAACCAGAAGGGAAAGAGACACGTGTACCCCAATGTTCATCGCAGCACTGTTTATAATAGCCAGGACATGGAAGCAACCTAAATGTCCATCAGCAGATGAATGGATAAGAAAGCAGTGGTACATATACACAATGGAGTATTACTCAGCCATTAAAAAGAATTCATTTGAATCAGTTCTAATGAGGTGGATGAAACTGGAGCCTATTATACAGAGTGAAGTAAGCCAGAAGGAAAAACATAAATACAGTATACTAACGCATATATATGGAATTTAGGAAGATGGTAACAATAACCCGGTGTACGAGACACTGATGTATAGAACAGTCTTATGGACTCTGTGGGAGAGGGAGAGGGTGGGAAGATTTGGGAGAATGACATTGAAAGATGTAAAATATCATGTAAGAAACGAGTTGCCAGTCCAGGTTCGATACACAATACTGGATGCTTGGGGCTAGTGCACTGGGACGACCCAGAGGGATGGTATGAGGAGGGAGGAGGGAGGAGGATTCAGGATGGGGAACACATATATACCTGTGGTGGATTCATTTTGATATTTGGCAAAACTAATACAATTATGTAAAGTTTAAAAATAAAATAAAATTAAAAATTAAAAAAACAAAAACTACTACTTGGAAAAAAAAAGTAAAATTCCTATGGGGAATTTAAATCTTAATATTGCCAAGTATGGGCTTCCCTTGTGGCTCAGCTGGTAAAGAATCCATCTGCAATGCGGGAGACCTTGGTTCAGTCTCTGGGTTGGGAAGATCCCCTGGAGCAGGGAAAGGCTACCCACTCCAGTATTCCGGCCTGAATTGCATGTAGAGTCCATAGGGTCTCAAAGAGTCAGACACGAGTGACTTTCATTTTTACTTTCATTGCCAAGTATAACCCAAACTTCTCAGACTTCTACAGCCTACAGCTAAAAGCAGGGTCCCACTCATCACCCCACGTGAATAACTGGGGCTGGTCTTAGAGCCCACTCCTCCCAATCTCTTCATGCTCTGTCCCCAGAGTATCTCCCACAAGAACACAGGGAAAAATCCACACACTGTAGATGCTTGCTACCTCAAGCTTTCTTGAGCAGCCACTTCAAACATGCCAACATCTACATGAAAAAAACCTTTCCTGCCTGCATGTCTTCTCCCTGGGCCCTTGAGGCCTAAAAAACCATCAGGATGCCAAATTGTACTGGCTTCCCTTGAACTTTCATAGTGCTCAAGGTGAAATGAAAGAACGCCATTCTCCTCAGCCCTGGACCTCTAGTGTGTACTGTTTGAAATCCAAATTTCATAAAGTCTTTGATGGAAAAAGTTCTTCTGTGCCTCTGTCTGTAGAAAGCACAAATATTAGTTTTGCGGATTCAAGCGGGAGAGGAATACAAAGTTCTCCATTTCCTGTAAGTACCCCAGGGACCTGCACTCAAAACTTACTCCCAACAGCACCACTTCCCCACTGAGTACACCAATTCATGCTGGAGGTTTGCAGATCATCAGTTTTGCATTCACAGACAGACTTTCTTTCCCAGTTTAGGTTTAGCCAAAATATCTCTGCTACTTGAGAATGCATGTATCTTAGTATCTAAGGCTTAACTATTTTCAAAGTATGCCAGAAGCCATCCAGGGACCTGGTGACAGAACCTTCACAAGGTCTAGGACAGCAGTTGGGGAGCTCTGTCCTCTGAACAGCCTTGACAATGACTCAGGAAACCTGGCTCTCACATCCAATCACTGATCCTTTTGTATCTTGGGCAATGTGCCTAAAGAGTCGATCTTTTAAATGTTGGTGGACTAGGTATTTTCAGGTTGCTCCCAGTACTAACATTCTTTCATTCTGTTAGTCTAGAAGCTTTTTATAAGGCTCTGCCAATGGCACCACACTCCAGTACTCTTGCCTGGAAAATCCTACGGACAGAGGAGCCTGGTGGTCTGCACTCCATGGGGTCGCTAAGAGTTGGACACAACTGAGCGACTTCACTTTCACTTTTCACTTTCATGCATTGGAGAAGGAAATGGCAACCCACTCCAGTGTTCTTGCCTGGAGAATCCCAGGGACGGGGGAGCCTGGTGGGCTGCCGTCTATGGGGTCGCACAGAGTTGGACATGACTGAAGCGACTTAGCAGCAGCAGCAGCCCATTCTTTAACACTTTTCTGCAAGGGATCAAAATGCTTTCACCATAAACAGTTAAAAACAGAATGGCACAAAGATAAAGCATCAATAAACAGAAAGCTTGCCAAGCATAAAGCTAGTGTAATGGCTGGTATCTAAGGGAAAATCACTTCTTTAAACGTGAATAACAAGGTCCTGCCAGAAATTCAGCATCCACATTTTTGTGGTCTCCTTGCTCATAGATTATTATCTGTGGATGCTCCTTGGGTGGGTGGTCCCTTGTGCTTAATGGACACTGTTGATTCTGCAGTAGGGCTTGACTTAAAATAACCACAGGTTTGGTATTTTCTAGCACTTATTGCAGATTTCCTTTCCTAAACACCTCCCTGTTTTACTTAAGCTCCAAAAGGAAGCTTGGAGTCCTACTGGTAAATCTCCTCCCTTTTTACCAGGAAATTGTTGGTTAGCCATTTGGAGAGAATTAAAGCAAAATAGCAAATGGCTTTAAAGGCACCAGGGTACTTACCTTATGCTTTGTTCTCTTAGTTGCAAAGAGCAGACAAGTTCTGAACTTTCTCTTGGCCACAAGAGGGATTTTAGATACTGATCTGAGTGAACTAAGACCAGTTTCCAGTCTCCTAAATGTTAAAGCAGACCACGCTTGGCTGCAAAACAAAATCACCATAAACTTTTTTTCATCTTACATATATTCTTAAGGTATCAGATAACTGAATTATGTATAAGAGGTGGTTGCCTCTATCTAAAACAGGGGTTTGCAAACTGCAGCCCAAACTGGCCCAGATTGAGGCTGCCATCCGTTTTTGTAAAGTTTTATTGGAATACAGCTATGCTCATTTGTCGGGAAATTGTCTACAGCTAATTTCACACTCAACCAGAATTGAATAGTTTTGATAGAGGCTATACGTCACGCAAATGACTGGGCTTCCCTGGTGACTCAGCAGTAAAGTTCTGCCCACAAGGCAGAACACACAAGTTTGATCCTTGGGTCAGGAAGATCCCCTGGAGAAGAAATGGCAACCCTCTCCAGTATTCCTGCCTGGGAAATCCCATGGACAGAGGAGCCTGGAGACCTGAACTGGAGGGCTACAGTTCATTGAGTCACAAAGAGTCAGCTCAACTTAACGACTGAACAACAACAACATTTTTCACACAAAGTCTAAAATACTTACTATAAGTTCCTTTATAGAAAAGGTTTGCAGACCCCTGTTTAAAACAATTCCATTTGTTGTTTAGTTTCGGGGTTACCGAAACCTCAAAGGCTACAGTTTTGAGAACTCTAACCTCACAACAGCAGTTAGTTATGTTCACTGTATTCAGAACAGTGTCACCCAGGTTGAGTTTCCTGAAATACCTGCTAGATATACAGAATGTTAATAGATACAACAAAAGAAAAGGAGAGCTGTGGTCCAAAAAAAGGCAAATGTGAGAAGAAATCAAGTGAAACAGATTTCTTTTTAGTAGCTCTTTTAAGGTCATTTAATATGCTAATATATGTAGCAAGTCTAAAAAACTAGATTAGATGATACAGGATTTCTAAAGTCACTTGGCCTTAGCAAACCTTCTTTTCCATGGGGCATTACATAGAATTAATGTTCAAGAACATAGTGTGGGAAAAATAACTTGTTCAGAGCTGTTGACTCTGATAATACTGTATCAGATCATACACCACTTGTGTGTCTTCAAGAATGCTTAACTTTAAGAAGAATGAGTAGGCTGACAGAAGAAACATACATACCACAGATTATACAAATTACTCTGGGTTCCCATAAAATTTAACTCTTTCAGTAGCAGTGAGCTCCTCACTTAGGATGCAGTAGAGACAATATTCTGTTGATCACATCATTATGGTGACAGAGTAGGAAAGAACTCCCTGCAAAAAATTTTCACTCAATGCAGCAAAATTCTCAGGCCCTTGCTTCACCTCTAAAATCTTAGAAAAGCAAAAAGTCTATGGAACAAGTGTTCACATCTTAGTCCCCAGTGAATTCTGGCCAGCTTACTTCTGAGCAGCCAGCACTTAGCATATGGGAAGGTTCTGTGGGCGTCAAGAGGTCTCGGGAAGCCGTATATGTCCTTTGGGGGACATTGCAAGAAACAATGGAAAAGTTCCTGAATATCGGGAAATGTTTTCTCAAGATCAAGAGATGTATTGGTATGTGGGAGAGATTCCAAAGGAGCTCTGTTGCCTGAAACATTTCAGATTTGACTGCTAGCTACCAGTGCCAATTTTGCAGAATGGTAATTTCAGTACAGTGGCACACGATGTCCTAGGCCGCCTAAGCAATGCAGGACCAGGGAAACTGTGGCTTTGTTTTCAAAAGCAGGATCCTTTTTCCTTTTTTAAAAAAACCAACAAACAGACTTTAAAAATTTCTACTGCCCTTGTCACCTATAAGCCTAACTAAGGATGTTCTTGATCATAAGCCAGGTATTTGTTCATGGCAGTCAAGTGGGACTTAGAAATCAAAACAGTTACTCTGCAGTCCAAGGATTTGGCAGCTGTAGAGTGACCTCCACTTCAGAGAGTGCGAGAAACCTGCCTGCTGGTTTTCAGGAAGAGAGTTTTCATCTGGCTGATGGATCTGCAGTCTTCTCGGTCAAGAAAGAAAGCCAGCCTTATTCAGCACAGAGTGAGAAGCAGAGCAGTGACATGGCAAGGCAGATCACAGCTGATCTGGAATTGTTAGATTTCCCAGCACCACACTTGTCAACATCCAAAAACACGCGCAGGAAAAGCAGGCCCCACTCAGAGATCCTTGGCCTAAAGTCTTCATCATGGTGCTTATTGTACAATAGTCTCCAGCAGGATGGTATAGGGAGTCTTCCCAACACCACAAGCCTTTCCAGAATCAATAAACTCTATAACTCAGGGCTTCAAAAATCAACAAAACGGGTTGTTTGGGAAAAACCAAAATGATGACATCAATAAGTGATTCTTAGCCAGATCCACAATTGATATTATAGTTCTGATGACCTCTAATTTTTGAGTTTGAAGTAGACCACACTATTGATAGCACACTTGTTCACTCCTTAATCCTAATGGTAACCTACAAAGTAAGGGTGATGAAACTTATTTTACGCAAGAGGAAACAGAGGCTCAGAGACTGGTAGTTCTGCCTTAGGACATGTGATATTCAAATAAATTTGTCTGCTCTGAGACCTAAAATCTGTCACCTGTGTTTCATGTACTGCATCTCACTTAGGTACAAGCTCCTCCCCACTGAGGACACCCTACTGTTCACAATCAAATACTTCAATAGAACAGTCATTTAGCAAATATTTACCAAAGGCCTTTTCTATGTCAGGCGATGTGCCTGGTGTTGGGGATACAGCATTGAACAGAGTGCCAAACATCCCTGGAGCCTTTGACAGTGGGGACAGACAGATGCTTAAAAATAAGTTATCATTACATTACATTATATTATATTAGGGACATGGAACAACAGACTGGCTCCAAATTGGGAAAGGAGTACATCAAGACTGTATATTGTCACCTTGCTTACTTAACTTATATACAGAGTACATCATGTGAAATGCTGGGCTGGATGAAACACAAGCTGGAAACAAGATTGCCGTGAGAAATATCAATAACTTCAGAAATGCAGATGACACCACCTTTATGGCAGAAAGCAGAGAAGAACTAAAGAGTCTCTTGATGAAAGTGAAAGAGGTGAGTGAAAAAGCTGGCTTAAAACTCAACATTCAGAAAACGAAGATCATGGCATGTGGTCCCATCATTTCATGGCAAATAGATGGAGAAACAGTGGAAACAGAGAGAGACTTTAATTTTGGGGGCTCCAAAATCACTGCAGATGGTGACTGCAGCCATGAAATTAAAAGATGCTTACTCCTTGGAAGAAAAGTTATGACCAACCTAGATAGCATATTCAAAAGCAGAGACACTACTTTGCTGACAAAGGTCCATCTAGTCAAAGCTGTGGTTTTTCCAGTGGTCATGTATGGATGTGAGAGTTGGACTGTGAAGAAGGCTGAGCACCAAAGAATTGATGCTTTTGAACTGTGGTGTTGGAGAAGACTCCTGAGAGTCCCTTGGACTGCAAGGAGCTCCAACAAGTCAATCCTGAAGGAAATCAGTCCTGAATATTCACTTGAAGGACTGCTGCTGAAGCTGAAACTCCAATACTTTGGCCACCTGATATGAAGAGCCGACTCATTGGAAAAGACCCTGATCCTGGGAAAGATTGAAGGCAGGAGGAGAAGGGGACAACAGAAGATGAGATGGTTGGATGACATCACCAACTCAATGGACATGAGTTTCAGCAAGCTCTGGGAGTTGGTGAAGGACAGGGAAGCCTGGCGCACTGCAGTCCAGGGGGTTGCAAAGAGTCAGACACAACTGAGTGGCTGAACTGAACTAAATGTTACACTGCACTATATATTATATTATACTATATTATATCATATGTTAGAAGATACACAGCACTGTGGAGGAAATAAGCCAGGGATGAGGGACAGGGGATGTTAAAAGGATGTAGTATCAATAAAATAATCAACAAAGTCCTGGAGAAGCTATCATTTGGGCAAAGATCTATAGGTGACAAGGAAACCATCACTGGGACTATCCAGGGGAAGTGGGAACGGCAAGAGCAAAAGCCCTGAGATAGTTCAGTTCAGTTCAGTCGCTCAGTCGTGTCCGACTGTTTGTGCCTCCATGGATTGAAGCACACCAGGCCTTCTTGTCCATCACCAACTCCTGGAGTTTACTCAAACTCATGCCCATTGAGTCGGTGATGCCATCCAACCATCTCATCCTCTGTCATCCCCTTCTCCTCTTGACCCCAATCTTTCCCAGCATCAGGGTCTTTTCAAACGCATCAGCTCGTCACATTAGGTGGCCAAAGTATTTGAGTTTCAGCTTCAAACATCAGTCCTTCCAATGAATATTCAGGACTGATTTCCTTTAGGATGGACTGGTTGGATCTCTTCACAGTCCAAGGGACTCTCAAGAGTCTTCTCCAACACCACAGTTCAAAAGCATCAATACTTCAGTGCTCAGCTTTCTTTATAGTCCAACTCTCACATCCATACATGACTACTGGAAAAACCATAGCCTTGACTAGATGGACCTTTGTGGCAAAGTATGTCTCTGCTTTGATATGCT
>NW_011494711.1:4861008-4891544 GCF_000754665.1 Bison bison bison | reverse complement strand
CACCATCTGCAGTGATTTTGGAGCCCCAAAAAATAAAGTCTGACACTGTTTCCACTGTTTCCCCATCTACTTCCCATAAAGTGATGGGACTGGATGCCATGATCTTCATTTTCTGAATATTGAGTTTTAAGCCAGCTTTTTCACTTACCTCTTTCACTTTCATCAAGAGGCTCTTTAGTTCTTCTTCACTTTCTGCCGTAAGGGTGGTGTCATCTGCATATCTGAGGTGATTGATATTTCTCCTGGCAAACTTGATTCCAGCTCATTCTTCATCCAGTCCAGCATTTCTCATGATTTACTGTGCATATAAGTTAAATAAGCAGGGTGACAATATGCAGCCTTGACATATTCCTTTCCCTATTTGGAATCAGTCTGCTGTTCCATGTTGCTAACTGTTGCTTCCTAACCTGCATACAGATTTCTCAAGAGGCAGGTCAGGTGGTCTGGTATTTCCATCTCTTTAAGAAGTTTTCACAGTTTATGGTGATCCACACATTCAAAGGCTTTGGCATAGTCAATAAAGCAAAATAGATGTTTTTCTGGAACTCTCTTGCTTTTTCAATAATCCAACGGATGTTGGCAATTTAATCTCTGAGATAGGAGCAGGTTAACATATTTGATACAGAACAAGGATGGCCAAGTGGCTGGAGATGAGAAAGAGTTGGGGCCAAAGTGATAAGCAAGGTAGTCTGTTTTCCTTTCAGCTGCCCTGGATCTGTTCTTGACTCCATTCTTTTTGGTTACTTCTCTCATCAACAAAGATAAGTAAATGTCCATTCTTCTAAGTTATCCTGTCTATCCACTAGCAATACAGTTAATATTTTACCCTTTCTCATGTAATTTTTCTTTTAATTTTGTTTTTCTGCCCCAGTCCCACTAGTCAGTGGACATCTTGAGCTGTGTATCTGGTGTTATGACAGCCCACATACAAAAAATTCCAAGAATTTTATCATTGATCTCTCTCTTTCTCATCTCTCCCTGGTAACTCTTAGGACTCAATCATCTGACTTCTTCCATCTGTGTAAGGCATTCGATATCCAAATTTTGTAGCAAGTCCTTGCCTTTTTCAAGAAGAGATTAATTTTTCCTGGTTTTCCTTTGGTGACAACCCTTCTCCTCCATACATATCAGTGCTTTCTTTTCTCCTTTTTACCTTCAGAAAGCAGTGAGATGTAGGAAGAGGGGCTCTATAAAACAAGAAAACTAATCTCTTGACTAAAGCATGGGACTTCTCCAGAATTTAAGTACCCGATACTTCTGCTTAACCTTACCTACCTCAGAATCACATAGTTTCTTTTTTATTTAAACTTCTAAATTTCAGCTGATTACTACTTTCATAGTTATGATCTGACAGTCAAACACAAGCTTCTGAAATTAGCACATGAAAAAAATAATCATTTCTTTTGGTAGCAGAAGTTGTCCTTGGCCTGCCCATCCCCTCCAGAACATCCAGCTTACTTCCAACTGCCCATATCTGCATCTCTGTGCCTGAGGGCATCCTCTCCTAGAAATGCAGAAGCATCACTCACAGGCAGGCACAGGGCAGGCAGGAGTTGCCAAGGAATTCACTACCTCAAAGGTAGCCCCTACCCAGGACTCTGAGCAGTTGGTGTATAAACACTTCAGCTCCATTCCCCCTCAGTAGAGATGAATTGAAGTATGGCTTTTGCTAGCATTTCCCTGCAGGATTAAACTCCATTCACTCACTCTGGTAGATGGGCTGGTTAATACCTCACCCTTTATTGGCCTCTTCTTTTCCAGACATCAATTCCTCATTCCCTTATGGCATTTCCCATACCTTCCAAATTATTTGTACTTGATTTTTTTTTTTTTTTTTGGCTGATAAGTGAACATTTAAAAAAATCTTTATATTTTAAACTGGAGCATAGTTGACTAAAAATATTGTGTTAATTTCAGGTGTACAGAAAAATGATTCAGTTATACAAGCAGTGTTATTTATTTGTTTTTCAAATTCTTTTCCCATTTAAGCTCTTACAGAGTATTGAGCAGAGTTCCCTGTGCTATACAGTAGGTTCTTTTTGGTTACCTATTTTAATACAGCAGTGTGTACATGTCCATCTCAAATTCCCAGTCTTTCCCCACCTCACCCTTCCCCTCTGATAACCTGAAGTACATTCTTGAAGTCTGACTTGCACTTGAATTCTCATCTCAGGTTTTGCTCTGAAGAAATAAAAACTAAGCCATCTTCCTATTAATATTTAGATTATACAAAGTCATGTATTTCTTGAATGAAAACACTTACCATTTGTTGGAGGGGGTAACTCCTTCTTTTCATTATCTAAGATATTCGTGCCCTAAATAAGTAACTGAAGTGAAAAAAGCTGAAGTTAGTTGCTCAGTCCTGTCTGACTCTTTGCCCAAATAAGTAGCTGAAATTACAATAAAACAATGACACTTGAATCTAGGTATGCCACATCTACTTAGGACATGCTGGTCAGAATTTACGTATTTAGAACGTGTGCTCTTAAGTAGACTTAAAAATAGAGCTTTTTTTTTTTAAAAAAAAAAAAAAAGCTGAATGATCTCAGCAGAAAGACAAAGCTTTTGTGAGAGAGAATGATTTGGAATAGATGAACCTGGGTATCTTTCTTGGATCCACAACTTTTCAGATCAGTCATTCTGGGCAAATTACCAAATTTTCTGAGCAACTTGGAAAAAACTTCATTTTCTTATTCAACGATTAACTCAGAAAATATAAGTCAAGTACTTAACATAGGCCTTGTATACTAAGTGCTCAATAAACTTGGATTTCCTGAAAAGTCAGGCAGGTATCACCCAGGCAGGCAAAAATTTCCAAGTCATTTCCATACCACAACCACAACCACAGCTTTCCTGGTGTCACACAAGTAGCCAATGATGCTTACTGTGGTTACTCTTGCACTGGATGTGCTGGAAGTAATTCACATTCCTTATGACAGTACAGTACTGAATATTCATTGGAAGGACTGATGCTGAACCTGAAGCTCCAACACTTGGGTACCTGATGTGAAGAGCTGACTCACTGGAAAAGACCCTGATGCTGGGAAAGACTGAAGGCAATAGAAGAGGGCAGCAGAGGATGAGATGGTTAGATAGCATCAGTGACTCAACGGACAAGAATTTGAGCAAACTCCAGGAGATGGTGAAAGACAGGGAAGCCTGGCATGCTACAGTCCATGGGGTGGCAAAGAGTCAGACACGACTTAGTGACTGAACAATAATGACAGTACAGAAGTGCCTTAGCTAAGGCAAAACATTTTATTTTTCAAAACGTAATTTACAGCTATGTTACTCTGGTTACATCACTCATTCCCTACTTTGAATTCAACCAAGATCTTTGAAACAGGCCAACATTTGTAGGTATTTTGTCTTGGCCTGGAAGACATGGCCTCAATTGGAAATGGACTGAGATAAATTAGCAAGTAGTTTTTAATGCCTACATTCTACAGAAGTTGACTGGATCCTGTTATGTAGTCCTCCTTCATGGGGTCTTTAATCTTTCTACCCACAGTCTCATTTCTGAGTAATTTGTTCCCTTTTTAATTTATTTCTATAGACGATTCTAGTATTTGGAAGGAAAAAAATTCAAAAGGGATTCATACACTTAAAATCAACCAGGATTATGTGATGACTGAGGTCATTTAGTACAATGAAAATTTTGATCTGGCTTTAGTTTCGAGCTTGAAAATGCCAGATACCAAAACTATAAGTTGCTTAGAAACAGACTGGATGAGAAAACATGCTACTTATTTCTCAGATGCTTTCTGTGAGTATTAAACCTTAGACATTGAAATTATGTGGAGCCTTCATGTTGGAAATTACACTTAGAAAGTATCATGATAAGGGGCCTTGGCTGAGTTATTTATACACTTGTGTTTTTTGGAAGTAACCGTTATTGGTTCTGGCATTCTTTGGGGAGGGGACTGGGCTTAGCTTTCTTTTCCTGTGGCTATCATAAACATGAGGGGCATGCCCAGCGCACAAGGGTCTGCGTGCTGGTGTGCCACTGGCTGCATCTCCCACCCTAACAATGAATCACGTCCTTTATCCTTCAAGAGGGGCCAGGGTAACAAGACATGCTTGCTTCTTCTCACTTGTACTGTCTTGAAAACCCTCTTCTAAAATACATTTTATTCTTAGACATTTACAACTAAATACATTCAGCCCTCTGACCCTCAGCTAGAATTCTTCCTAAGGACCCTCAATGTTCCGTGAATATATTAGTTTGCTAGGGTTGTCGTAACAAAATACCACAGATCGGGGGATTTAAATAATAGAAATTTATATTCTCACGGTTCTGGAGGTTGGAAAGCTAAGATCAAGGTGTCAGAAGGCTGGTTTCATTCTGAGCCCTCTTTCCTTGGCTTGTAGATGGCAGCCTTCTCACTATGTCCTTACATGGTCTTTATTATTTAATTAAAAAAAAATTATGTGTGTGCATGTGCCCTGGTTTCTCTTTATATGTCCTAACCTCTTCCTATAAGGACACTAATCAGAGAGGATTAGGGCCAACCCTCATGGCCTCATTTTAACTTAATTAGCCCTTTGAAAAGGCCCTATTACTAAATGCAGTTCTGAGATACTGGGGTAAAGGCTTCATATGAATTTTAAGGGGACACAGTTCAGCCCATAATAAAAACATTTTTATATAATTGGCTCTATTAGTTGCTGCTGCAACTCAAAAGCTACATTTCTCTGAAAATTAGTGGCAAAAACAAAAAGAAGAAAAAATTAGTAGTTGTTACTTATATATTTATACTTATTCATTATTTTTAAAAAAATTAACATGGCTTTCACTTAGAAAGCCCTGCTTTTTATGAACGCTGCAGCACATATAGAGCAGGGTGTACTGCAATCAGTGTGCAGGTCCTACCTGGAGTCATTTGAATTCTCACACTTATCTCAACTACTTCCAGAACTCAGTAAGGGCTGCTGGTTGCAACTGGAAGGAATTTAGGTTGCTTGTTCTATTTTAGTGTTTACTTCTAATGGAAATGCTGAGGTTTTTTTTTAAGAGAAGCTCGTTATCTTTCTTGGAGACCAAACCTCTCATCTTTGGCTGGTTTCTCTTAGAACTGGCCTCAGTAGAAGAGTCAGCACAGGAAACTGAGATGAAATGTGTTGCACTCTTCTGAAAAAAGGAAATCGGTGAATCCTTGTACATTTATTTAAGCTTCGTTAAAAATACATGAACAAGTCAGATGACTGATTGACATGGTTGAAATTTTTCTTAATGGGTTACGTTCTATTATGTTTGGTAAAGAGACTTCCCAATTTCTCAAATCTATTTTCTTACAAAGTAAGAATTCCTTGTACAGCTATTGAAGTGAAGTCGCTCAGTCGTGTCCAACTCTTTGGGACCCTGTGGACTGTAGCCCACCAGGCTCCTCCATCCATGGGATTCTCCAGGCAAGAATACTGGAGTGGGTTGCCATTTCCTTCTCCAGGGGATCTTCCCAACCCAGGGATCGAATCCAGGTCTCCTGCATGGCAAGCAGACGCTTTAACCTCTGAGCCACCAGGGAAGCCCTGTACAGCTATTAGGTCAAGTTTATCTATGCCCATCTGTAGGTTGAGTCATTTATCCAACAACCTTAGGCTGCTTTCCAAACTCTAAAAATGATGGGTCTAATTCCCAGGTGGTGCAGTGGTGAAGAATCTGTCTGACAGTGCAGGAGACCCAGGAGATGCAGGTGAGAGCCTTGTGTTGAGAAGATTCCCTGGAGTGGGAAATAGCAGCCCACTCCAGTATTCTTGCTTGGAAAATTCCATGGATAGAGGAACCTGTCATACTCCTGCTACAGTCCGTTGGGTCTCAAAGAGTTGGACACAACTGAACGACTGAGCTCACACACACACAGCTGTTGGAAGGAGCTTTTGGAAAAAAGTAGAAGAGTCTCAGATGCTAGAAAAGTGCTATAAGTTTTAAGGATATTGTCCATATATCATTTTAACATAAATTTTATTAAAATTCATAATTTGAATTCTAAGCAAAATTGAACTTACTTTGTAAATGTAAAAGTGAATTATTTTGCTTGAAATAACCTCAATTTATAATTTTCAGATCACAGGAAGAGAACTTTCTAATTTTAGAAGTTAAGTCAATATAAATTTAAGCCAATGTTCACTTAAGCCAATGTAAAGCATTTAAATCTTTTTATAAAAAGATAATATATTATTGTTGAATGGAAACACTACAGAAAGGTATAAAGCAATAAATAACTAGTCTTTTTTTCTTGTTGCCTTCCTCACCACAATTCCAACTTAAATCCTCTCAATTTCCTGCTCCAGAGGAAATCACTGGTAATGATTTCTATTAGGCTCCAACAAATATGTCCTATGCATATATATTTGTTAGGCAAATGGAATCCTACTCTGTATAGAGTGCTATGACTTGCTTTATAAGCACACATAAATATATTTATACATGCTTGCAACTCTATACTGCACAAATCCCTGGATGTGTCAAATGATAGTCACATTTTAAATTTTCGGAACCAGCACTAAATTGTCCTCTATAAAGCATTACACACCTATTAGAATGGCTAAAATCCAAAAACTCCTGGCTGGTGAGAATGCAGAGCCACAGGAATTCTAATTCATTTCTGGAGGGAATGCAAAATGGTACAGCCACTTTGGAAAATAATTCGGCAGTTTCTTACAAAACAAAATATGGTCTTACCATATGATATGATTACCTTCCTAGACATTTAACCAAAGTAATCTGAAAACTTACAAATTCATGGTCACACAAAAGCCTGCACGTGAATGTTTATAGCATCTTTGAGTTTTCATTGACCAAAACCAGAAGCAACCAAGACATTTTTTAATAGATGAATGGATAAACTGTGGTGCAAAAGATAAAAGTAAATGAGTTAACAAGACCAGAAAGACATGGATAAATCTTCAATGCATATTTCTAAGTAAAAGAAGCCAATCTGAAATCATACATATAATCTGAAATGATTCCAACTATATGACATTCTGGAAAAGATAAAACTTTGAAAACATGTAAAAGTACAAAGAGTACAGAAGAATTACAAATCATTTATATCAAGGACTGCTAAGTCACTTCAGTCATGTCTGACTCTGTGCGACCCCATAGACAGCAGCCCACCAGGCTCCTCCGTCCCTGGGATTCTCCAGGCAAGAACACTGGAGTAGGTTGCCATTTCCTTCTCCAATGCATGAAAGTGAAAAGTGAAAGTGAAGTCGCTCAGTCGTGTCCAACTCTTAGCGACCCCATGGACTACAGCCTACCAGGCCCTCCATCCATGGGATTTTCCAGGCAAGAGTACTGGAGTGGGGTGCCAGGAACATAAAAACAACATTTTAAGTGTGAGCTACCCAAAGTGACTTTTTTCCAAAAAGGACAGTACGGGAATGGAGTGAAAAAGAGTGACTTTACAGTGAAGTAATGTTGACAGGTCAACATTGACAGTGACAAGCTATGTTTCTAGCATTTTACATACCCTTGATATGATGTGTTGAAATGGCACTTTACCTCTGTGGTCTTCCTCCTAACACCAGTGTGATCATGAGAGAAACATCAGACAAATTCCCTTTGAAGAACGTTTTACAAAATATCTGACTAGTACTCTTCAAAATTCTTAAAGCCACCAGAAGCAGGGAAAGCCTGAGAAACTGTCACAGCCAAGAGAAGCCTAAAAGAGACATGGTGACTAAATGTAATATGATGCCCTGGGTGGGATTTTGAACAGAAAAATGACATGAGGTAAAAACTAAGGCCATCTGAAGTTCGGCCCATAAGTATTAATACTAGCTCATTACCTGCAACATATGTACCATGGTATCTTTAGTTGTTACTAATAGGGGACTGGGTGTGGTGGGTATAGGAACTCTGAAGTATCATCACAGATTCTCTGTAAATCTAAATGTTAGCTGCTCAGTTGTGTTTGACTCTTTGTGATACCATGAACTATAGCCCAACAGGTTCCTCTGTCCATAGCCTCTGTCCAGGCTCCTGTGTAAATCTAAAACTGTTCTAAAATAAAAAGCATATTTTAAATGTACATACGTTTATATTGCTGCCTAAATTATAAACATTTAGGAAAGTTTCTATTTCCCCAGATCTTTTACAACACTGACTGCCATGATCTTTGTTTTTATCTCTGCCAACCTTATAGGGTAAAAAAATTTATCTCATTGACTTACTTTCTAAGCCTTTAAATCCAAAATAAATTGAGCAACATGTAATTTTTTGGTCATTTTTAGTTATTTAAAAAAAGTTTTTGGATAAACTGCTTATTCATTTTCTTAGCCCTTTTCTCTATCTTGTTGATATATTTTTTCTTTCTTCTTAGTTTGTGGATACTAAGTTGCATGTCAAGGAGATTATTCTATGTGTTATATATATTAAAAAAACAACTATTTTCCTTCATGTAACATTTGTCTTCTGACAATACCATGATGATTTATAAGGACTTGACTTACACCACTTTTCCTTCTCTCTCCTACCCTACCAACCCTCCCAATTGACTTTTACCACTATTAGTTCAAAATTCATTAGCTTTATGACTTAAAATAACTTACTAGTTCCTTTATTCTTTGCCTTATCAATATGGACAGTAGATTTTGACTTTGTAAGATAAAAATTACATTATCTACATTATTTCTTTCAGCTCACCTACTGTTTCTTTCTTTTTTTTTTTTTTTAGCTGCTCAGGCCGCCACCGCCCCCCCCGAACCTGTCACCTCACGCCCCGCGCCCCGCGGCCAACCCCGCCCCCCGCTCTCACCTACTGTTTCAATTCCAAAATTATTTTATATGTATTTATCCATTTACCTCCTATAATCATGGCTAAATTTTAAATTTACAAATCTGTTTACATTTTTATGACTATATAAAATGTTGTTTTCTGAAGAGCTATGAATCACTACGATTTCACTGTCTTTCTTATATCTTGAGTTTCTAATTGCTGGACTTCCTATAGTGATTTTCCATTTTGCTTTCCTTTCTTTCATGTGTTTGCTTTTTCTTTTGCGTAAATTCACAAAAAGTGTATCTTTAAATTCAACCAAATTTCTGAGAGGAAGGAGTTGAGCAGCTGGACTAAAAGCATTTCCTCCCTTTCCAGTGGGATATGCCTACTCTAAGGAAAGAAAGCCAATGATCTGGCCTGAGGCCTTTCCACTGGACCTATATGCAAGTAGACTAGTGAGATTTGCTAGGAGGAAAATACCTAACCTATAGGATGTCCGTTTGTAAGATATCTCTGGCCAAAGTATTACCTGTAGCAAATAAACACAGGATCTAAAAATTTTGAAAGATGGATCCTTGGAGAACTCCACATAAATGAATCAACTCTCTGGAGTATAGAATGAAGATATTTCATAACCTCAACATTCTTTGCTATGTGAATAAGCCCACAAAACTCATTTAGAGACTCCATCTATTATTCTGGGCCAGATGTATGTGCGTAATGCCACATGAAAGGACCCAGGAAACCTTGTGGGATATTTCATTCTTCTATTTCATTTAGAGTTTCATGATTACCCATATCCTTAAAAATTTTAGTAAAACTTGATACTAGCTAAAATCTCTGATTTGTGTGAGTTTGATTGAAAATCTAATCTCTGTGTTAGCTCAATATCCACCACTTAAATCTTCTAAATATTCTTGTCTATAAATCCCCTCCCCTTCATTCATCACTGCCTTGTCGTGGTAAAGGGGCTTGCATAACTCAATGGGGCCATGAGCCATGCCATGCAGAGCCACCCAAGATGGATGGGTCATGGTGGAGAGTTCTGAAAAAACAAAATTTGCTGGATAAGGGAATGGCAAACCACCCCAATATACTTGCTGTGTGAAACCCATGAGCTGTATAAAAAGGAAAAAATATATGACACTGAAAGATGAGTCCCCCAGGTCAGAAGGTGTCCAATATGCTACTGGGGAAGAGCAGAGAACAACTACTAATAGTTTCAGAAGGAATGAAGTGGCTGGGCCAAGGCAGATACAACACTCAGTTGTGAATGTGTCTGGTGATGAAAGCAAAATCCGACACTGCAAATCCAATGCTGCAAAATCCAATATTGTATAGGAACCTGGAATGTTAGGTCCATGAATCAAGGTAAACTGGACATGGTCAAGCAGGAGATGGCAAGAGTAAATATCGAAAAAAAAAAAAAAAAGAGTAAATATCGACATGTTAGGAATCAGTGAACTAAAATGGATGGGAATGGGTGAATTTAACTCAGATGATCATTATATCTACTACTGTAGGCAAGAACCCCATAGGAGAAATGGAGTAGCCCTCATAATCAACAAAAGAGTCCAAAATGCCATACTTGGGGTGCAACCTCAAAAATGACAATATGATCTTGATTCATTTCCAGGCAAACGATTCAACATCACAATAATTTAAGTATATGTCCCAACCACCGATTCCAAAGAAACTGATCAGTTCTATGAAGACCTGGAAGACCTCTTAGAAGTAACATCAAAAAAAAAAAAAAAAAAAAGATGATTCCAATCCTATTCACCATAGGGATTGGAATACAAAAGTAGGAAGTCAAGAGATGCCTGGAATAACAGGCAAGTTTGGCCTTGGAGTACAAAATGAAGAGGGCAAAGGCCAACAGAATTCTGCCAAGAGAACACACTGGTTATAGCAAACACCCTTTTTCAACAACACAAGAGATGACTTTGCATATGGACATCACCAAATGGTCAATACTGAAATCACATTGATGACATTCTTTGTAGCCAAAGATGGAGAAGCTGTATACAGTCAGCAAAAACAAGACCTGGAACTGACTGTGGCTCAGATCATCAGCTTCTCATAGCAAAATTCAAGCTTAAACTTCAGAAAGCAGGGTAAACCACTAGGCTAGCCAGGTACAACTCAAGTAAAATCCTCTATGAATATACAGTGGAGGTGATGAATAGATTCAAGGGATTAGATCTAGTAAACAGAGGGCTTGAAGAACTATGGATAGAGGTCCATGATATTGTACAGAAGGCAGTGAACAAAATCATTCCAAAGGAAAAAAAAAGCAAGAAGGCAAAGTGGTTGTCTGAGGAGGCTTTACAAATAGCTAAAGAAAGAAGAAAAGGTAAAAAAGCAAGGGAGAAAGGAAAAGGTACACCCAACTAAATGCAAAGTTCCAGAGAATACCAAGGAGACACAAGAAGGCTGTCTTCAATGAACAATTCAAAGAAATAAAGGAAAACAACAGAAGGGAAAAGACTAGAGGTCTCTTCAAGAAAATTGGAGATAACAAAGGAACATTTCATCCAAAGATGGGCACAATAAAGGACAGAAATGGTAAAGACCTAATAGAAGCAAAAGAGATCAAGAAGAGATGGAAAGAATACACAGAAGAACTGTACAAAAAAGATCTTAATGACCCAGATAACCACGATGGTGTGTCACTCACCCAGAGCCAGACATTCTGGGGTGTGAAGTCAAGTGGGCCTTGATCAAACCAGTCAATTTTAAAGGAAATCAACCCTGAATACTCATTGGAAGGATTGATGCTGAAGTTAAAGCTCCAATACTTTGGCCACCTGATGTGAACTACCAACTCATTGGAAAAGAGCCTGATTCTGGGAAGGATTGAAGGCAGAAGGAAAAGAGGGCAACAGAGGATGAGATGGCTGGATGGCATCACTGACACAATGGACATGAACTTGGGCAAACTCAAGGAGATGGTGGTAAACAGGGATTCTTGGCATGCTGCAGTCCATGGGGTCACAAATAGTTGGACACAACTTGGCAACTGAACAACAATGTAAATCCCCTCACCCATACGTTAATTTCCTTTCCAGATGTTTCTGTCCTACTATAAAACATAACAAACTTATTCCTTTCCTGCCATAAACAAGCAGGCTAATTAACCAAAAGATGAATCTCTGTAGCATTAATTTAGTAAGTAACCAGATTTTTCAAGTTTACCAATATCTAATTCATCTTATTTTCAAAAGCATTTCAAAATATTATTTTCATTGACTGTACTGAATAAATATAAGTTCACCTCTTGAATATTCAAGAATAATCTATATAATTTAAAATATATTTATTATGAAAAAGAATATACCAGAATTCAAGAGAGGATTAAAGCACTTAATGTTGATTAATTTTCAATAAGTCAAATATTACTTAATGCTATAATATTCATATATATCTTTTTTGCCTATCTTTTTATCTTTTGATACTGTTTATGGGGTTCCCAAGGCAAGAATACTGAAGTGGTTTTCCATTCCCTTCTCCAGTGGACCACATTCTGTCAGACCTCTCCACCATGACCCATCCGTCATGGGTGGCCCCTCACGGCATGGCTTAGTTTCATTGAGTTAGACAAGCTGTGGTCCGTGTGATCAGATTGGCTAGTTGTCTGTGATTATGGTTTCAGTCTGTTATTGGAAGGACTGATGTTGAAACTGAAACTCCAATACTTTGGCCACCTGATGCAAAGAACTGACTCATTTGAAAATATCCTGATGCTGGGAAAGATTGAGGGCAGGAGAAGGGGATGTCAGAGGATGAGATGGTTGAATGGCATCACTGACTCAATGGACATGAGTTTGGGTAAACTCCAGGAGTTGGTGATGGACAGGGAGGCCTGGGGTGCTGTGGTTCATAGGGTCGCAAAGAGTCGGATATGACTGAGCGACTGAACTGAATTCATGTATGTAATCATACAGAGAAAATATTAATATTTATTAAAATAAGTTATTAAGAAATTGGAGTATTTGGTCAGTTCAGTGAATTTTAAAGATTAATCCCTCAGTGAAGTAGTTTTTAAGAAATTGATACTTAGCAAAAAAGCCTCTAGGTATATTGATTGGCTACAATTCTGGACACTTGCTTTGCCCTGAGTTTAATAATAATATTGTGAAGTCTCATGGTGAAATGCCATTTCCTATTAATGAGCTTGTATTTGCACTTGGGAATTCTAGAAATAAATGCAACTAAACAGAAAGAGACTTGCAGACTTACAGAACAAACTTACAGCTGCCAAGGGGAAAGGTGGGGGGAAAGGATAGTTAGGGATGGACATGTACACATCACTATATTTTAAATGGATAACCAACAAGGACCTACTGTATAGCACAGGGAACTCTGATCAATGTTATGCATCAGCCTGGATGGGAGGGGAGTTTGGGGGAGAATGGATAATGTATATGTATGGCTGAGTCCCCTTGTTCATCTGAAACTATCACAACATTTTTAATCAGCTATACTCCAATACAAAGTAAAAAATTTAAAATCAGAAAAAAATAAAAATAATACAAAGTTGAACAACAAAAGAAAAAAAAAAAAAGAAAGAAAGAAAGAAACCCAACAGGGACTTGGTTTCATCCAAAACAAACAAAAAAGCAACTGCTAAAAGTTCCTACCACATAGTGATTTATAAAGTTTATCCAGAAGTTTGCAAATAATTATCATTTCCAATATTATAGAATTCAACTGTATAATTCATATTCCACAACTTAAAGCTTATATATTCAAAAAAATTTTAATTCTAAATTTGAACTATTCATGGGTGCATTACATTCAACAGCTCATTTAAACCTGTAACAATTCTACCATAAAGCAATAGCTGTGAATTATTCTTAGGTTAAAAATGAGAAAATTGATATTAGTAAATCTGGGTGATTTGCCCTAAGCTCTTATAGTCAGTGACTGCAGCAGTTGATATCAACCTGGGTCTGCTACATCTATGTCTAGTTTTCTGGAGAATTTCTCATGATTCATGTGCCCTTTCATTATTTATTCTAAATAACACTATTACACTAAGACATTTGCTGTAATTTATTTTAATCAAAAATTTTAAATTTTATTATTGTGGAAATACTATTCATATACAAATTCTGTAAAACTTATATGTATAAATAATAATAAACTCATGTCTTCACAACAGAACTTTAGAAAAATATTATATATACTCTTCTACTGCATTCCCTTCATTTCCCCTAATCAATACTCTGACTTTGCATTAAGAATTCTTATTTTTAAATTATATTTTACCATTTATTTAGTATGACTATTTTCCAAGTTTAAATGAAAATATTCACACTGTGAGTATTCTATGGTGGTGGTGGTTTAGTTGCTAAGTCTTGTCTGACTCTTTTGTGACCTCATGGACTATAGTCTGCCAGGCTCCTAGTTCATGAGATTTCCCAGCTAAGAATACTGGAATGGATTGCCATTTCCTTCTCCAATTCTTCTACGATCTGCTTTTTATGTAAGTACCAGCTTTTGAGATTTACCCATGTTAATAATTGTGGCTTATTCCTTTTCAATACCAGTTTTCTTTGAAATATCTTATTTTGTGTTTATATCTTTTTACTGTAACTCAGTTGTTTCCACTTTGAAATTTTAAAATAATTATCTGTTTGTTTTTCTACTATGAACTGTGAAGATTCCTATCCATTTGGTGGGGAGCACATGGTTAAGGGTTTCTCTAAAATGTCTAGAGCGACATTTGAGGAATATGCTCAGAGTCTTATAAAGACCATAGAAAATAACAATAGCATTTATGAACATAACTAAATTAATCCTTACATTAGGTATATATGAATAGGAACTGGATGAGAAGAAGCATTGGTGTTTAAACAACTGTTTCATTTGACTTTTCTGTACTGCTGCTGCTGCTGCTGCTAAGTCACTTCAGTCGTGTTCGACTCTGTGCGACCCCATAGACAGCAGCCCACCAGGCTCCCCCATCCCTGGGATTCTCCAGGCAAGAACACTGGAGTGGGTTGTCATTTCCTTCTCCGATGCATGAAAGTGAAAAGTCAAAGTGAAGTTGCTCAGTCATGTCCGACTCTTAGCGACCCCGTGGACTGCAGCCTACCAGGCTTCTCTGTCCATGGGATTTCTGTACCAATCAATAATGATTGATGATAACAAGAATGAATATGACATTTACAGAGAGATAGTGTATATATGTTGATGAAAGCGTGCAAGTCCTTTTTTATGAGTATTTATGCTTCTTCATCTTTTCTTCATGAAGAAGATTTTTCTGTGATTTCTTGCAATTTTTCTAATATCCTAAAATCATTGAAAAGAAAACCTACATTCCAAATTTTATTTTTAATAACAAAAATGTGAGCAAAAACTTTTCTACTAACAAATGTATATTTTTGGTTAATTTCTATAAAATAGAATGATAGGAAATTGTTCTTTCAAGGCAAATTGTTCTTTAAAAATTAAAGCTTGTGGCTATTTCTGCAGTGCAAAAGTAATGACCAGTATTAATACATCCCACTTGAGAAAAAGAATAATTTTCAAATTTCATTTTATTTCTGATATAATCTCTGGTCCATCAATTATATACTTACATGTTTCTTGGTTTAAATAATTTATATAATTGAAAGAAAAAGATATATATATATATATATATTGTTTGCAGAATTGTCTTTCACCATGGTGAGTTTTGGTACTGTAATATTCTAGTACCAATAGTCCTTTTCAATCTATTAGTGTGTGATATAAATCTGAAGTACACATACAATTGTTCCAAACAAAATAATGCAGCAAACTCATGACAACTGGCACTTTGGATGTTATCAAAAACCCATATGTATGCTATGAGATGTTGAAGGGCAGGTAAATCCCATGAAGAAGCATAAATACTCATAACAAAGGACCTGCATACATGCATTAATATATACACACTAACTCTCTAGAAAAATTATATTACACATATTACTAAATATATATATGATCTGTAATACTAAATATATATATGATCTGTAATATATCTATAATATATATAATAATCTGTAATATGATTACTAAATATATATATGATATATTTACTAAATATTACTAAATATATATATGATCTATAATACTAAATATATATATGATCTGTAATATATCTGTAATATATATAATAATCTGTAATATGATTACTAAATATATATGTGATCTGTAATACTTCTTTGGTGGCTTCCCTGTTGTCTCAGAAGTTAAGAACCTGCCTGCAGTGTAGGAGATGCGGGTTTGATCCTTGGGTCAGGAAGATCCCCTGGAGAAGGAAATGGCAACCCACTCTAGGACTTTTGCCTGGGAAACCCATAAACAGAGGAGCCTGGTGGGCTACAGTCCTTGGTGTCACATGCAGAGTCAGACAGGACTTAGTGGCTAAACAACAACAATACTTATTTATAAATATATATTATTTATGCATTCTAATGTTTTTTAGGGTATAACTGACAAGAATAATCATCTTTGATATCTTAACAGTTTAGTGAAGACTCTAGTGGAACAACACTTTGTCTGCCTTTCTGTCCAGAGAAATGTAATTTATAATACATAAATAATTCATGTCATCTTATGGGCATCTTTCAGTAATTATTATATATAGGGAATTGTGTATGAGATCCAATTCTTAACTCCAGGGAACTTAAAACAAGATGGGGAAATGAGTCATATACACATAAAACACAGTAAAATATAACAAATAATAAACCTAACAGATCAAACATATCCCTCTGAAGTGATTTCTTTAAAAGACGGAAATACAGAAAGTAAACTTGGACTTGAATTGAAGTATTCTCACCATTGTAGATTTCCTACCCTTATAATAGGTATAATAGGTTCATATTTCAAATACAGCAGGTGGAAAGATAGAAAGATTTGCCAGAGTAAGCTCCCCAAACAGTATACAGATTACTTATTGCCACAGATAATTATAATTCTGTCCTTCCTCTATCAGGACTACTGCTGCTCAGAGGGTAAGATTTGGAAAACCTAGAGAAGAATATTTTTAGGAAGGTAGAAGACCTCAGGCTTCACACATAGAAGTAGGAAGGCCATTAAAATCTGCCAGAAGTCAATGCTGCTGCTAAGTCACTTCAGTCATGCCCAACTCTGTGTGACCCCATAGACGGCAGCCACCAGGCTCCCCCAGCCCTGGGATTCTCCAGGCAAGAACACTGGAGTGGGTTGCCATTTCCTTCTCTAATGCAGGAAAGTGAAAAGTCAAAGTTAAGTCACTCAGTCGTGTTCAACTCTTCGCGACCCCATGGACTGCAGCCTACCAGGCTCCTCCATCCATGGGATTTTCCAGACAAGAGTACTGGAGTGGGGTGCCATTGCCTTCTCTGGCCAGAAGTCAATATTTGTCTATAATTAAACTATACTACTGATTTTCTGGAGTAGACAAATAATCAGCTCACTATTCTTTGAACATGTCTAATCTAAAGGAAGAGGGGCGGTTTGGTAGAAAGATAACTGGATTCAGAGGCAAAAGGCAAACAGTTTGTTCCTTTAATTATAGGAACAACTGGCTCTATGACACGTGTATCTTAGTTGCTTTGTCAGTTAAATTGAAATTAAAATGACTATCCACTATTGTAGTTGTGGATGTTAAGGAAAGTTTTGTGAATATACATGCTTGATATAAAGCCTGAAACAAAATGTGTACCCAGTAATTATTCTAAAATATATACCGATCATGTGTGAAGACTCTTTTTTTGTGTGTGTGTAATAAAGTTTTATTAAAGTATAAAGGAGATAGAGAAAGCTTCAGACATAGGCATCAGAAGGGGGTAGAAAGAGTACCCGGTTGCTAGTGTTAGCAATGAAATTATATACTCTCTAATGAATCTAAAGAATGTCTGGAGGTTGTAAAGACCTTACCAGACCTACTCCCATAATTTACATTTTAAGATAACAGAATTAGCCAGAAGGTTTAATCCAGAGACTGTCCTTAGGCAGGATACATTATTGTTATATAATCCTAAGGAATGTGGAGAAAGAAAAAAAGTTTGTCCTTTTTTTCTCCTTGAGAATTCCAGACCCCTCTCTCCTTGGGGACCCCTAGACTCCTTATCAACCTGCCTAGGAAATGACTCTCTGATTCCCCCCTTTTCTTTTAGGAGAATTATGTTTCTTTTAGGAGAATTATATATTATGACTCTTTAATATATAAACAAGTATTTCCTTTGACATAGAAAGTCTGCTTCTGGGGACATTTTCTAAGAATAATCCTAAAAAGAGGGAAAAAGTGTATTTACAAATATGTTTATTGAAGCCATATTTCTATTAACAAAAATTAGAAACAACCACAAGACCCCAAAGAGAGAAATTATAAAAGCAGTGCATTCAGTTGATATATTATACAACCTTTAAAAATGATCTTTTTTAAACTTATTTTTTTATTGAAGGATAATTGCTGTACAGAATTTTGTTGTTTTCTGTCAAACCTCAACATGAATCAGCCACAGGTATACATATATCCCCTCCCTTTTGAACCTCCCTCCCATCTTCCTTCCCATCCCACCCCTCTAGGTTGATACAGAGCTGATATTTACCAAAAAAAAAAAATCTTTATAAGGTACTTATTATAATACTATAATATTAACTTATTATTATGCTATAGCATATTAAGAAAAATCAGTATTAAAAGTCAGATATATAGCATGACCATAAATACATCAACCCGATAAAGAGTATGCGTCAAAAGAACAAAAACAACACTGGTGTTTGGGGATGAATACTTCAAAGTGTGGTAGGAATTGGTTCTGCGTGGAGAGGTTACAGATAATTTTTATTTTACCTGTCTATACTTTCCAAATGCTCTATTCTAATTATTAATTACTTTAATAATGAAAGAAGAAATGTTGTCATTTTAGGTGTGTGTTTTATCTTCCCAACAAACTGACGTTTCTTGAGGGCAAGAGTTGTGTGATTTACTCCTTTGAATCATAAAGTACCATTATGCCTAAGTTAAGTGCTCACTAAAATTTTTTCAAGGGGCCAACGACTGATGGCTTTTTGCCCTCTTAATTTCAGTTCCTTCTAGGAAATGGCAACCCACTCCAGTGTTCTTGCCTGGAGAATCCCAGGGACAGAGGAGCCTGGTGGGCTGCCATCTATGGGGTCACACAGAGTCAGACACGACTGAAGTGACTTAGCAGCAGGACATCACAAGAAGAAAAAAAAAAAATGTGACTCAATCTGTTTTGTTTCTAAATCACATTCAAAAGATTCCATACACATACCAAACTATGAAGTTATAAACTAGGCTGTTATAAACTGTCTTGCAAGGGAAAAAAATTTTTTTTTTTAAAGAGTCAGTTTGCTTCAGTTGTGTGAATAATGCAGGATGTGTAAGATCTGGCATCGACTCATACTCTGATAGCACAGACCCCCAAGAGACAACCATTTCTTGTCTTTTTCTCACTTAAGAGAAGAAATATTATTTGCTTTTACTGAGTAACTAAAAGATGAGGTGAAAAAGAGTCAGTGGAGTATTTCCACTGAAAACTCTGTCCAACGCTGTGGTTGATAGTAATAAATGGTCTCAGGGCCTCCTATACTGGGCCCCATCTGTTACAATGGCACACTGCCTAACTGCCAGATGGTGTACTAGCTTCACAGGGACAAAGGCGCCAGAAAGATGGCTTTAGAAGACACTGGTAACACCATACCCTTGGGTCTCCCACCTCGGTTACAGCTCACCCATGTTGGCCCTCCTGTCACCTCACACCACTCACATAATTTCTAGAAATAAGTGGTTCCAAACACTTACTAAGTCACTTCCTTCAGCTGTCTACTGGTTTCTGATCTTAAAAAGGCTGAAACAGAATACTAAAGTGGGGTAAAGAGAAGTTGAGAGTATTCAAACACTTCAAGTTGCCAACATACATAACAAGTGCCTAAGGACCACTAAAATCATATGATGTGTCAAACTCCATTAAGTAAGGGTAGAATGTGTAGGGACCACTTGTGAAATTTAACCAGTCTCAAAAAGAAGAGAGAAGCACTGCTACACAGGAGGACCAGTTTCTTTTACACTCACCCAAAACGGAAAAAAAAAAAAAATGTAGCTCTAGTGACTCAAAAATCAAAACAAAACTTTTCTCAATGGAAGAAAAATTCATTTATTAATAGTTTAAATATTCTTCAAAACTTGTCCTAAATAAACAAGAATGAGCATAGATTCTGTCAGAGGGTAATTTTTAAAAAACTAAAGATGTCTTTTATAAAACAGATATATCACCGAATGTTAACTTACTAATTATGTAACCAGCAAGATGACAAAGTTGGTTCAAAGAATAATCAAGAAACTAGTTATAAAGACATTATAAAATATGAACATTAATTGTCTAAGTAAGACACAAAGATTATTCAAGTCCAATGGGGACAATAAGACAACAACCTCTTTGATGTTTTATGGGAAATGTTTTATGTTTTATGGGTGATGTTTTATGGGAAAAAAATCTCCAAGTAACATGCAGCTTCAGAGTTACAGCCTCTCAGTTCAGTTCAGTCGCTCAGTCGTGTCAGACTCTTTGTGACCCCATGGACTGCAGCACACCAGGCCTCCCTGTGCATCACCAACTTCCGGAGTTTACCCAAACTCATGTCCACTGAGTTGGTGATACCATCCAACCATCTAATCCTTTGACATCCCCTTCTCCTCCTGCCTTCAATCTTTCCCAGCATCAGGGTCTTTTCAAATGAGTCAACTCTTTGTATCAGGTGGCCAAAGTATTGGAGTTTCAGCTTCAAACATCAGACTTTCCAATGAACACTCAGGACTGATCTCCTTTAGGATGGACTGGTTGGATCTCCTTGCAGTGCAGGAGACTCTCAAGAGTCTTCTCCAACACCACAGTTCAAAAGCATCAATTCTTCGGTTCTCAGCTTTCTTTATAGTCCAACTCTCACATCCATACGTGACCACTGGAAAAACCATAGCCTTGACTAGACGGACCTTTGTTGGCAAGTAATGTCTTTGCTTTTTAATATGCTGTTTAGGTTGGTCATAACTTTCCTTCAGCCTCTAAGAAAAGCAAATAATCCAAGGGTGGGTGGACCTGTTGACAAAATGTCTTAGTATGTCGCTGAAAAAATATACTGTACTTTTCTTTTTGACTTATTTCTAAAATTAAGATATTTTTTCATAATTCCACTGGATACATTAGAATAGAATCTTAGCGGAAGGGAAGCAATTGTGGAGAATTATGGGAATTTTGTTCAGCTATGGTAGAGATGGGTGGGTTCCCACTTCCCTGTGTGGCAGTCAGTTTTCTTCTAAGCAAATAAATGTTTTTTGTGTGTGGCATTCTGCCCCATGACATCCATAATCACGAAGGAGAATGACTTGTATTTCATTCTGAATCCTTTTACCTTAGGATCTTCAGTGACTTACTCTTATGGCAAATATTTATGTCTTCATCACACATATTATATCAAGCTAATATAAGCATTTTACTATGTAATTTGTGTAGAAACAAAATATTTCATCATAAAATAGAATTTGGGACATTTAGCATACACTCCTCTTTTTCTGTCACCTGCTCCACTCTAAGATCGAATGGGTTTGGAAGGGATCTTAAGCACTGTGGCTATTACACGGGATTCAGGCCTATGTAAAACCTGCCCTTCATCTCTTGAACATGTATGTGTTTCTGTGTGTATGTACATATGTATATATATGATTGTGTGAACATACATATGTATACACACATCACAAATACATATAAAACATACACAAACATAATTGTATATTTATGTATATTAAATATACATACAAAATTATATGTTTACTGACTTAGAAATTCTAAGGTTCTGGCTTCTCATGTTTATACGAGTTAAATCACTTATTCATTCCATCAGGTGCTATTTTCTCAGGTAATATTCTTTTCACACAGGCATCAGGTTTGATGCTGGGCATGTAACTTTGAAAATAAATGAGGACAGTAAGCCTCCCCCTTAGAGCTTAAAGTCTTGTGGGAAAGACATTGAAAAACAAATTTATCATCTATCATCTATCTGCCTATCAATCCATAATCTATTGATCTATAATATGAAAATGACATGCAGGGTACCATGAGAAGACAAATCAGGGAAAATAAACTTCTCAAAACCAAACAGCCTTCCCTAAAGCAATCACAAGAAAGTTAAAAAGTGAGGAATAAGTAAAGTGTATACAGGATCTCATGGATTAAATTTGAAATATCACTGGAAATAATTAAATGCAGTTTGTATATCAGAAAGCCAAAGGCTCTGTCTTCCATTGTACTCAAGAGGACAATGTTCCCTGTGTATCTTTGCTTTCTACAGTAAGTGATGGGCAACCCAACTTAAAATTGTTAAAGAAAAAGAGGAATTTATTGCTTCATGTAATGGCATCATGCTTTCAGATATTGCTTACTCTAGGGTTCAAATAATTTCTCCCTCAATTTTTAGGCATTGCGCATTCGCCATTGGCTCCATTTTCTATGCCCACATGGTTGCAAGACTGTAATCTGTAGCCCCCTGGGGTAATAATCTTGCAGGTTTGAATCCAGCAAACATGATCATTCACCATCAGAAGACCAGTTCAGGTCATTTACCGAATCATGAAATAGTATCGTAAAACACTAGAAAATAAAAAACATAATGTGTATGCCCAACCACAACTATATACTATTAATCTTGCTTTTTATGACTGCATATCCTTTGAATCCTTCTGCAATGACAATTCTGTAATATTTTCTACAGAGAATACAGAAAACTAATTCAATGGTTTCTCTAGCACAATTGATACATTTTTATTATTGATAGATTTAAAATGTATCTTGTTTATATGCTTTATTTTTAATATTATATTATTTTTTAGGGTTGTTGTCAAATATGCGGAAACTGTTGAAACTATGCCTATCTTACAACCAGCAATTGGCCCTTATTGTTAGTTTCCAAATTCCATCCTGGCAACTTTCTGAGCTACTTTTGCTACCTCTGTTTTAGCCTGGGTTTCTCCAAATACAGAGGCTGAGCCAAAGTCTTATATGTAGGTTGCTGATGGACAGGGAGGCCTGGTGTGCTGCGATTCATGGGGTCGCAAAGAGTCGGACACAACTGAGCGACTAATCTGATCTGATCTGAAGGTAGAAAGTGATCTAAGAGAGCAAGACTGAGAAAGGGGTAGGGAAAGGACAGTATGCCAACTGTATTGGACACCACTGCAAGGGGCCAATCACAGCATTGGGAAGCATTATTAGATAAATCTCTGAATTATCTTTTGAGAGAAGAAAAGGGGAGCACATTCACACTTTCTATTCCACCTTCCACCAGTCAGGGTGACCTTTGGGCATTCCTAATTGCACATGCTTGCTCACCAGGTGAATCCCCACAGGGGTCCCACATCACTGTGCTAGAGAAGCTCTGGGGTGGAAAGTGAGAGGCAGCACTCTGTGTAGGTCGAAGAGAGTTTTTGTCAGGTTATGCCAGTGCAAAGCTGGTCAAAGCAGGTGCAGCAATGGCTGTTGGAGCAGCAATGGCTGAAGTCAAAGTCAGGTTGAGAGGATCTTCATAGAAATACACACATACCATTTTCTTTTGTGGGAAAAAAGTGCTTAGCCTAGAGTTCATAAAATCACCAATTTTGAAAATTAAAAGGCAGACAATGTATATAGATATTTATATTTAAATATATATCATATTCCAAGAACATTTTTCATCCATTGAAAAGCAACCATAATGAAATAAAATGTTTTTTCCCTAACTCTCTAGGATGCATTTTCTGTATTACTGCTCCTTGTCATGTATGAGGAAAACAAGGCCCTATCTTACTCCACATAATAGCATCTTAAATAAATCATTAAATTAAAAAAACACAAATACAGCTTTTCAAAGGAAAAAAAATAAAATTCTGCATAGAATCCAGCTATTTCCAGACCTATATTTTTATAGGTCTTCTTATAGTAGTATTTCACTGGAAGTCCCAGTTCTCTAAACTGCAAATGTTCATAAAATACTCTAAATACTTCTCTTTTGTGTGTCTCTTCTGTCTTCTAAATTTAAGATAAAGAAAATTCAATCATCCCCACTGGGTTAAAGACTTTTCTTAGACCTAAATGGGCAATAAATTCCTAGTTGGAGAAGGTGATTTCCCGTCCTTGACTTATTTCTCAGCTGTTATAATCATTTGTAAAACAGATTAAGAAACACCTTTGACATTCTCCCGTGGCTTTGAGATTGCTATGTAGCTATTCATCCTCCACACAGAAATCAAATGAATGAATTACTAGTATTTAACAACAAAAAAAGAAATCTTCACATGAGAAAAGCTGGAAAATAGCTGAAGAGAGCAGCAGGCTGTAATCAAGTTAGTAAATAATAATGCAAACCACAGTGCAGTGGAAGAGAAAAGGAGAACAAATAGGTTGGTCTGATGAGATTTCATAAAAATTTTGGCACTAAACAACTGGAAATGTTCTTGCCTATTCATATCAGCTAAAACATTTCTTACATGTATACCTGTGGCAGATTCATGTTGATGTATGGTAAAACCAATACAATATTGTAAAGTAATTAGCCTCCAATTAAAATAAATAAATTTATATTAAAAAAGCGTGTAGAAAATAAAAACTTTCCATAGAGAGTTCAAATAGTTTTATTTGTTATACAATTTTTTGCTTCACCCTGAGTAAAAGCATTAGGACACCAGGGAACCAGGTAAATTTACCTAATTCACCTTTGTAAGTTTTTATGGACAAAGTAAGTAGGGAACTTAGAACTTCTTAAAAGTCACAGATTTTTTTCTCAGTCTCGCCAGGAATATAAGTTAAAATATTTGTTCTCTCAAAAACTATTTTAATTACACAATTAATTTTGTTAATTTGAAAAATTGGGAAAAACATATGAGAAAAAATACTATTTGCCTATAACTTTAACACCCAGAGAGAATCACTCAGTGTTTAATAGTCTTCCAAACAGATTTAAGGTATATACATGAACATAACACACACACACACACACACACACACACGTGTGCTGCATGTACGCTCAGTTGTTAAGTCGTGTTTGACTCTTTATGACCCTGTGGACTATAGCTCACCCGGCTCTTCTGCCCATGGGATTTCCCAGGCAAGAATACTAGAGTGGGTTGCCATTTCCTTCTCCAGGGGATCTTCCTGATCCAGGGAGTGAACCCACATCTCCTGCTTGGCAGGTGGATTCTTTACCACTGAGCCACCCAGGAAGCCCAACACACACACACACACATACACACACATATATAAATCTCAAAACAGATCACATTATAGCTCCTGTTCTATACTCTGCAGATATGCTCCAAAAATCCTTTTGAATCAGTAAACAACCTATACATTTACTATGTGTATATACTGTGTATAAGTATACCATATAGATACACATACACATATGTCTATCTATGTGTACACTATTTTCAAATTTATAAGTTGAAAACTAGAAATCTACACTAACATTTCTGGATTTAAAAAACAGTGATCTTATCCTTAAAGTAAAAATGATTCATTCTCATTAAAAAATTCTTTCCAAGCAAAACTAAAAGGACCAAAGGAAAAAAATTAATTCCATGACCTGAAAACAGCCATTGTTAACTTTGGAAAATCCAACTAAATATTTTTTCAGGACTATATTAAGGCTGAGCACCAAAGAATTGTTGCTTTAGAACTGTGGTGCTGGAGAAGACTCTCTTGAGAGTCTCTTGGACTGCAAGGAGATCAAACCAGTCAATCCTAAAGGAAATCAACTCTGAATATTCATTGGAAGAACTGATGCTGAAGCTGAAGCTCCAATACTTTGGCCACCTGATGCAAAGAACTGACTCATTGGAAAAGACCCTGATGCTGAGAAAGACTGAAGGCAGGAGGAGGAGGGGACGACAGAGGATGAGATGGTTGGATGGTATTAACTCAACGGGACGTGAGTTTGAGGAAACTCCAAGAGATAGTGAAGGACAGGGAAGCTTGGTATGCTGTAGTCCATGGGGTTGCAAAGAGTCAGACTTGGCAACTGAATGAGAACAAAACAGGACTCGCAGGAACTTTATGGGGAGCAGGGCAACTGGTAGGGGTGAGCAGATAGCGTGATCAGGGAAGTTTAACAGGAAGTGTTTTGTTTTTCTAAGTGATCAGCTGATTATCAGAATGATATGTTAACAGGGATGTTTTGCCCCATATATTATACATGTTGACAAATTAGACTAGCTAGCTAGAAGAAATGGATAAATTTCTAGAAACATATAACTTTCAAAGACAGAATCAGGAAAAAATAGAAAATATAATCAGACAGATCACAAGTGGTGAGACTGTAATAATATTTATCTTCTATGTTTTCACTGCATTTTTATTTTCTTCTTTCTACCAGTTCATTTTACATAATTTTCTGCTATATATGTTCTTACCAGAACCATTTCACTGGGTCTTTAAGCTCTTTTCTAAAATACAATCACACACACACACACACACAGGAATACTATTAAGCAGTAAGAAAAAAAGGAAATCCTGCAATTTGCAACAAAATAGATGGACCACGAGGACATTATGGTAAGTGAAGTAAATCAAACAGAGAAAGACAAATACTATATGATCTCACTTACAAGCAGAATCTAAAAAACAGCAAAGCAATCTCATAAAAAGAGAAATCAGATTTGTGGTTACCGGATGTGTGTGGGGGGGTTGAAGCGGTAATAAAATAGAAGCTTCTAGTTATAAAATAAATAAGTACTGGGGATGTCGTGTACAATACAATGACATTAACATGACAGTTAACACTGCTTTATAGTATTTGAAAATTGCTAAGAGAGTAAATCCTAAGACTTTTCTTTACAAGGAAAAAAAGCATTTTTAAATCTATGTGAGATGATGGATGTTAACTAAACTTATCATGGTAATTATTTCACAATATATAGAAGTCAAGTCATTATGCCTTAAACTTATACAGTGCTGTATATCAATCACAACTTGATAAAACTGAATGAAAACAGGAACTAGCTTGGATAAAGTGATGAATGGAGAATATTAACAGAAGTATCAACTTTACCCACCTTTTAAATATAAAGACTTGCATGGAAATAGATAATCTTGTTCAGGTTAGTGTTTAATAAACACATATTTTAAGGCAAATGTTCTGCAGAGATTGTTACTTTACTCTCCAAAATATAATCTTTAATTCTTAAAAGCAAACCAAAAAAGCAATCACATTGCCTATAATTTGCTGAGAATAGTGAGAACCATTTCTTTGAACCCTTCTCTTTCTTCCTCTATTCTCTTTGTAATGTGTCTGCACTTTTATTTAGTTCTTTCCCTTTTTGGTTGTCTGTTTTGTTTTGGGCACACAGTGCTGCATGCAGGATCGTAGCTCCCCAATCCGGGATCGAACCTGTACCCTCAGCAGTGGAAGTGCAGAATCCTAACCACTGGACTGCCAAATAATTCCCTATTCCTCCCTTATTTAAAACAATTTTGCTTCATTTCCTGTGGTTTTTTTAAGCTGGGAAGAATTGGGAAAAAAAACAAAATAAAAAAAGATTTATGAAGAAAGTTTCTCTGGCAGCTGCCTTTCCCTTGCTCTCATGCAGCTGAACTAGGTTCCTCTGCGATATCTCCTTATTCTTCAAGACATATTCGTGAGCCCAGATTTTCTCATTCCATGCTATGCTTTTGATTATTGTGACTCTTTTTTCAGGAAACCGTGTAGTCCAACCCCAGACCTTAAAAGTATGTATAAGTTCTTAGCACTCTTACCAGTTTTGGCTTCTGTATTGTCACTGACGAGACAGGGTCAAAAAAATATGATTTAGGGTTTGGCCATTTTCTTGTTTCAGTGAAGACTGAATTTTTTTTAATATAGTTTTTGTTTATTTTGTTCCTTTTCTAGTTGTTCTTAGGTGAAGGAGAGGTGCTGTGGAGGGAGTGCTGGTCATTCACCAATCAATCTCTTCTTCTTCCTGGGAGGACAGCTAGATGTCATTTCTTATACTCCCTTGTATTTAAGTGTGGTCATGTAACTGAGTTCTAGACAGTAAGATGTAAGAGAGAGTGAGGGTCACCAGATGCAGGATTGGACTAGAAAACCTCCCACACACCATTCTCCAGCCTCTTTCCTATTCTGCAGCAATGTGGAAGCTGTGTTTTGAGGACAGTGGAGCCAAAAGATGGAAGAAACTGAGTCTCTGCCTCACTTGTAGGGAGGCTGCCTCATGGATCAGGGCCATCCACTTTGTTTACATGACTCTAAAGTGCACTGCTGTTTTGTTAAACCACTGAGGCATGAGGATTTATGGAGCAGTTAGAATTACCTTAACAATGCAGGACTAGAGTAAAAGTGAGAAAGAAAAAACCCTCCAAGTTGTTCTTAAGAACAGAAGACTGCTTCTGTTTTTTTAAATAATGTATTTCATCTATGAGAAACAAGAAGATGCACCCAGGTATTGCAAACTCAAAAGCACACAGAGCTAAGGTAGATAATGTAATGGAGTAAGAAAAGGCAGAAGATGTGAAAACATCAATTATGACACACATAATAAAGATTTCTATGTTTTAATTAAACTTCTATAACCATGCAAGTTAATTCAACCATGGACTTTATTAGATTATATTTTAAATTAATTTTTTTACAGAAATTGAAAATGATTTCTAATTATTAAATGTTTCTTTCTTCATTGTCATTACATTGATTTTTAACTGGAAACCTTATTCATATTCTTCTGTACCAAGATACTCATTTAGATCTAACATTCAAATTAGGATAGGCAGTAAATAATTCATTCTTGGAAATGTTAGCTGAGAATATTTATTTTTATTCTGCTTTATAACATAAAACAGCTGTTCACAAAGATATATACTTTGAACATGGAAAGAATCCATGAATGGTCCTTTTTTACATTTTGAATAATTACTCCCAAGGTATTTCAGAACCTGGTATTCTATCAGTTTCAGATTTACTTTTTAGTAACATTTTGCCATTCCGTTCAGCAATTTCTAGTTGTATTCTTTATTCATATTATCAGTGTTGATTAAGAAAGGAAATTAATCAATTTTACTTCATTTTCATAAGGTCTGCAACTATATAGGCTTTTTTGAAATTCATTTTTCATCTTCACAACGTCAGAAATTTAACTCAGCAAACTCATTTCATGCAACTGATTACAGCATAGGAAAATGGGCCAGATTTTTTTTCTTGCCAAATAAATTTTCCAAAGACAAGTGTAGCGGGCTCAATGATGGCTCCAAAGATATGGCATCCTGCTCCCTGGAAGATATGGCATCCTAGCCTGTTTTACCCTTTTTATAAAAGGTGTTAAGGATCTTGAGTGGGAAGATTATTTTGGATTAACTGTTCTGTGCTTAGTCGCACAGTTGTGTCTGACTCTTTGAGACCCCATGGACTGTAATCTGCCAGGCTCCTCTGTCGATGGGATTTCCCAGGCAGGATTATTAGAGTGGGTTGCCATTTTGTTCTCCAGAGGATCTTCCCAACCCAGGTATCGAACCTGGCATTGCAGGCAGATTCTTTACCCACTGAGCCATTGGGGAAGCCCTTGGATCAACTGGATAAACCCTAAATGCCATCACAAGTGTCCCCATAAGAGAGAGACAGAGGAAGATTAAACATACAGAAGTGGAGAGGGCAGTGTGACCAGGGAAGCAGAGACTGGAGTGAACTGAATACTGCTGGGAAACACCAGAAGCTAGAAGAGGTGAGGAACAAATTCTTGTCTGAAGCCTCCTGAGGGGACATGGCCCTCCTGACACCCTGATCTAAGCCAGCAGAACTGATTTGGGAATTCTGATCTCCAAAACTGTGAGACAGTAAATCTCCTTGTTTTATGAATCCTAGTTTGTGGTAATTTGTCATAGCACACCCAGGAAACTAATACAATACACTTTCATTAGAAATGAATGAGAAAATCAAATCATAAACATTTACAATTAATAGGAATTCCCTTGTATAGAAATAATCAAATTTTGTTGTGTTATATAAATCTAAAAATAAAATTTTGATCTATTCTTTTATTGAAGGACAGAGGCAAGAATTTTTTTGGAAGATATGAACAAATAAATTTTTGTCAGTGGCTTAAAAAAATGCCTTCACCGACTCCACTGACCCAACTTTGAGGTAGTACAGCAATATGCCTTACTGTGCATCCACTTTAAGGATGGATGAAGACACAGAGTTAATTCAGTATACAATGTTTATGGATCCTATTTTCAACTTTAAGCACAAAACTACACCAATAAATAATACAATTTTGAAATTGAAGTTTCTTGTTTTTACCAAGTGTGCAACTTTGAATATACGTTTTCTAAGAAGTCCGAGGTCAACTTCAGCCATCTCACAAATATTCTTTGTACATAAGCTTATTGATTTTGCTAAGACAACATTAAAGTTTTTCAGTATACAAAAAAGTCATTTTGTGAAATTCTACCTGTCATAGCCTAATGTCTAAAATTCTTGATCCTATCAAAATTTTCATGAAAGTTGTTGATCTAACTCAGTGGTGATAGAAGCAAGGTCCGATGCTGTAAAGAGCAATACTGCATAGGAACCTGGAATGTTAGCTCCATGAATCAAGGCAAATTGGAGGTGGTCAAACAGAAGATGGCAAGAGTGAATGTCGACATTCTAGGAATCAGCAAACTAAAATGGACTGGAATGGGTGAATTTAACTCAGATGACCATTATATCTACTACTGTGGGCAGGAATCCCTTAGAAGAAATGGAGTAGCCATCATGGTCAACAAAAGAGTCCAAAATACAGTACTTGGATGCAATCTCAAAAAATGACAGAAT
>NW_011494711.1:4859912-4860908 GCF_000754665.1 Bison bison bison | reverse complement strand
ACAGAAGAACTAGTACAAAAAAGATCTTCACGACCCAGATAATCATGATGGTGTGATCACTGACCTAGAGCCAGATATCCTGGAATATGAAGTCAAGTGGGCCTTAGAAAGCATCACTACGAACAAAGCTAGTGGAGGTGATGGAATTCCAGTTGAGCTATTTCAAATTCTAAAAGAGGATGCTGTGAAAGTGCTGCACTTAAAATGCCAGCAAATTTGGAAAACTCAGCAGTGGCCACAGGACTGGAAAAGGTCAGTTTTCATTCCAATCCCAAAGAAAGGCAATGCCAAAGAATGCTTAAACTACCACACAATTGCACTCATCTCACACGCTAGTAAAGTAATGCTCAAAATTCTCCAAGCCAGGCTTCAGCAAGACGTGAAGCATGAAATTCCAGATGTTCAAGCTGGTTTTAGAAAAGGCAGAGGAATCAGAGATCAAATTGCCAACATCCGCTGAATCATCGAAAAAGCAAGAAAGTTCCAGAAAAACATCTGTTTCTGCTTTATTGACTATGCCAAAGCCTTTGACTTTGTGGATCACAAAACCTGTGGAAAATTCTGAAAGAGATCGAATACCAGAGCACCTGACCTGCCGCTTGAGAAACCTATATGCAGGTCAAGAAGCAACAGTTAGAACTGGACATGAAACAACAGACTGGTTCCAAATAGGAAAAGGAGTATGTCAAGGCTGTATATTGTCACCCTGCTTATTTAACTTATATGCAGAGTACATCATGAGAAACGCTGGGTTGGAAGAAGCACAAGCTGGACTCAAGATTGCTGGGAGAAATATCAATAACCTCAGATATGCAGATGACACCACCCTATGGCAGAAAGTGAAGAGGAACTCTTTTGAGCCTCTTGATGAAAGTGAAAGTGGAGAGTGAAAAAGTTGGCTTAAAGCTCAACATTCAAAAACAAAGATCATGGCATCTGGTCCCATCACTTCATGGGAAATAGACGGGGAAACAGTGTCAGACTTTATTTTCTTGG
>NW_011494711.1:4858880-4859812 GCF_000754665.1 Bison bison bison | reverse complement strand
GGTGATAGAAAGCAAGGTCCGATGCTGTAAAGAGCAATACTGCATAGGAACCTGGAATGTTAGCTCCATGAATCAAGGCAAATTGGAGGTGGTCAAACAGAAGATGGCAAGAGTGAATGTCGACATTCTAGGAATCAGCAAACTAAAATGGACTGGAATGGGTGAATTTAACTCAGATGACCATTATATCTACTACTGTGGGCAGGAATCCCTTAGAAGAAATGGAGTAGCCATCATGGTCAACAAAAGAGTCCAAAATACAGTACTTGGATGCAATCTCAAAAAATGACAGAATGAACTCTGTTCGTTTCCAAGGCAAGCCATTCAATATCAGGGTGATCCATGCCTATGCCCTGACCAGTAACACTGAAGAAGCTGAAGTTGAACAGTTCTATGAAGACCTACAAGACCTTTTAGAACTAACATCCAAAAAAGATACTCTTTTCATTATAGGGAACTGGAATGAAAAAGTCAGAATTCAAGAAACACATGGAGTAACAGGCAAATTTGGCCTTGGAATACGGAATGAAGCAGGGCAGAGGCTAATAGAGTTTTGCCAAGGGAACACATTGGTCATAGCAAACACCCTCTTCCAACAACACAAGAGAAGACACTACACATGGACATCACCAGATGGTCAACACCAAAATTAGATTGATTATTTTCTTTGTAGCCAAAGATGGAGAAGCTCTATACAGTCAGCAAAAACAAGACTGGGAGCTGACTGTGGCTCAGATCATGAACTCCTTATTGCCAAATTCAGACTTAAATTGAAGAAAGTAGGGAAAACCACTTAAATTGAAGAAAGTAGTAGAAAATTAGAGATATCAAGGGAACATTTCATGCAAAGATGGGCTCCATAAAGGACAGAAATGGTATGGACCTAACAGAAGCAGAAGATATTAAGAAGAGGTGGCAAGAATACACAGAAG
>NW_011494711.1:4850372-4858780 GCF_000754665.1 Bison bison bison | reverse complement strand
TCTTGATGAAAGTGAAAGTGGAGAGTGAAAAAGTTGGCTTAAAGCTCAACATTCAAAAACAAAGATCATGGCATCTGGTCCCATCACTTCATGGGAAATAGACGGGGAAACAGTGTCAGACTTTATTTTCTTGGGCTCCAAAACCACTGCAGATAGTGATTGCAGCCATGAAATTAAAAGACACTTACTCCTTGGAAGGAAAGTTATGACCAACCTAGACAGTATATTAAAAAGCAGAGACATTACTTTGCCAACAAAGGCCTGTCTAGTCAAGGCTTGATTTTTCCAGTGGTCATGTATGGATGTGAGAGTTGGACTATGAAGAAAGCTGAGAGCCGAAGAATTGATGCTTTTGAACTGTGGTGTTGGAGAAGACTCTTGAGAGTCCCTTGGACTGTAAGCAGATCCAACCAGTACATTCTAAAGGAGATCAATCCTGCATGTTCATTGGAAGGACTGATGCTGAAGCTGAAACTCCAATACTTTGGCCACCTCATGAGAAGAGTTGACTTATTGGAAAAGACCCTGATGCTGGGAGGGATTGGGGGCAGGAGGAGAAGGGGACGACAGAAGATGAAGTAGCTGGATGGCATCACCGACTCGATGCACATGAGTTTGGGTGAACTCCAGGAGTTGCTAATGGACAGGGAGGCCTGGCATGCTGCAATTCATAGGGTCGCAAAGAGTCGGACACAAATGAGCGACTTAACTGAACTGAACTCAGTGGTATTTTTAATCTTTGTTTTCATCAGCTACAGTTGAAAAATACCCAAAATAGTTATTTTCTTTTTTCCCTATATTTTCTAAATGATAGCTTAAACATTCCAAGCTAATGTTTTAGTTATATTTGCAAATGTGAATGTTTATTCCTGTTGGAAAATATAATTCATACCATATTCAACGGACTTAAAAAAAATGCCATTGTGAAAAGCTTTTAATTTGGGGGTGATTTTATGATTCAAAACATTTCAGAGATAAATCTTCTGACATGTTGACATGTTAACACCATTTTTAAGTTAAAATATTTCTTTATTAAAGTTTTTACTTGCTTTTTCCTGGTTTCCTACCTAGTTCTCTTTATAGGTTATTTTCTAAAGATGATTTAAATTATACTCTTTCAGCACAGATAGGTTTTGTTTGCATATGATGCATGAAGAAACAGTCTTCATATACACAGGAAAAAAATATACACTATAATATTTTTCTATACAAGCAGTTCTCTCACTCTTTCATACCCTCACCTTTTGATGCAAATATGTATCTTATGAATAGGCATCAAGAATATTTTATTTCCTGTTTAACATTAGCAAAAGAAAAAACAAACAAACATGAGTATGATGATAAAATACAACTGAAACAGTGTCAGGGAGGGGTGGGTTTTGCAGTGAACTGGACTAAAATGTTCCATATAAAGGGAGAGGTCACATCCTGCTGTTGCAAGCAGGATCTGAGATATATTGTTGCCAGATCTCTCCTTTTGAAAGAAGCTGGAATTCAGGATTTCTAATAAATCTCCTAATTCTCCATGTTGGCAACTGAATTAAAATTTAAGACCTATGACTCAAGAGGGAAAAAAATGAAGAGAAAAGTGGGGAGAAGTATATAAAATAGGATGAGATAAAAATAAATTAGTTAAGAAAGAAATGCAAAGACATAAAAATGCAGTTCAAAAATCTGAATAACTATTTGGATGCAGTAAATAATAGTAATGTCATCCAGAAATACTAAGCAGTGAACAAAATAATTTTGAAAAATTTTCCTAGCATGCAGAATAAAATGTGAAGGACATGACTAGTAAAAAAAGATGATCAATACACAGAATAGAGATTAAAGATTTAAACTAACAGTTATGGTCTTTGAATTTGGAACAACAAAAAAGCTAATTGAAAATAAATTATAAACAAAGACAAAACCAAAGAAAATTTCCAATTTGACACATCACTTGGGTATCAAAATAGATTATTTCACAAAAAAATGTCATCAACTATCCATCTATTTCAAATTTACATACTTTGCCACTCCTCTCACCAGGAGGTGGATTCCATTTCTCCACCTCTGAATCTGAGATGTCCCTGTAACTTACTTTGACCAACAGAATGTGGTGTGACAATATGGCAGGTCTTAGGAGGCTTTGTGAGCTTCTATTCTCTTTCCGATACTCCATCATCACCATGTGAAACATTCCAAGCTAACCTACTCAATAATGTGCATCAGAGGAAAATCATCCTATCTGAAGCCAACTCTCAGTGAACCTGCTAGATGATCTCCATTACATGAACAGTTCTAAAGAAAACAGCCAGGCCTATCTCCTAGCATTAGAAATACCCAGCTGATCCATAGATGTCGGAACAAAAGTTAAATGCTTATTGCTTTAAGTCTTTAAGCAATGAAGTGGTTTGTTAACAGAGCAATAGCGCACTGATACAGGCTGTTCTAGGTGGACCAATCATATCCCAAGAACAGTGAATAGAAATACAATTAAAACTAGATGAAAGCATAAACCATGTAAAGAAAAATATTGTATTAACAACCAGAAGGTAAGAAGAGGATGAGCATGAAGAAGGAAGAGGAGAAGTAAGAAGTGGAGAGGAGAAAATATGCTACACTAGTCATAAAATTAGATGGCCTTTTATTTTTCTTTTGAAAAATTAAATGCCAAAACGAATTCAAGATAAAATGTGCAAAGCTAGGAAAACACATACTTAACCAAATCTGTGCATTCACATGACAGAAAAAGAGTTATATATATGAAGATATGGGAATACTTTCCATGGGGTGGGTGAAGTTACTGAAAGTGTATTTTTGAGGTGAAAAATTGCAAATAATGCCGCTAATAGTTTTTAAAGACTACTTTACTAATTTAAAGTATCCCTTCATGTCCCTCGAAAATAAGAAAATAAATAACATTATTTTTATTAAAGGATTACTTCTCTGCCAAGTACTATTTTGTATGTACTTTACATATAAAATCTAATGCTTAAAATATCCCTAAAAACTAAAATTAAATCCTAATTTAGTAAGAACATCAATAATGGAAAAATCATGGCATAAAACAATTAGCAATCAGTATTGGCAATATCTTAAAAGGGACTTATGATCAAACAATTGTTGTAATTTGGGGGCCCAAATGTAACATTAATGTTAAAAACTTCTGTTCAATAAAAAGATGTGGAATGTAGTACGTCATAATGTTCTGAACCCAAAAGTCTGTAGTATATATTTAAAATACTACATCTCATGTACTTCTCTTTAATCTGATAGAGAAATATTTATTTTAAAATTCATGATTAATTAAAAGCATAATACATATTTTTAAAATTACTGGAAACTAGCAAAGAAAAAATCCATATGGCAAAAGTCAGAAAACAAAATGACAATAAAACATAAACAAAACACAAGAAAACAGATGGCAAAAGTAAAGCTAAGCATATCACATGTTAGTAAACATAGATGGTTTATATTCCACCATAAAAGTGAAAGGTTTTCTAATTGCTTTAAAAATATTTAACCCATAGCTGGGAGATATCTTAAAAACTAAATGGAAATTTTGAATATAAAAGCACATGGGAAATTTATTAAGCAAATATTACTATAAATATAGTCACAATATTAAGTTCAAGGTGAAAGCTTTTATATGTATAATATAAAAGATAAAAAACCCATAAAGTCATAAACATTTATACAATAGACGTCAGAGGATCTAAATATATGAAGGAAAAATTAGAACTACAACAAAAATTGATATCAGAATAATTTTATAAGAGATTTAGTGCTTCTTATGCCTGGGAAAGCTATCATAAGGATTTACATTTTGCTAAAAGTAAAGCAGTTTGGGAGCAGGTATTTAGAAAAAGTCCAGAGAAATAACAAGAATTTTCTAAGGCTTGAAAACTAATTATTGGAGGAGTTTATGGGCGATGTTCTCTTATACATAAGTCGCTCAGTCATGTCCGACTCTTAGCGACCCCATGGACTGCAGCCTATCAGGCTCCTCCATCCTTGGGATTTGCCAGGCAAGAGTACTGGAGTGGGGTGCCATTGCCTTCTCTGAGGTTTACAGAAGGCCTTGTTAAAAGGCAAAGAGAGATTCTAAATTCCTAGGAGTGATTTAATAAAGAAGGAAATGTAAACTGGGAAGGCTGTTGTTCCAACTCATCTAACTATAGCGGAGGTTCTAGAGCACAAAGGGGAAAGCTGGTGAATCTCAACACCCTACTCAGCAGATAATTAAGAAACCAAAGAAACCAAGAAGAATACAAGAAGGCTGAAAGAGAGGTTACTAGTGGTATGAGCAGTGGCCTGTTGGTGGGGAACTGTGGTCAGGATCCCAGCACAGAATGGGGAGGGAGAGCATTCTGGTTGCATCGGTTTCTCTGCCCGTGCTAGGCCCACAGTACTGCCTCAAAATCCAAAGTCTTAGATTATTACCCATCTACCTGATTCTGGATAGGAAAGCAACAGCAGCAGCCAAGAGTGAAAAGCAGCAGGGGGACAGTGGCATAACTGAGCTGAAGTGGGGAGATTTAAGCAAGGAGTCCTAATTGTCTGGTGGGCTTCTGAATAATCCCACCTCTTGGTTATCAGAAGCAACAGCTTCTACAAGAGTAGGGCTGATGTATGAAAGAATTCTGGTGACAATCTTGGGTGGCAGGAGAGAACTGGAGAGTGGAGGTGGATAGAGGAATAAGCAGTGATCTTGAGGTGCTCACTTCCCACACACATTCAGAATATTTTTTTTTAAAGAGCATCAAGCAAGACTTGGACCTTTGCTCTTTTTTCCTCCTTCCTCAAAGAAATATTACCACTTGACATACTTGTGAAGCCAGGGAACAATGAGGAGAAAAAGCCACATTACAAATAGAAAGAATTACACAAGGAAATTAACTAATGGAATGAACAGAACAGATATTCAGAATGAGATATTGGAAACATGGTGTCAGAACTAACAGTTTTGGATAGGATTGTATTCGAGATATTAGAACAAAATGTATCATTACTGAAACAGAGACCTCAGTGGATGGGTTGAATAGAAGATTATATAACATTGGAAAATCAGTTATAAGCTGGGCACATAAGTTGAAGAACTTTCCCAGAATATATCAACAAGGAATAAAATAATGATATATATGTATACATAAATTATAAATTTAAAAAGCTAAAAAAATAATGAGCCAGAATTTCCTAGAATTAAAGAAAAATATATCAGACCTCTGGCTGAATAAATGCTAAAAAGTGTTCCAAAAGGATAAATAAGAAAAAATAGTTTAAATTACACTTTAAAACCTCAACTAAGCATATTACAGTGATATTAAAACATAAAACAAAGAGAACACGCTGAATATTCCTGAGAGAAAAAGAGAATCATCTAAAAATGAACAAGAATCTGACTAATGTTAGGCTTTTCAACAGCATTGCTATACCCATGAAGACAATGGAGCAGTATCTTTCTGACAAGCCCAATAGAAATTATCTAAATTATTCTTTCATTTTATTTTTTCAATATTCTATCCATCTCCACACTCCCTCCACTTGGAAACTCCAAACTCCTTCCTCTACTGCAATGGCCTACCTACTGATGCATTATGCCACAACCCACCAATGTTTGCCTTATATGGCAGTTTAAATGGCATTTTCAGTCTTCAAATCTGAGCTTGTGTGTGTGCGCTCATCATGTTCAACTCTTTATGGCCCTGTAGACTGTATCCCGTCAGGCTCCTCTGCCCGTGGAATTCTCCAGGTAAGTATATTGGAGAGGGTATCCATTCCTTTTTCCAGGGGATCTCCCCAATCCAGGGATTGAACCCAGGTCTCCTGTATTGCAGGCAGACTCTTTACCATCTGAGCCACAAGGGAACCCTCACCTAACCTTGTTAACTTTCTAATTAAAATGCATAATGTTGGGGAAAACATCTAAAATCCCAACATGTCTTAAGGCCCTGTCTGGCCTAATCAAGCATCTCTGAACTCTGCCTGGTAAGAGAATCCCTGGGGAGCTTTGTACCACTGCATGGGCCCTGCCTAGGTGGTTCTCCTCCAAGGATCTGGGGCTGCCCCCAGCTCACCAAGTGACTCTGAAGGCAGACATTCAGAAGCTCTGATCTTGCCCTTATGGCCTCTCCAGCTCCACCCCTTCTTTGTGCCCTTTCAGTATGACTGCAGCATAGCTCTCCTTCTGTGCCTTGGGCATGCCGTGCTCCTTCTTGCTTCAGGCTTTATACAGGTTGTGCCTCCATCCTGGACCATCCTGGAACACTCCCATACCCTTTTACCAGGGTCACTCCTGCTCTGCCTTCAGATCTCAATCATGACTACCTCAGGGTATCCCTCTTCCATCTTTCTAAGTCTCTTCCCTATGTTAGAAAGACTGATAGCAAGAGATATATCTCCCCAATAGCACTTATGACATTGCTGTTGCTGTTGTTTAGTTGCTAAGATGTATCTGACTCTTGCAACCCTATGGACTGTGGCCTTCCAGGCTCCTCTGTCCATGGGATTTTCCAGGAAAGGATACTGGAGTCGGTTGCCATTTCCTTCTCCAGGAGATCTTCCTGACCCAGTGATCAAACCTGAGTCTCCTGCTTGGCAGGCAGATTCTTTGCTACAAAGCCATCTAGGAAGCCCAACTTTTGACACTGATTATAGCTTACTTATTTGTATGTGTCTCTCATAAAACTCTCTTTCTCTATATTGTGAGTTTCACAGGATTAAGGAATATGTCACTTTTAGTTAGTATTACATAGTTTTCAACTAATACAGCACTGGCTAACACTTGTTGAATGAACGAGTGAATGAATGAATGAACGAGTGAATGAATGAATGACACCTGCAAACCTAAAACTAGTAAACATCGTAAATTCACATATGCCTTGGAGCAAGTCATATATAGATTTATTATAATATTTTGTTCATATATAATTGTAAAAGTGTGGTAAATCTAGTGGTAGATGAGCTAATGAATGACATGAGGCTACATTTTGAGTAGCACAAATATCATTTCAATGTTATTGAAAAACTATACAATTATTTTCACATATTTGTTTAAAAAATAAACTTTTTCCTCTTCCAAAGAAAAATCATGATTGCAAACCTAATAATCTGTGAAATTAAAGCTAGAAAGAGACCTATAAAAGAAAATATTTTCACCTTATTGAGACCCTTTCTTAGTTTTTTCCCTACTATGATTTTTCTAAAATTGCTTTGATACAAAATGTCACTTCATGATCATTTCTAAAAGAAAGCTTATTCATTTGGAAAAGGAGAATTAAGTGAACTATCTATTCATGAAGTGTTTTCAAGGGTGATAAGTAAAAAATAAAGGATACAGGCTATCAAAAATGAACCATTAACTTTTCAAGATCCAGAAGATACTACTGACTCTTCTGGGTATGAAGCAAATAATTCTCAGAAAATCCTCATCATACATGGAACTAATATTTTTCTTGCAAAAGAACATATGTGCTGTAAAGAGCTGAGCATTATTGGGCCAAAGGGCTCACAGTAATCTATATATGTATTTATCCATATATAAAATTGTGCTATGCTTGCTTTTTTATTTGATTTGTAATGAAAATGAATAATTTTGTGTACTCATTACTGTGCAGTTTCTTTTTATTCAACTTTTTATTGTAATTATTAATGCATGCTCATGTAATTTTAACAAAAATGGGACAGTATAAAGTATGTGGGGTTTTATGTTTTATTTTTTTATCTGAGCAGTCTTCTCTTTTTTAACCTCTGTCCCTTTCTCTCTCCTCTTTTTCTTCTCTACCCTGGGCTGCCATGCATGGTTGTACAAATTGCTAACTGCAAACATCAGATCACATTGAGAGCTCTACGCTATTGCTCCATGATAATACTACCACAAGATTGACAACTTAAAATGATACAAATTTATTATTTCACAGTTCCCATGGGTCAGGAATCAAGTGTGGCTTAGTTGGACCCTCTGCTTAGGGTCTCACAAGCCTATAACCAAGTGTCATCCAGGGCTGCAGCATCATCTAGAGACTTGACTGGGGAATCATCTGCTTCCCGGATTGCAAAGCCAGGCTTCACGTGAACCATGAACTTCCAGATGTTCAAGCTGGTTTTAGAAAAGGCAGAGGAACCGGAGATCAAATTGCCAACATTCACTGGATCATGGAAAAAGCAAGAGAGTTCCAGAAAAACATCCATTTCTGCTTTATTGACTATGCCAAAGCCTTTGACTGTGTGGATCACAAGAAACTGTGGAAAATTCTGAAAGAGATGGGAATATCAGACCACCTAACTTCCCTCTTGAGAAACCTGTATGCAGGTCAGGAAGCAACAGTTAGACCTGGACATGGAACAACAGACTGGTTCCAAATAGGAAAAGGAGTTCGTCAAGGCTGTATATTGTCACCCTGCTTATTTAACTTATATGCCTG
>NW_011494711.1:4846905-4850272 GCF_000754665.1 Bison bison bison | reverse complement strand
CAGGTATATTGTCACCCTGCTTATTTAACTTATATGCAGAGTACATCATGAGAAATGCTGGACTGGAAGAAGCACAAGCTGGAATCAAGATTGCCAGGAGAAATATCAATAACTTCAGATATGCAGATGATACCACCATTATGGCAGAAAGTGAAGAGGAACTAAAAAGCCTCTTGATGAAAGTGAAAGTGGAGAGTGAAAAAGTTGGCTTAAAGCTCAACATTCAGAAAACTAAGATCATGGCATCTGGTCCCATCACTTCATGGCAAAGAGTGTCAGACTTTATTTTGGGGGGCTTCAAAATCACTGCAGATTGTGATTGCAGCCATGAAATTAAAAGATGCTTACTCCTTGAAAGAAAAGTTATGACCAACCTAGATAGCATATTAAAAAGCAGAGACATTATCAACAAAGGTCTGTCTAGTCAAGGCTATGGTTTTTCCAGTGGTCATGTATGGATGTGAGAATTGGACTATAAAGAAAGCTGAGCACTGAAGAATTGATGCTTTTGAACTGTGGTGTTGGAGAAGACTCTTGAGAGTCCCTTGGACAGCAAGGAGATCCAACCAATCCATCCTAAGGAGACCAGTCCTGGATGTTCATTGGAAGGACTGATGTTTAAGTTGAAACTCCAATATTTTGGCCACCTGATGGGAAGATCGGACTCATCTGAAAAGACCCTAATGTTGGGAAAGATTGATGGCAGGAAGAGAAGGGGACAACAGAGGATGAGATGGTTAGATGGCATCACCGACTCAATGGACATGAGTTTGGGTGGACTCCGGAAGTTGGTGATGGACAGGGAGGCCTGGCGTTCTGCTGTTCATGGGGTCGCAAAGAGTCAGACATGACTGAGTAACTGAACTGAACTGAACTGGCAGCATTGAGTTCTTTAGGGCTGTAGGTATGACAGCTTCAGTTTTTTGTGGCTGTTGGCCAGTGGCCATCCTCAGCAACTCACATGCAGTACTTGTCATGTGGGTTTCCACTCTAGGGCTACTTGCTTCCTCACAGTCAAGAAGGGTAAAAGAGATTCTAGAAAGATGGGCACTACAATCTTAACATAATCACATACATTTAATCATCTTTACTGTGTTACATTATATTATAGAAGCAAATCTCAGATTCCTCCTACATATAACAAATCAAAGAAGGGCATGAATACTAGCAAGTGAGAATCAAATAGGGCACTTAAAATTCTGTCCACCACAATTTATATAAATGATGCCCCTGGAACTACACATGTATAATCTGTGTGGCCATATGCAGTTGTCCACTCCATCAGTATCGGCATCCCTTCACTGCCGCCGGGTAACTCATGGTAAGAACCCGGTGTGTATCTTTCTCTACTCTTTTCTTGCTTACATAATAATGCATACATATGTAAGAGACATTTTTATTAAGGCTTGTATTACAAATAGAGGTTATATTATGTGCCTTTTCTCTATTGCTTTTCTCACTTAGTAATATTTCATAGAAAACATTCCAAGTCAATTGATACAGGTCTACTATATTTTTTAATGACTGTAAATATTATACTAGATACAATAATTTATCTAATATTCCACTGCTGGAGAATACTCAGATGTTTTTTTTTTCCTTCCCTCAAGTGAACATAAAATATATATTGCATATTTATTGCATGTACATATATATAACCTATATTCATATGTATCTACCTATAAGAATATATGTTCTTATAGATGATTTCTGTCATCCTGAGAGATGGAGTCTCAGGACTGGGTTGCTGAACTAAAGGGTACCTGTATTATAATTTAGTAGATTGGGCCAAGTTTCTTCCAAATTGGCTTTAACAGTCCACACTGTCATAAACAATGCATGAAAATACCATCTCTTAACATCCTCCATAACAATAGGCATCTTTCTTTGCGAACCCATGGAATATATAGCCCACCAGGTTCCTCTGTCCATGGAATTCCCTAGACAAGAATACTGGAATGTGTTGCCATTTCCTTTTCCAGGGGATCTTCCCAACCCAGAGACTGAAACATTTCCTGTGTCTCTTGCCTTGCAGGTGAATTCTTTACCATTTGAGCCACCAAAGAATCCCTTAGTTTTAAAAATTATTTTTAGTCTAATAGATGCAAAGTATCATTCATTATTAGTTGAATGACTTGGAAAATCTTGTAAATGTTCTTTCATTTATTAAAGATATGTGTATTAAATGTCTACTATATTCCTACACATTGCTCTGCAACAGGGAATACAGTACATCAGTATATATTTTTGTTCAAGTTTTGTTCCAATGAGGGTTATATACATTCCTAATTATAAGTTATCAATGCAGGGTATAGTACTACTGAACATTCAGCATCTTTTAGAAGTTCATATAGGAAAGATAATCATCCATATTTTGTGATGAAAATAAACTTTCTTACTTCCAACACTTGAAAGACTTCAGGTGGAGTTGGAGGTTGTCAGCTATTTGAATCTAGTAATGTTTAAAACTCTAAGAGAAATAAATTATGTTTCAGTGGTGGAAATGGGGTGGGGCAATATTCCCTTATGTAGAGGTCATATTCCAAGTCGTATAAGTAAAGTTATCAGGAACAGGTGCCAGAATTAAAAAGAAGAAAGAAAAAAAAAGAAAGCTGTGAAGTTTTGTGCTACACCAGTCAGGGAAAACACAGAAATACCTCTTAAGGATCTTGAATATAAACTTTGTGGAATGTTTAAAATAACAGTGGGTATAAGAAGAAGAGTACACAGAATAAGCTGAATGAGACAAAGGGACTTTTATGCTCAGTCTTTCAGCAGTGTCCAACTCTCTGCAGCCCCCGTGGACTGTAGCCCACCAGACTCCTCTGTCCATGGAATTTTCCAGGCAAGAATATTGGAGTGGGTTGCCATTTCCTCCTCTAGGGGATCTTCCTGATCCAGGGATCAAACCTGCATCTCTTCCATCTCCTGCACTGGCAGGTGGATTCTTTACCACTAGCACCACCTGGGAAGCCAGATGAAGGGACTTAGCTCAGTTCAGTTCAGTTCAGTCGCTCAGTCGTGTCCGACTCTTTGCGACCCCATGAGTCGCAGCACACCAGGCCTCCCTGTCCATCACCAACTCCCAGAGTTCACTCAGACTCATGTCCATCGAGGCAGTGATGCCATCCAGCCATCTCATCCTCTGTCGTCCCCTTCTCCTCCTGCCCCCAGTCCCTCCCAGCATCAGAGTCTTTGCCAATGAGTCAACTCTTCGCATGAGGTGGCCAAAGTACTGGAGTTTCAGCTTTAGCATCATTCCTTCCAAAGAAATCCCAGGGCTGATCTCCTTCAGAATGGACTGGTTGGATCTCCTTGCAGTCCAAGGGACTCTCAAGAGTCTTCTCCAACACCACAGTTCAAAAGC
>NW_011494711.1:4831046-4846805 GCF_000754665.1 Bison bison bison | reverse complement strand
AATTTCATGGCTGCAGTCACCATCTGCAGTGATTTTGGAGCCCCAAAAAAATAAAGTCTGACACTGCTTCCACTGTTTCCCCATCTATTTCCCATGAAGTGATGGGACCAGATGCCATGATCTTTGTTTTCTGAATGTTGAGTTTTAATCCAACTTTTTCACTCTCCTCTTTCACCTTCATCAAGAGGCTTTTTAGTTCCTCTTCATTTTCTGCCATAAGGGTGGTGTCATCTGCATTATCTAGGCAACCAACAAATTGGAAAATAACATCACTATCAAGTGGAGAAGGGCATGCCCTTCTCCACTATTCTTGCCTGGACAGAGGAGCCTGGGGAGGCTTCAGTCCATGGGGTTGCAAAGATTCAGACACAACTGAGAGACTGAACATCACTATCAAGATTAGAAGTGAATGAGACTGAGTAACAGATTAGGGAAGAAGAGAGAGGGATGAATTGGGGAAATAACATTGATTTATACACACCACCAGAGAAAGCAATGGCAACCCACTCCAGTACTCTTGCCTGGAAAATCCCATGGACGGAGGGGCCTGGTAGGCTGCAGTCCATGGGGTTGCGAAGAGTCGGACACGAGTGAGCAACTTAACTTTCACTTTTCACTTTCATGCATTGGAGAAGGAAATGGCAACCCACTCCAGTGTTCTTGCCTGGAGAATCCCAGGGACAGGGGAGCCTGGTGGGCTGCCATCTATGGGGTCGCACAGATTCGGACACGACTGAAGTGACTTAGCAGCTGCAGCAGCAGCATACACACCACCGTGTGTAAAATAGATAGCTAGAGGGAAGCTGCAATATAGCACAGCGAGCTCAGCTCAGTGCTCTGAGATGACCTAGAGGGATTGGCTGGGGAATGGGGTGGGAGGGAGGCTCAAGATGGGAGAGATATATGTATACCTATAGCTGATTCATGATGTTGTATAGCAGAAACTAACATAACATAATAACATTTTAAAAATTCAAAAAAAATTAGAACACACACACAAAGAAGTGAACAAGGTAGTGTCAGGCTAAGATGGTAAAGAGCCTCTGTTCCAAATACAGGAGCACAAGAAGCAGGGCCTCACCAGACCCTGAGTCTGCCAGCCCCTGGACTGTGGACATCTCAGACTACAGAGTTGTGAGAAATAAATGTTTGCCTTTAAACCACACAGACTACGGTAGTTTGTTATAGCAGTCCAAACAGACAAAGATGCTAGGTCAGGAAAAACATAAGAATGACAACAATCACTTCTCTAGTACCTTCCATGGCCAACGGTAAAGGACCATCTCACTGAGAGAGGGGTCCTAGAGGAGCGTGCCCTTGAGCCTTGAAACTTCTTAGATCCTACCTTTTGCAACTTTACTTGCTGAAGGCATATTATCAGTTTAATTAGCTAATGTCACAAATAGTTACTTAATCCACTTTCTTAGAAACAAAAGAACTTTTTTTTTTTAAAGTCCTGCTTTGTCTCCTAGAGGAGAGTAACGTAAATAAGCCATTTTAGAGAAGGCTGAAAAGTTGGGGATGCCCTGACTTGCCTTGGAACATTATAGTGAAACTTAGAGCAGCTTTCCTTTCTATGCTCCAGTATGGAATTGCCAAGTTAAATACTATATGACTATAAAATATTTCAAGCAATTAAACAAATAGGGCTGGTACCTCACATGAGACTTGGAATGTGAATCCTATGGTCTTGCAAGAAACGTCCAAACTACACTGAGGACACACAGCTCAAAAGCACATTGAGAAAGAAAGTAAACATTCATGAACAAAGCTAATTAATCATTTCCTGAAGCTCAGGTCCAAAAATCTATATTAACCAGGAGAATACAAAACAGGCATGTGGTATGTATTAGACTTCATTCCTCCTGGTTAAGATTGGTGCAGTCTCAAACTTGATTGAAACTTCAGCAGTTTTGTTTTCAGTTCTGAAAAGATACTGGATGGAGTAAATAGAGGCAACCATATTTCTATACCATGGCATTTTCATTTTTGTGGGCAATAGGTATAAATCCCTTGAATGTTTCTAAGTGGGTAAAAAGAAAAAAATTACAAGACAATAATATAAACACATTTAAAGTACTTTTTGCTCTTTGTGAATTTGACAAATGTGACTGACCTGACTAGGTAAGGCAAGAAAACCCCACCTTTTTTGAGTTCTTATACATCTGTGTTTAGGAACTTTTTTTGAGTTCTTAAACCTATTCACCCATGACATTTGAAAAGATATCGCAGTGTTCTGATAGAGCCTGAAAAAATGAACTTTTATGGAACTGATCTTAATTTGCAGGTTAATCTGATTCTGGTGGGCTAGCTGTGTACTAATTCACTGAACATATATCAAGTGCCTACTTTGTGCCACATATGTTCAAGGCATTGAGGGTTATCATGAAGCACATGCATTCACCAAATTGTGAAAATGGAAATCTGAGACCACCAAGTGCTGTGAGAACGTGGAATGGAGGAATTCACAAGCATTGCTGGAGGAGATGTAAACTGGCAAAGTTTCGTGCAGTCCAGCCTCTTCATACATAGAGTCTGTATCTGTGGATTTACCTACTCACTAAATTTATTTGCAGCCTCCAAATCAGCACTCACAGTCTTTTGCAGTCGTGTGTAGATGTGCACAGGACTGGAAACTGTGAGTTGTCTGAGGCACATGTTCCCAGCTGACATTGAACAGGGTCTGCCTTCTCGTTTCAGCTCCTCTCACTGTCAACAAGTGTCCTTTTTGCAATCTATTTAACGCCATGTGTTTCACATGTTTGTGCCTTTTTTGGGTGATTTTTCTGTTTAACATGGCCCTTAAAGATAGTGCTGAAGTCCCGTCCACTGTTCCTAAGTGCAAACAGGCTGTGATGGGTCTTATGGGGAAAATATGTGTGTTAGATAAGCCTGCTGCTGGCCATGAGTTAAGTATGAATGGATCAACAGTATATATTAAATAAGGTGTCTTTAAACAGAAACATATAAAATAGGGCAATATATTTGTTGGTTGGTGAAAATATTGTGACCAGGCTCATAGGAAGCTAACCCTGTTTCTCCTAGGAGCAGTGGTTCAGTATACCTCAATTCAGTGTTTGCAGTGACTTTACAGAACACAATTAACCAAATAAGCATCTGCTTATTTCCTTAGTCCTATACACAGTACCTTTTCATTGGCAATGGCTATATCTGCAAGAGAAGCAAAGCTGCCCATTCCCTTAATTATAACAAGATATCACTCTCTGAAGAGACTGTGTGCTACTTGCCAGTACTTTCCACAAAATCAGCCCCTCGTAGTTTGAAAATTCACAGACATTCTGACAATTAGCCTTAATTTTTGAAGGAGAGGGAGGCACCTTTAACTTGAGATCAGACAAGAAACGGGGAGCGAAAGGCCCATGGGGCTTCACAGACTATCAGGACTAACAAGCTCTGTGGCTTAATTCAGACCAGTGGAGAAATGCTCCTGTTTCTATTCCCTGGCTTCCTTTGCTTCTGCACCTCACTCCAAGTCTCCATAGCACCATTCTCTGTAATATTCCACGACTCTGACTTTCCACATTCAAAATTAAGGAGGAGGGACTTGGAAGGAGAGGCAGTGGGATACTTTAATTATCAGATGGAACCTGAGCATAAAAACAAAAAACCCATTGCCAAATTGAAAATAATAATAGCAGCTAATATATTGATTTTTCCTATGTGCCCAGTACTATGCTTAACATCTTACATAGGCTACTTTATTTAATCTTCATACTAACTCTAAGAGACAGATACTAACAGTATCCATAATTTACAGATGAGGGAAATGAAGTTTAAGCGAATGTTCAAAGTCACATAACTAGGAGTATGTCAAGGCTGTATATTGTCACCCTGTTTATTTAACTTGTACGCAGAGTACATAATGGTCATGCAAAATGCTGAACTGGATGAAGCACAAGCTGGAATCAAGATTCCTGGCAGAAATATCAACAACCTCAGATATGCAGATGATGCCACCCTTATAGCAGAGAGTGAAGAGGAACTAAAGAGCCTCTTGATGAAGGTAAAAGAGTAGAGTAAAAAAAAACAGACTTAAAACTTAACATTCAAAGATAATGGCATTGGTCCCATCACTTTATAGCAAATAGATGAGAAACAGTGACTGACTTTATTTTCTTGAGCTCCAGAATCACTGCAGATGGTGACTATAGCCATGAGATTAAAAGACGCTTGCTCCTTGGAAGAAAAGCTATGACGAACCTAGACAGCGTATTTAAAATCAGAGACATTATTTTGCTGACAAAGGTCCATAGAGTCAAAGCTATGATTTTTCCAGTATCACGTTTGGATGTGAGAGTTGGACTATAAAGAAAGTTGAGCACCAAAGAATTGATACTTTTAAACTGTGGTGTTAGAGGAGACTCTTGAGAGCCCCTTGGACAGTAAGGAGATCCAACCAGTCAGTCCTAAAGGAAATCAATTCTGAATATTCATTGGAAGGACTAATGCTGAAGCTGAAATTCCAGTACTTTGGCCACCTGATGCAAAGAGCCAATTCATTAGAATGCTGGGAAAGATTGTAGGCAGGAGAAGAAGGAGACGACAGAGGATGAGATGGTTGGGTGGCATCACCCACTCAGTGGACATGAGTTTGAGCAAGCTCCGGGAGATAGTGAAGGACAGGGAAGCCTGGTGTGCTGTAGTCCATGGGGTCACAGGGAGTCAGGCAGGTCGGAGCAAATGAACCACAACTAGGAAGTGGGAGTAGTTGGATATGGATCAGGTAAGTCCAGTTTCAAAGTGTTCTCTTAAACCACTCCCATTTACTTTCTCTCACGGGATTATAAATTTCCTAGTCAAACCTAAGACTTGAAACTCCTTTAACAGAAATACACATCTGAGGCCCAAAGTAGCAGAGCTGAGCAAAAAAATAAAAATAAAAAAAACAGAACTCAGCTACTTTCCTGTCTCTTCTCATCACATGGGTGTGCACTTTTTTTTCCCTTTTTTGAGGGGTATCTAAGTTAATTTTTAAATTATAAGAAGAAACTGGAATTATTTTTCTCATTTTCAGAATCCCATCAAATGAGTGAACCATGTGTCTATCCCCCATCAAGGAGAGTAAATTGGAAACAATTTGACATGCAGGCAACATGGCAGGCATAGGTGGGGAAAGCTAGTGTCTTTCTAAAATTGCATTTGTTGATCATAAGTCCAAGATCAGAGAAAGAAGTAAGCCTCCCACTAATCACTTGTGGAGAAGGGGGATTGCACTTCTGTTTTCTTTGGCCATGACTCCTTGGAGCAGCTTGGCGTTCACACTGGTCACATTTCAGTGTGAACACTGGTTTATACTTTTTCCTCTTTGGGAGACTTTGGGACAGTCTCACCCATATGCCTAGCAGGAACCTCTACTGATCTGAACAGTTTGACCATACAGGTGGCCACATACCCATCCTCTTGCATGCCTGTCTCTGAGAGAGCAGGAATCCAGTCATGATCCAATGCTAAGTATACTTGAGAGTAAGTCTTCTTCTGTGGTCTTTCACAGAAGAATAGGCTAGGAAGATTTAAGTAATTTGAAGTACACTATCAACTTATATGTAATAAAATTACTCTTTTTTATTGCTCAGGACATTGTTCTATAACATATACTCCTGTCCACAAGCTCGTGATTTCTGATAATGTGTAGTACTAAACATATGCACACATATACATATCATATAGATTAATAGCGATAAATTCACTAAAATCTCTGTGTTTGTAGGAATAAATAATTTGTTAATGATTTCTTTGTTCAACTAGATGTTGGAAACAGATGGGACTCATTGGTCACCAGACATTTGCTTCTTCTAGGTGAGATCATATCAAGATATTTATAAACCACTCTTTCCAAAGGACTCCGATAAGACCAGTTGTAGCATGTTTGATGTTTCGAGTAAGATAAGCAGAAAAGAGTTAATGAAACACAAATGGAAACTGTAGTTTCCAGATGGAAATAGGCTGAACAACTGTATTTTTATCTGAGTTGGGTTTAGGGGGTGCTGGAATCTTGCCACTACTGATCAGGAAGCCGGCACGCCAGCTAAACCAGAACGGCTCTACACCAGCGCCTCTAGGGTGTCTTCATGAAAATGACTGAGTGTCTGCTGATAGTCACTCATGCCAAGTGTTGAACTGAGAGCTGTGTGCATTTTACAATGGCTAGAAGGAGACACACTGGCACCTTAGACAGACGAATGTGCTGCTTCAACTTCAGACAGATCTTTTAAAAGTGTTTGTTCAATTATTTTATTCAGTCAAAGCATGAGGGAAGAACTAAGAAGGAAAACCCACTGGTGCTACCTTCTCTGTTATCCTGGTGATTTATTTTGGGCTCTAACTTTACATACCTCATTTCCCAAAACTAGTGAAGAACATTTTTAGAGTATTTATTACAGTGGGGACATGCTCTCTGGGGTGTCTCACCTACACACGTGAGCTCCAAGGGGCTTATTTACAGAAGTTTCTCTAGAGTTGACTGACCTTGCTAGAAACCATGCTCACATACAAGTTCCTGATCTCCTTCCCTTGTGAGATCTCTGACCAGCGTTCTGTCTTAACATGCAGTAGTGTAATTCCACCATCAGGACTGAAAACACTGTTCAGCGCGTTGGTGCTGACCTCCACTTGCTCCTCGGTGGGGAAGAGGACTAGATTATGTGACAGCATCCACACCCCATACTACCTTGTTTCCCTTGGTGCTTATTCTCTTCTGCGAGACCTATAGGTCTGCAGTTTTTCATTTGGTGATGGGTTGTTTTTCTCACATTTCAGGGCCCTGGAGATAATATTTACATAATCCTCAATCTTTGCATCTGCGAGTGCTCAAAACTCACTGTAAGTGCTCTCTTTTGGAAGGTTTCATTTCTTTCCATTGTGCTTATACAAAACATGGGCTTCCTTGAATTTTTGGTTGATCTTTGGGAAACTTTTGGTCATTTTACTTCGTCTAGCAGACATTTCTCTTAATTTCTTTTTTTCCACTGGCTGCACTCTCTATCCTCTGTGTAGCTGATGGAAGGGGTCCTTGGAATCCCTTTGTTTTCTTTCCTGATGTTAAACTTAATCTGTGCCATTATGCATCATCAGTAAGCATCATTATGCTCTACTAGCTAATTAATAGCACACTGATGCTACTATGTAATTATATTCATTAACCACATACTATAAAAGGTTTCAGTTCAGTTCAGTTCAGTTCAGTCACTCAGTCATGTCCGACTCTTTGCAACCCATGTATTGCAGCATGCCAGGCCTCCTTGTCCATCACCGACTTCTGGAGTTCACTCAAACTCACGTCCATCGAGTCGGGTGATGTCATCCAGCCATCTCATCCTCTGCCATCCCCTTCTCCTCCTGCCCCCACTCCCTCCCAGCATCAGAGTCTTTTCCAATGAGTCAACTCTTCACATGAGGTGGCCAAAGTACTGGAGTTTCAGCTTTAGCATCATTCCTTCCAAAGAACACCCAGGACTGATCTCCTTTAGAATTACTCTTAGCCAACTTCCTGTGAACACAGTGACAAAAAGTTTCAGTTGAGAGGAAAGTCATGACTTTTTTTTCTTTCAGATTTTGAGTCTATAATTGCAACAGATATTCTTGAAATAGACAAAACATGGATGTTGAAAATTCTTCATACTAAGTATTCTTTGCTACATGTTCCAAACTTTTAGTAAATTCCATTGGCTATTAGAGAGCTACATTGGTATTTAATATTTATGAAAAGCATATAAAGGCAGATGACTGATTCCCTAAGCCATAAAGTATGACTCAATTTGAGGTCACTGCAGACTATCCTTTACAAAGTTTAGAGGAATTGGAATTGACTATACTTTAGCTGATAGCCCCCACACTGGGGAGTTCTCACGGGTTGCAGATCACAGCTGATTATTGAGAAGGGGCTTTTGGTCGCTTCAGCTCATTTCCGAGACTCTCTTCCTTTTACAGAAAACCTCAGCAAAGCACTAGGTCATGTAAACTAATAGTTCTGTAGATGCCAATGCCTTCAAACTGGGAGCGATGATGAAACAAGAAAGAATAAAGGGAAGCACAGAGACTCCTATTTACTGAGTTCCTATTCTCTGTGTTAGACTTGAAGTCTTTAATAATTATTATAGAAAACTTCTCTTCAATTAGTTTGAATTTCAAGAGTAATTAGTTTAAGCCAAAGAGATTCATGCAGTTTTAACCTATGAAGAAACTTTTCCCAACAAAACTATTATCCCAAACTTTGTGAATAACCATGGTTTGCTATACCAAATTAATAGTTTTCTATGTAATTTATGTGCTAATTTCAATTTCAATTTCACTGTCAATCCCATCTGTTATTGCTTCAATTCTGAATTAATGAGGCAAGTTAGAGCTGGAAAATGTCACATCATCTGAGGGCATTGTTCTTTTCTAAGGTCATATAAAATGAAAGAGTACTTTTGTCATAATTCAACAATCCATCCCATTTTATAGAGTTGCAACACGTTGGAGCTGGAAAGTTTATAATATCATCAAATCTAGATTTATAGGTAAAGAAACTGAGGTCCCAAGAGGCAAAGTGATTCACTCAAGTTTTTGTAGCCATTGTTCCTCATCCATTGCTTCTAGCTTTACAAGTCTAGACTTAACCTTTCATTCATCTGGATGCTATGTTCTGCTACTCTTCACAGGTAGATTTAGGGACTCCTTAACTTTCCATTGCTCCTGCTGGTTTAGGAACCCCTGAGACCATGTCTGTCTTACCTCCCTGTCTAGATTATGAATTCTTTCTAGGCCAGAGACCACAGCTTAACTGTCTTTGGATCTGCCCATGGTGTCTTATACACCACAGATATCTAATAGATTTTATTGTTTGAGGTAAAGGATCCAGAGGGATACAAACTAGAGAGTTTTATCAGGCCCTTTCAAAGAAAACAAATCGAGAGAAGCTGTGAACCATAGAGGAAACTTAAATCATTACTGCTTTGTAACTATGCAAAGAAAACCTTTGCCTTTGCTTTTTCTTTGTACGCACAGTAAAATTTCCCAGGAGTTGAAGAGAAAAAGCAGCAGTAAACTAAGCTTCTGCCTCACCCAATGATGGCCCCACAAAACAAGCTACCAGTCAGGGGGACACCGATCCATAAAAACCCCTGTCTGGTCATTTTTGTCTGGTGGTTTGGAAATATGCCCATCTTCCAGGGAGCTCATACATTTTGAAAATAAATGGCACTGCTCTCCCTCTGGGTTCACTCCAAGTTTTTCCCACTTCGTTTAACAAATCAGCACATGGCCTCACTCAGAGTAATCTCACTTTAAAAGATGAGGTTTCTAAAAGTTAGCGCAAACAGAAGAGACATTTCACCTAGTTAGCAAAACCATAACCCTGATGTATACAATCTTCAAATGGAAAGATCCTATTGAGACAAAACCAGTTCACTCAGAGAAGACACTCCATGGTTATCCTCATCTCAAAGCTATTTTAACAAAAATTCTGACAGTAATGCACGAATGAGGAAAAGTCAAAAGAAAAACATCCTGTTGTTGCACAGCTAATGGAAATGTGTGCAATCAGAGAATAAACAAATTGCTCTATATTTGGAATTTATCAGACACTGTTAATCATTTGTTAAAAATTGTCTGTGTCAGGAAAATCCAAAATATTCTCTTTGGCTATGCCTTCCTTCCTTTTTCTCACTCTATTGGTCTTCGCAAAAAATTTTGCTTCTCTATATCTATTAAGATAGCCCCGTGGCATGATCTAGAAACCTAAATGTGTTTCTCATAAATCATTATGAACTTTTGTCTTCCAAACAAGGAACTCCATTTGCCACAAATAAACAAACAATTCCCAGAAGATTAAAGGTCAGGGCAGAATTCAGAAAAGTTGCACAATGTTACTGCACATTTTAAGCACAGGAGGAAAGTTCTTTAAACTTATACATTTCACAGAACAAGTAGAATTTTAAATTTTTTGTTTCAAATTAAAGCTTTGTAACCACAGTTAATCTATGACATAGAACAAAAGTTTTAAAAAACAGAATTAAGAAATTTTCATCTAATGACATTTTGATTCCACAAATATGGGGGGAAAACCTTAAGAGTAAATATTTTAAGATGGAAACAATATACTTGTCTCAAATACATTTTTAAGTTTAACGCAAGAAAACTTTGCATTCCAAATCTGTTGTACCAACTGGCATAGAGTTTACTTAGAAAATAGTTTTGTGTTTGAGTAGCAGTTCTACTCTGGATTTTCCCAGAAGTGCTGTTCAGCATCTCCCTTATATTCCAAATAACTACAGATGTTGTTATTCACATTTAAATTGGCAAATGTTTTTTTTCCTAGAGGATTTCATGAAAATGCTTTGATTTTTTTTTAACAGAAATTTGTGCATTAGGAAAGCATGGTGGGTTAAGAATAATTGGAATGAATCTAAGTCTTTAAATACCTGTACTTAAAAATTAATGTAAATTCTCATAAAGAAGTGACCCAATGCTACAGATCGTTTTTACATAAATGCTGGCAAAGATGAGTTGCATACAAAATTCACTTTTTTTCATGAAGCAAGAGGAAATTCTTTTTTGTGCTTAGCTAATAATCAATATCCTAGAACTGTGAACAAAATTTAAACTACATTTTTTTAAAAGCTGTGCTATTTTAAGGCTTCTCTTTATTAAATTCTTTCATGGCACAGTTAAGGCATCACCTTGAAAAATTAAATCATCAATAATACTGTCTGCACTGAATAAGTTTCCTGAAAATTACTGAATTTATTCCTTCGGTGTCAGCTTTTCCTTCTCTACAAACTATTCAGCTATAAATCTAGTGTATTGAGGGCTTCTGGGTTGTAAAGTGCTAAGAGTCTTTCCTTACATTTTCAAATAAATAAAATGATAATCACCTTGTCTAAGCACTTAAAACTTTTCATTATACAGTTTCTGAATCTATGTATAGAGCATCCTGCATCCCATTTGGAGATTCTATAAATAAGACACATAGGCCTCAGCAGGATTATTGAGGGTCCCTGAGCTCGGGACTCTCCCAGAATTAGGTCAAATGCCACTAGACTCTAGCAAGTCTGTGTACTAATGGGTCTTTGGAGGACATTAAAATTCTAGCAGGAAGAAGGTTGTATTCATTTTAGTTTTACAGATTTTCCTTCCCCCACCCTGCTTTATTTGAATGAGTGGAGTTGCATAGGAACCCATCACAAACATGAAATTGGCTTTTGGTGGATTGTTCGCTACCTTAGGAAGTACAGAGAAAAAAAAATATGACCAAAGACAAGGATGATAATGCTATTAATGAACTCAATTTTGTATAACTGAGTAGCAGTTTCTTCATGGGGGTGTTCAGAGTTGACCTCAAAGGAAAAGTTGGCTGTCTTCCTCGTAGACTGGTGCACCCTGACTAAGGTGAGATATTCAAAAGACTTAACTGGTTGCTACTGTAGATGCTGCGGATTTTAAGCAAGGTAGTAATGTGAAGTTGTATCAACTAGTACTGGGTTGTTAGTTCCCTTTTGTGCTTTATTTATCAAAATGAAAATAGTTTCTTTTAATTATTATTAAAGTAATCCATGCTGCCTGCAAAGAATTCAATAAATAAGAAACAAAAAAATTACTTATAATCTCAATACCAAAAACAGGCAATAATAACACCACTATTCTGTGTGTGTGTACATGGGCACCCATGTTTAGGAAAAAACAGGACAGAACTGTGCGTACTGCTTTGTAATCTAATAGTTTTTCATTAAACTAGTAATATAGTATGATCTTTCTGTAATATATACATCAGATATTATAAATAATTTTTAATATATCAGTATAATTAATCATTTGTGTGTGTGCTTATTCGCTCAGTTACCTATGACTCTTTGCAACCCCATGGACTGTAGCCCACCAGGCCTCTCTGTCCATGGGATTCTCCAGGCAAGAATACTGGAGTAGGTTGCTATGCCCTCCTCCAGGAGATCTTCCCAACCCAGGGATCAAACCCAGGTCTCCCCATTACAGGCAGATTCTTTACCATCTGAGCCACCAGGGAAGCCAAAATTAATCATTTACATATTAATAATTTAATTACTATTATAATAATGCTTATATATCAGCAATATTAATATGTTGAATTATGTATAATATATAATAAATAATGGTTTTAAAATTTGTATGAACATACCATAATTTATTCAATCTGCCAGTGATTCATATTTGTTATTTCTAATTTTTAATTACACAAACCTGCAATGAACATTTTGGTGTGATTTACTTTGCATATTAGTCCTATTATTTCTCTAGAAGAAATTCCTAGGAGTTGAATTCTTGGGTCAAATGGTATGTACATTTTCAAGACTTCTGATAAATGTTGGCAAATTGCCTTTCAGAAAAGTTGCAATCATTTTTATTCCCATCAGCAGTTTGGAAGAATGCTTATTTTCTGTTTCCTCTTGTTATCTGGGAATATAGTTAGTTATCCTCATATTTTAAAAATAGTACCAGTTTAGTAAAGAAAATTCAAAGTTCATTTTTGCCTTAATTTGTTTTTCTTTGGTTATTATTTAGATTGAATATCATTTTATATCTTATTTCTTCTTTATTGATTATTCATGTCATTTACCTTTTGGGTAGTTCATTCTCTCATTACTTTGTCAGAGTGTTAACTGTCAATGATGTGAACTTTGTTGTCATGTAAGTCACAATGGTCTTTTTCCCAGTTTGCCCTTGTCTTTGACCTTGACTTCTTTTAAATAATATTTTGTAAGTTACTTCTAAATCATTTCTAAATCATGCGATCAATAAATGGGTGGAAATACACAAGATCTCAGAATTAGTATATAGCAGAACAGGTCCAATCTTGAATTCACGTCTTTTTTTTTTTTTGCACTGTCAGTGCTCTGTATTCCGCAAGTTCTGATTGTCTTGAATTTGGCCTGTTTAATACATATTACCCACAAATACACTGCTTCCTAGGTGGTGCTAGTGGTAAAGAATCTGCCTTCCAATGCAGGAGACACAAGAGATGAAGGTTCAATTCCTGGGTTGGGAAGATCCCCTGAGAGGAGGAAAAGGGCAACCACTCCAGTATTCTTGCCTAAAAAATTTCATGGACAGAGGAGCCTGGCAGGCTACAGGCAGTCAGACACAACTGAGAGACTAAACACACACACCCACAAATACACAAACAGCATTTGAAAATCGACTGTCTTACTATCTAAGGACACTCTTCTTCTCCTCCATACTTCTTGGCAGTTCTGGATCATGATAAACAATATACTTGCTCTGTACACTCCACAGGACCAAAACCACACCAGCTGAAGCTGGCTACTCTCATCATCACATAATGGCAAGCATTCTCCTTTCTGTGCACAGCAGCGCTGAGTCCTGTAATGACATTCATGGGAAGGCACAGTTCCCAACTTCAGGGATCTCTTAATCCAGGTAACACATTTGTGATCCACCTATATGCACAGAAACAGAAAATAACTCCTGGAATTCAAGCAATTGCTCTTGTACTTATCCACTCAATAAATATTCCCATAAGACTTTTATTCTGTGATGATGTAAGTTAATATTTACTGTATGTCGGACATTCTTCCAAGTGCTTTGTGTTTGTTACTCATTGAATCCTCACAGTGACTCTACGCTATAGGTACTATTACCATCTTCCTTTAAATGGGGAAATTCTAAGGCACAGAAAGGTTAAGTAACTTGTCCAAGATTGTACCCTTTATAAGTGGACGAAACAAAAGGACTCACCTCAGGTTGTCTGGTCCCGGAACCTGGGCTGCCTCTTAGCCCCCTGTTCCTGCACAGCATAAAGTACTGGGCAGAGAATTAAATACACAGGCCCCATACCGACTGCAGAGAAATAATCCATTCAGCCTGGATTTTGAAAGTGAGAGATTCAGAAAATCTCTTCTAGAGAAGAGGTGCCAAAATAAATGAATGGAGAAATATGGGCTTTATAATCAAAATGCGACTTTTTAATGCTGAAAACTCGATATATGAAAATAAAATTTATAAATGTAACTTGTTTTTCTAAGTCCTCCAGCATCCTGGGGTTAAATGTCCTTTAATGCCCCAAAGCAAATAATTCAAGCCCTTATCTCACAGGCTGTGGGAAGACCAGGGCCTCCACGTGGTTAAAGGATTTCCGAGGAACTTGTATTCTGATTACCACTTGTTCCAAATTTCTTCTCCTGACTCATCTTTCTCAACTGCTGTCCTTGTTTCCCTCTGTTTCCCTGTCCTTCCTCTGACCTTTCCTGAAGGACCTCTACTCAAGCCTACTGTACTTGTAAAAAGTGTATAGTCACTTTTTACTGAAGGCTGAGTATAGTATAAGTGAGGGGAAAGGAAGGAAACTTTAAATTATATTTTAGACATCACGATCCTAATATTCTATAGCTACCACTGTCTGGAGTTTCTCATAAGCCATTTGTCTCACTGAGTTCTAACTACTGCCAAACTACAGGTCTTCTATTCCCTACAGAGACACTTCTCCTATCTCTTACCACTTTCCTGGCACCCCACACCCAAGTGGCTTGCATTCAATATCCAAGTTCTTGCTACCGTAAGCTAAGAAGAAAGCTGGTTCTTTGTTCCCTGTTTCATACAATATTCTGCAAGCCTTGCTAGGCATGGTGGAAGGAGAAAGTGCTTATCGCAAAACCACTGGAATTTTTCTTCATCAGAAGAATTTATTCCTAACAATGTCATCTTTTAGAAGTAACTGCCATCTCTAAAAACAATGTTTTGTCTCTCACACAAATGCTATGAGAAGATCAGTTCAATTCAGTTGCTCAGTATGTGAGACTCTCTGTGACCCCATGGACTGTAGCACGCTAGGCTTCCCTGTTCTGCACCAACTCCCCGAGCCAACTCAAACTCATGTCCATCAAGTCAGTGATGCCGTCCAACCATCTCATCTTCTGTCATCCCCTTCTCCTCCTGCCTTCAATCTGTCCCAGCATCAGGGTCTTTTCCAATGAGTCAGTTCTTCACATTAGGTGGCCAAAATATTGGAGGTTCAGCTTCAGCATCAGTCCTTCCAATAAATATTCAGGACTGATTTCCTTTAGGAGTGACTGGTTGGAGCTCAATGCAGTCCAAGTTACTCTCAAGAGTCTTCTCCAACACTACAGTTCAAAAGCATCAATTCTTTGGTGCTCAACATTCTTTATAGTCCAACTCTCACATCCATACATGACTACTGGAAAAACCATAGCTTTGACTAGATGGACTTTTGTTGGCAAAGTAATGTCTCTGCTTTTGAATATGCTGTCTAGGCTGGTCATAGTTTTTCTTCAAGGAGCAAGCATCTTTTAATTACATGGCTGCAGTCACTGTCTGCAGTGATTTTGGAGCCCAAGAAAATAAAGCCTCTCACTGTTTCCATTGTTTCCCCATCTATTTGCCATTAAGTGATGGAACTGGATGCCATGATCTTAGTTTACTGAATGGTGAGTTTTAAGCCAAATGTTTCACTCACCTCTTTCACTTTCATCAAGAGGCTCTTTAGTTCTTCTTTGCTTTCTGCCATAAGGGCAGTGTCATCTGTATAATTGAGGTACTGATATTTCTCCCGGCAATCTTAATTCCAGTTTGTGCTTCATCCAGCCTGGCATTTTGCACGATGTACTCTGCATATAAGTTAAATAAGCAGGGTGACAATATACAGTCTTGACATACTCCTTTCCCTATTTGGAACCAGTCTGTTGTTCCATGTCCAGTTCTAACTGTTGCTTCTTGACTTGCATATAGGTTTCTCAGGAAGTAGGTCAGGTG
>NW_011494711.1:4830260-4830946 GCF_000754665.1 Bison bison bison | reverse complement strand
AATATCTTCTGCTTCTGTTAGGTTCATACCATTTCTGTCCTTTATTGTGCCCATCTTTGCATGACATATTCCCTTGGTATCTCTCATTTTCTTGAAGAGATCTCTAGTCTTTCCTATTCTATTGTTTTCCTCTATTTCTTTGCATTAATCACTGAGAAAGTTTTTCTTATATCTCCTTGCTATTCTTTGGAACTCTGTGTTCAAATGGGTATATCTTTCCTTTTCTCCTTTGCCTTTATCTTCTCTTCTTTTCTCAGCTGTTTGTAAGGCCTCATCAGACAACCATTTGGTCTTTTTGCACTTCTTTTTGTTGGGGATGGTCTTGATCACTGCCTCCTTTAACAATGTCACAAACCTCTGTCCACAATTCTTCCAGCACTCTGTCTTCAAGTGTAATCTCTTGAATCTATTTCTCACTTCCACTGTATAATCACAAGGAATTTTATTTAGGTCATACCTGAACGGTCTAGTGGTTGTCCCTACTTTCTTCAATTTAAGTCTGAATTGGCAATAAGGAGTTCATGATCTGAGCCACAGTCAGCTCCAGGTTTTGTTTTTGCTGACTGTATAGAGCTCCTCCATCTTTGGCTGCAAAGAATAAAATCAATCAGATTTCAGTATTGACCATCTGGTGATGTCCATGTGTAGAGTCCTTTTTAGAAGAGGGTGTTTGCTATGACTAGTGA
>NW_011494711.1:4829533-4830160 GCF_000754665.1 Bison bison bison | reverse complement strand
CACGATGTACTCTGCATATAAGTTAAATAAGCAGGGTGACAATATACAGTCTTGACATACTCCTTTCCCTATTTGGAACCAGTCTGTTGTTCCATGTCCAGTTCTAACTGTTGCTTCTTGACTTGCATACAGATTTCTCAGGAAGTAGGTCAGGTGGTCTGGTATTCCCATCTCTTGAATAATTTTCCACAGTTTGTTGTGATCCACACAGTCAAAGGCTTTGGCTTAGTCCATAAAGCAAAAGTAGGTGTTTTTCTGGAACTCTGTTGCTTTTTCAATGATCCAGCGGATTTTGGCAATTTGATCTCTGGTTCCTCTGACTTTTCTAAAACCAGCTTGAACATCTGGAAGTTCATGGTTTACATACTATTGAAGCCTGGCTTGGAGAATTTTGAGCATTACTTTGCTAGCATGAGAGATGAGTGGAACTGTGCAGAGTTTGAGCATTCTTTGTCATTGCCTTTCTTTGGGATTGGAATGAAAACTGCCTTTTCCAGTCCGGTGGCCACTGCTGAGTTTTCCAAATTTGCTGGCATATTGAGAGCAGCACTTTCACAGAATCATCTTTCAGGATTTGAAATAGCTCCACTGGAATTCCATCACCTCCACTAGGTTTGTTCATAGTGA
>NW_011494711.1:4829049-4829433 GCF_000754665.1 Bison bison bison | reverse complement strand
TTAGGTCATACCTGAACGGTCTAGTGGTTGTCCCTACTTTCTTCAATTTAAGTCTGAATTGGCAATAAGGAGTTCATGATCTGAGCCACAGTCAGCTCCAGGTTTTGTTTTTGCTGACTGTATAGAGCTCCTCCATCTTTGGCTGCAAAGAATAAAATCAATCAGATTTCGGTATTGACCATCTGGTGATGTCCATGTGTAGAGTCCTTTTTAGAAGAGGGTGTTTGCTATGACTAGTGAATTCTCTTGGCAAAACTCTGTCAGCCTTTGACCTGCTTCATTTTGTACTCCAAGACCAAATTTGCCTGTTACTTCAGGTATCTCTTGACTTTCTACTTTTGCATTCCAGTCCCCTTTAATGAAAAGGACATCTTTTTTTGTGTT
>NW_011494711.1:4810395-4828949 GCF_000754665.1 Bison bison bison | reverse complement strand
AGACTTGGATTACTGTGATATTGAATGGTTTGCCTTGGAAACGAACAGAGATCATTCTGTTGTTTTTGAGATTGCATCCAAGTACTGCATTTCAGATTCTTTTGTTGACTATGATGGCTGCTTTATTTCTTCTAAGGGATTCTTGCCCACAGTAGTAGATATAATGGTCATCTGAGTTAAATTCACCCATTCCAGTCCATTTTAGTTCACTGATTCCTAAAATGTCATTGTTCTCTCTTGCCATATCCTGTTTGACCACTTCCAATTTGCCTTGATTCATGGACATAACATTCCAGGTTCCTATGCAATATTGCTTTTTACAGCATTGGACTTTACTTCCATCACCCATCACATCCACAACTGGGTGTTGTATTCAAATTATAGAAATACCATTTCTCATCACAGGATTTATTTAATAAGTAATATTTCTACTGTCTGTAGCTGTTTATAGAGCATCTGAAGCATGAAGAAAAGATACACCTTGCACTGGGATGTCAATCTGGGAAGAAGATGGAAACTTCCTGGATGTAATTCAATGCAAAGAACATGATTCTGCAAGTCTTTTCTCTGTTGATGTCCATGATGACAGTCTGTAAATTGGTGGTTTGGAGCTCAGGCTATATTTTTATCAGATAAATAGTAGTTAGTGCTCAGATTATCCCAGAAAGACCTATTTAACCCCCACTGTGGCTAAAAGATAGTAGCAATTACACTGGCCTGAATGTGGGATGCTAGGAGTAGGAGACTCAGTGGTAGAGGAAAGAGAGGAAAGAGGGAAAGTTAGTTCACTTACACTCACGACCCTAGACAGTTACAGTCACTGCTAGTTACTGACGCTTCATCTGTACTCTTCTTCCACCTCTTCCAACTCTCTCCTTAGGCAGGGGCCGCCCATGTCGTTCTCCAAGGCACCTGCCCAACCTTTTACCTTTCCCTCACCGTAACAGTGATCATGAGTGATTCCTTTTTTCATACTCAAAACCCCATTCTCTCAGTGGAGACAGCCTCAGTCCAGTGGCAAGAACAACTATCAGTTGATTTGCAGTAAAGAACAACTAATATTGTCATCCTTTCAATGAATATTTTCCTTTTAAAAATAATAAATACTTTCAAACATGTTTTGATCTGGTAAATTAAGTTAGTGCACCAGTACAAAAAATGTCAAGAGTGTAGAAGGAAATTCTTCCAGAAATGGGAGGAAAAAGAGTGTAGAACAGAGAAAATAAATGAGTCGTGAATGCCTGGGATTGTGTCCCTAAGGTGAAGTTGATATATATTAAAAGCATTCAGTTATCTGTCTGTTTGATTTACTTTGGTTCTCTTAGGGGCAGCAGCACCCCTTTGGACAATAGAGACAGTTGTTTCACAATGTGATTCTTGTTTAGATGTTTTAGAAGCATGTCCATTGCCTAAATTAAAGTATATCTTTTCCCTAGCAATGGCAAAAGCTAAAATATTTTAATAAGTTATTTCAATGTAACATTGAATTATGATTATTTCCCATCTACTTCCCTACACTTATGGTATACAGCATAACCTACACACAACATAAGCCTCATGAGGTAAAAAGAGCAGAGTACTGGACTGTAAATCAAGAATCCTTCATTTGCCCTAGATGTGCCCATGATGAAGAAGCTATAAGCAAAGATGATAACATTAGATGTCTCTTAAGGTTTCCTTTGGCCCCAAAGTCCCTTACTACTTGATCAGTCCATTCACAGCCCAAACATGGTCAAGGTGCACTGGCAGATCCCCCTTTTAAACTGACTTACTCATTCTCCCAGCTGCAGGGAATGTTGCCAACAAAACCCCATCCTGGAAATGGCCCTCTGCCAAAGAAAACATGCCTCTCCCTGGGGCATCCTAATTCTAATGACTGGTCAGTGCAGAGGTATAAAGTCAGAGCTCATGTCCATGAAGGACAACCCTAAATGTCTGCCTAGCTCCAAAGCTTGTAGTGGGACGAGTGAGGATTTCCTCACAATTGTACTTCTGCCAAATACTGCTGCCTTTACTTCCTCACAGAGGTTGTTGCTAAACAAGGAATCTAATGAGTGCAAGTCTCCCTCACAGAGTCTGTTTCCCCAGGAACTCAACTTGAGAAGGTTGGTGCCAGGAGTGGTTCAAGGAAACAAAACCTAAAACTAGACTTTAAAAGTGGACCCCACTGCTATACACGTGTGTGGGTGCTAAGTCGCTTCAATCATGTCCAACTCTGCGACCCTATGGACTGTAGCCCTCCAGGCTCCTCTGTCCAAGGTATTCCCCAGGCAAGAATACTAGAGTAGGTTGCCATACTCTCCTCCAGGGGATCTTCCCCAGTCAGGGATCGAATCTGGTCTCTTATGCCTCCTGCATTGGCAGGTAGGTTTTTTTTTTTTTTACCACTAGCACCACCTGGGAAGGCCTCACTGCACATGAGGAGTATTTAAAGTTATCCCATGGCAGTACAATTGTCACAGCTTTCACTGGTGGTCAACAGAGATGCAGAGACATCTTTGGAAGGGGGGTGCCGCCTGGGTGCAATACCACAGATGTTAAAAAGCTTAAAGAAAGCAGTGATTATGAGGACAATGAAACATTTAACACCCTACTAAATGCCATCTATGCACTGGAAAGAGACAAAGAAAGTCTGATCATGATTAATCACCAATTTAAGGCCAAGTGTGAAAATCAAAGAGCCTGTTGGCAACATATGATGATTCTGATCTCTAGGAGGGCAGAATAAGCTAAGCCTTTGGTCCAGAACTTAATTATAAGGGTACTGGAGCACTAGGGAAAGTTGAATTCTCATTTCCAGTCAGTGGTAGGTCAAGGTCAGGGCAATGGTTAGGAAAAGATGGGGCTCTGAGACTACAGTAGAACTATCTGAATCCATGCACTCAAGAAACTTGAAACCCTAAAGTCTCATGAACCCTCTGGACCTATAAAAGGGACTTGCTTCTCCCTTTGCAAAGCTAGTCTTCCCCTCTGACTGAAGACAATACAAAGGCCTTGGCCTAGGAAGACTACACATGCTGCCCCTCACCCAAATTAGGATTCACCCTGCCTTCTCTCCTTGTCACCAGACCAATAACTTGGGTCGTGTCATGATATGAACCAACCTGGGGACCTGCTGGGCCTGCAAAGGGAGAAAACGGATGATATGTTGAAGGAACCACAGGATCTGGTCAATATGTGCCAGTAGCAGCTGGATCTGTGTGGGGCTGGGAGTTTGTATGAGACTGGGCCTTGAAGGTGTTGGGTCAGTATGGAGGAGGGGTGCAGGACACAGAGATGGAGAAGGGAGGGTTTATCATTAAGGGGACACTCTCATGTACTACAGGTTTTAACATCCTAACAAAAACCCCAGAAAATCAGAATAACATGCTGCTGCTACAATAGCTCTTAGAAACTTGGAGAAAGTGATGGCCCACTCTAAGTAACGGAGGAGTTTCAGGACTACGGCTGTGGGTGGTAGAACAAATGGAGCAAATGGGCATATCAAGTATAAGACCTGAATACCAATCACCTGGTCATACTCCATCAGAGATTTGGGAGGACATATCATTTACCAAAGGGATAGGAAACGTGTTTGTAAGAAGAATACAAGCATCCAGATTATGAAGCCTCTTCCCTACAGATGTTAACAAGTTTAAGGAAAGCAGTGATTATGAGGACAATGAAATATTTAACACCCTACTGAATGCGTCTATGCACTGGAAAGAGACAAAGAAAGTCTGATCATGATTAATCACCAATTTAAGGCCAAGTGTGAAAATCAAAGAGCCATCACATTTTTCTGTATGTTTCTTTGTGTGTCCTCAGCCTAAAGCTACCCCAGGAGTTAACCTTTGACTCAGGCTTCTACAGGTATGAGTGTGCTTCCCTCCTCCTTTCTTCTAAAACACAGCCTATAAGAATTTAAAAAATCACACTTACGACAATAAGCCCACAGTAACAAAATGATACTTGATTTACTGGAGATGGAAGTTAGCTGGACTTTGTACATAATGGATCATTAAACAGAGATTCAGAGACAGAGTTTACAGCCACACAGGCTAAAATAGTTCCAGTGTGTATTTCAGTGAATCTCTCTACTGAATCTCATTAAACCTTTATCACTAACGTCCCATAACAGGTGTGCCTATAGAGTCTAAACTTTAATATTTGCCAAAGAGTAATTCTGAAAGGTTGAGTGTGGAGTAAATATTTCCTTTTGAGGTAGTGAGAGGCATGGTTCAAAGGGGAAGGAGATTGAAAGGAGGATTACGAGAGTTTGAGGACAGTAAGGTGAGGGGATAAAAGGGAATGACTTAAAAGACTCTTGCAGTGAGCGTGGTTTCATGCAACCAAGAGAAAAAGGAGGTTAAATGGATTAAGGTGCAGTTCACAGGTTTGATCATACCCCACTGTGAAGCCAGGTATTTCTGACACATAATTACTCTTGAGTTCTCTTTTCTGAGAGCCACTGCTTGAGAAGGCATGCAAGTGGAAAAGCCATCAATGGGCTGCAACCAGATCACTGGGAACTTAAGTAACTACTGACTGTTTAACTGCTATTCAGCCCTGTCAATCCAACTGTTTTCAGGAGACAGCTATGCTGTCTGGCCCTATAAAATGCCCTCTTTTCTCCAGTCTGAAGTGCAAAGGTCAGTCAGCACTCTGAGTGTCACCATCCACTCCACTATTTCACCTCTTTCTCCTCTGTCCTCATTCTAAGTACACAAGAAGGAAAAGCTCTTGGATACCTACCCCCTGGAGACCTTCCATACTACTGTGCAGTGTGCTCAGCCGCTTCAGTCACGTCCAACTCTTTGCGACCCCATGGACTGTAGCCAGCCAGGCTCCTCTGTTCATGGGATTCTCCAGGCAAAAATACTGGAATGGGTTGCTATACCCTCCTCCAGGGGCTCTTCCTGACCCAGGGGTCGAACCCACATCTCCTGTGTCTCCTGCGTGGCAGGAGGATTCTTTACCACTAAACCACCTAGGAAGCCCTCCATGCTATTCCTTAGTGATAAATGGGAAAGGGGGAAACATTTGGCTGGTAACTGTAAGCCACTGCCAAGCCTTGCCCAACGGGAGATTTCATAAACCAAGTGTTTTCTAGATTAAGGCAGCCTCGGCAAACAGGATATGACTGATAAACCATAACCGAGCAGTTTCTCATGAAGAGCTTGCAGCTCTCTGTAGGATTCCATTTCATTAATCACTTGCTGAACATGAGTTGTTTCAGCCGTGAGACAGGTGCAAGGTATATTAAGAAAAAGGAAGCACAGAACCTGAATTTTCAGTCTGGAAAAGATCTGGAGAGACAGTGTATGTGAGGTTTAGAGATTCAAAATCTGGATGAAGTTGACCTGAGTTCAGTTTGCTGCTTCACCATTTACCTTCTTTAGCTGCTGCTGCTGCTGCTAAGTCACTTCAGTCGTGTCTGACTCTGTGCGACCCCATAGATGACAGCCCACCAGGCTCCGCATCCCTGGGATTCTTTAGGCAAGAGTACCGGAGTGGGGTGCCATTGCCTTATCCGACCTTCTTTAGAACCTGGGTCCAATTCCTTAATTGTTTGGATTCTCAATTTCCCTATCTGTTAAATGGAGATAAAGCTCCCATATTTTTTAAAAGAATTAAATAGGGCAAAATAAAGAGCTAGCACTGTCTTTGGTATGTCAAAAGCACCTGACAAATGCCAGCTACTAATACAATAATTATTCAGGATGAGGGTATATAAGTGTTGACTGAGACAATGGCAAAGGCATTCTAATCAAATGAATGCACTAAAGTACCCAACACCAAAGCCATCTGGGTTAAAGTCACAGGATGTTGTTCTTATTCAGAATCAATTTCCCATATTCTGATGTTCTCTATTTATGTATTTTCACTTCTGTCACTGGTCAAGATTTCAGCAAATACAGAGAGGCAGAGAATAAGTAAAACATCCACAAGTTCTGCACCCACCCTGGATCCCCGCATGCCCTGTGTACCTGCAGGAGGGAGGTGTGAGTTTAGGAAATCATGGGGGAGTGACTGACAAGGAAGAGGTCCAGCAAAGGAGTAGAATGCATGAGGCCTCACCCTGACCAAATTCTAAATTTTACTCTAAACTGTAAACTAGGTTTATATTAAAAGGGAAACAAATATGTTACCCTCTAAGGGATAAAAATATTTTTTTCTTTAACAATTACCTTCTCTGTATACTCTTTGTTTTAACTTAAAGTAAAAACAACTTGTCAGTGTTTGGGTTTATACTGGTAGGAGGATTTCTCCCAACACTCTGAAAGTCTACTACATTTTAAGTAAGCCATTGCCTCTTTTGGTCTTCCCTGGTAAATAATCCACCTGCAATGCAGGACACATAGGTTCAATCACTGGTTCAGGAGATTCCCTGGAGAAAGAAATGGCAAGCCACTCCAGTATTCTTGCCTGGGAAATCCCATGGACAGAGAAGCCTGGTTGGGCTACAGTCCACAGAGTCACAAAGAGTCAGACATGACTTAGTGACCAAACAACAATGTTGCCTCTTTTACCTGCATGCTATTGCACTGCTGTTTATAAGTCCAAATATTCCAAATTATCATATATGAAGAAATTATGAGTATATTTATTTCTCAAAAAATTTGAAGGCTAGCGGAAATAATGAAATAATGCCAAAAACACAGTTCTATCATGTCAGCAGTCAGTGAATATTTTATTAGTTGTTCACAGTGTACATGATGCTTATATTAGATATAACTTGACAAAGATGCGTTAAAACAGAAAAATTTAGTTCAATCCAATCCAGATAACATACTCCACCAGGAACATATTACTATAAAGGGTAATTTAACCCTGGAAAATTCAGATGCATAGAAGTGGCTTTTTATTAAGGTTCAGGTCTAGATTTATAATTAAAATTATAACTGTCTTAACAGTAATAGGAATACTTTTTTTTAAGGCTTCAAAGCATTTGCTGGAAAATGATTATTTGATTCAGCAGTTGCTACAGACAGTCAACTAAGATGTATGCCTTGAAAAAGAGCCCCATGTCCAGACCATAACCTTTAAGAGATGAGAGGAATAATCTGAACCTGTAACAGCACCGACTGCTGTGCTCAAAAGTATAAATATTCCTGTCTTTGACTGGCATTTAGCATTATAAAAGAAGAATGATGTCCTCTATTACAGCAAGGAAAGAATCATCAATTCAGTTTACACAGAGATTTTCTAGGTCCTTGCGTCAATCATTTCATAAAATTATTGATTAAAAGAAATAGAAAAGGAGTGAAATGGCATAAATAATAGAAAAACACTGAAAACCTGCACACACTCAGTGTTTTGAGCTTATAATGCAGATCTAAATTCAAATTTAACCTTCAAACACAAATGTCAGGGAATGTGTCATCACTTTACTGAACATCCAAGGTCAATCAATTACTTCCACCTACTTCGTATAAAATTAGACGTGCATTATAGAAAACACAAAACTTAGGAATCAGAAACAGGTTTTCCTTTTTATTTGAATGTTAAATTTAACCTGTATTTTTAAGAGGACATAGTATAAGTAAGCAGTTTGAAGAATTCTCAAAGTGAAAATACAAAATGAATCCATGAGAAATAAAATATTATCACCCACCCCACACACACACCCCAGAAGCCTCCTTTAAGGCCCTTCTGAGTCAGTTATTTTTCCTCCTTCTTCAAAGGTAACAGTGGCTTATTTCTAACACCAGCAATTAATTTTTCCACTCTGCAAAATTTATATATGCTGAATTATACTATACATGTGATTGTGTGCCTGGCTTCTATTGTTCAACAATAGAGTATGAAAAGCGCCCATTTTATATATGTTTGCAGTTTATTTTCATTGCTGAAAAGTAACATTATACATTACTTATAAAAGTAATTTATAAACGCACAGAGATATTAATCATTCTACTATTAAAGGGCATTCAGATAGTTTGGAGATAATACAAATAACTTTGCAATGGATATTCTTGTACATGTTTCTGATACACTTAACACAAACATTCTATAGAGACATTCCAAAAGGAAAAATGCTGAATCATGGGCTATGAGCATATTTACTATTTAGTAAATGATGATAAATAGTCTTCCCAAGTAGGTGTAACAAATTACATTCCTATCAGCAATAAGTGAGAGTTCTAATTGCTCCACCTCTTCACCAACACTCAATAAGGTCAGTCTGTTTAATTTTTAGACATTCTTTGGGTATGTGATTACCAAACCACAGAAGTTTAAATACGTGTGTTCCTGATGACTAATGAAGTTGGGGGCTTTTAAATATACTTATTAACCATGCTATATGTTACATCCCCAGAACTTATTTTATAACTGGAACTTTGTACCCTTTGACCAACATCTTCCCATTTCCCCAGCTCTTCCCATGCCCTGACAACCATCATTCTATTCTTTGTTTCTATGAAATTCAGCTTTTTTACGATTCCACATATAAAAGAGAGCATACAGTATTTGTCTTTCTCTGTCTGAATCTGTCAAAAGGATCATATGGTTTCTATCCTTCATTCTTTCAGTGTGGTATATCATGCTTATTGGGCTTTCCTGGTAGCTCAGACTGTAAAGAATCCACCCGCAGTGTGGGAGACCTGGGTTAGAACCCTGGGTTGGGAAGATCCCCTGGAGAAGGGCATGGCAACCAACTCCAATATTCTTGCCTGGAGAACCCCCAAGGACAGAGGAGCCTGGTGGGCCACAGTCCATGGGGTTGCAAAGAGTCAGATATGACTGAGCAACTAAGCACACACATCATGTTTACTGATTTATGTGTGTTGAGCCATCTTTGCATCTTAGGGATAAATCCCACTTGATTATGGTGTATGATTCTTTTAATATGCTGTTGAATTCAATTTGATAGTATTTTGCCAATAGTTTTTGCATCTATATTCACTAGGGATATTGGTCTGCAGTTTTCTTGTAGTGTCTTTATCTGACTTTGGTGTCAGAGTAATTCTGGCCTCATAAAATGAGTTTGGAAGTGTTCTTCTTTATTCAATTTCTTGGAAGATTTTGAGAAGAATTAACAGTCATTCTTCTTTAATATCTGGTATAGTCCACCAGTGAAATCATTTGGTCCTGGGCATTTCTTCTTTGGGAGATTTTTGATCTCCTTAATTGTTATTGGTTTGTCTAGATTTCCTATTTCTTCATAATTCAGCCTTGATAAGTGATACATTTCTAGTAATTTATTCATTTCGTCTAGGCTATCCAATTTGTTGGACTTTGACTGTATCATCCCAATCCCTCCTGGCCTGCAAGGTTTCTTTAGAGAAATCAACTGATAGCCTTACAATTTTCCCTTATTTGTGATGAGGGAATTCTTTTGCTTCTTTCAGTATTCTCTTTGTTTTTGACTTTTAACACTTTGGTTATAGTGTGTCTTAGACTAATGTTCTTTGAGTTGATCTTGGTGGGGTCCTTTGAGCTTCCTGTATATGGATGTTGGTATCTCTCCCAAGATTTGGGAAAGTTTCAACTATTATTTTTTTAAATATATTTTATCGACTTCATTGCATCCCAAAGTTCACATAGGTTTTTTGGCTTTCTCTTTTTCATTCTTTTTCTTTTTGTTCCTCTAATTGGCTAAATTTAAATGATCTCTGAGTTTGCTGATTCTTTCTACTATATGATCAAGTCTGTTGTTAAATCTGTCTATTGACTTTTTCTGTTTTTTCATTGTATTCTTCAGCTCCAGGATTTCTGTTTGGTTCTTTTTTTTTTTTTATGGTTTCTGTTTTTTTCCACTAAACTTCTCATTTTGTTCATGTGTTGCTTTCCTGATTTCATTCTGTTGTCTATCTGTGTTCTCTTCCATTTCATTTAGTTTCTTTAAAATAATTATTTTAAAATCTTTGTCATGCACATTATAGACCTCCATTTCTTTAGAGTTAGTTACTGGAATTTTGTTAGTTTCCTTTGGTGGTATCGTGGTATCATACTTGTCTGATTCTTTGCGATCCACATAGTCTTGCACTGGTGTCTGTGCATTTGAAGGAGCAAACTTCCAATCTTTTAAGACTGCTTTCAGAAGGTAAAGACCTTCTGTCAGTTCTCTAGGCTGATGGGATTATCTCTGGAATTGAAGTCATACTGGGTTGGACTCAGTTATGAGGCTGTCTCTGGGTGCACAGTGAGTTCTGCTGTTGGTGGGCTTATTACCAGGCATCCAGGCAGGCATGGATTCTGCTTCATCCTTGGGCAGAGGATACTGCCTCCAGTACTTTGTTCTGTAGGGTGGCACTGGAACAAGGGTCTGTTTCAGTGTCCAAAGATGAGTCCTCAGATGGTGGGCCTAACCTTATTACCAAGTATACGGATGAGTGCGGACCTGGCCAGGTCCCTGGGAATGTTCCTGGCTGATCACTGGATGGGTCCCTGAGTGGGTAGGACTGGCCTTGGACTGTGGCTGAAAGCCTCAGGACTGTTTCAGGTTCCACAGCCAAGCTTGAGGTCTGCAGACTTGGCTCTGGAGGCAGGAGATGGGCATGTCTTCCTCCATGGGGCTGGGCTGGCTGGACTGCTCTTGATTGCAACTCAAGAGACTGAAGTCAAATATCTTTAAAGGACACTTTAAGGATTTCCTGAGTCTTATTTAGGAGTGTCTCCTTCCAGGTCTTCCTGCTAGCAAGATTGCTGGCTGACTGTAAGTAGCACTGGAACCAATTAAGAGCCCTTTCATAATCTACATTCTGACAAAGTTTGGTGGGCTCACCCCTAGGGACACCTGGACTGCAGCTAAAAGGGGCTGGAAAAGGTTCACAGACCCCTTTAGGATCCATAGCTGGGACTAAGTCTGTATGCCTGTTACATGATTCATTGGTAGGCTTGGCTCCTCCCAGGTCCCCAGGCATATAACGGTGGTAACAGGACCAAGGCCAAATGGAGCTGTAGGCAAATTCTCAGGTACAGAGCTATCTTCAGGTCTGTAGTGGGACCACTGTTGGTGAGTCAGTCACCTGGGTGTGAGACTGCCTTCTTGAAATGGCTCCCCTCAGTTTTAGACTAAATCAGAATTTAACAATCTCCTACCTGGATCCCATGGGCTTTACTACCCCATGGCTCAGGGGTAAAGAACCTGCCTGCCAATGCAGGAGATGTGAGTTCAATCCCTGGGTAGGGAAGATTCCCTGGAGAAGGAAATGGCAACCCACTCTAGTATTCTTGCTTGGGAAATCCTATGGACAGAGGAGTCTAGTGGGCTATAGTTCACATGGTAGAAAAAGAGTCAGACAAGACTTTGTGACTAAATAACAACAACCTGGATGCCATACTTCTTTGTGGATGGAAATCCTGGAAACTATGTTGGCTGAAATCTCTGTGCTTTCATAAAAGCCTATGGTGATCTTAAAAATTTGCTATAAGGCAGCATGAACCCCATATTTAGGGATTGGGGGAGCTGAAGTAATATTATTTGTTTCTCAGATAAGGGAATTAAGCCATGCACAAGACAAATTATAGGCAACATAAACCTATATTTGTCTCAAATCTCTACACATTTTACATGAAAATTTTTTTTTTTCAGCAAAATTTGTCAGGGAAATTTCCAGGTTTGCCGAATTTTGGAAGTCACTGCCTTTGGCAACACTTGCTTCAAGTACTCTTTAATTGATATTTCATAAGATGATGTGCATATATCCTGTTGATTAAAATCACTTAATTTCTTCTTTATGTTTCTGGACCACTGCCAAAAATAATAATTACTAAATTTAATAAGCCACATATAAGACTTGCAGTAACTGGTAGAACAAGTTGAGATCCTATACAACGTGACTTGGATAGAACAGATTATAGTGGGTTGTACCCTCTTCTCCATTTAAGAAATAAAAACTATAAACAGAAGATAAATAGGACAATAGCATATATAGAAGTGGGAGCCAGTATGAAGACTTAACTCAAGGAACTAAATAACACAAGTACGACTGAAACACAGAAGCATCAGAGGTAGCAGAGCTGAATGAAGTTACAGAGGGGATCCGGGGTCAGAGCATGCATAGTCTTGAGAGAAAGTCATGATAATTGTGGCTTTCTCCTAAGGGCAATGTGAAGTAAAAAAAGAAATTTAAGTCAAGCAGTGGCATGATGAGAACTGCATTTTTAAATGGTCACTCTCGCTGCTGTGTAGAGAATACGTTAGAGGGAAGTGGGAAGACTTAGAGTAGGTTTCTAGGGGTCTAAGAGAAAGATGGCGAGCAGTGGTACAAAGATGGAAAGAAGACAATGGGCTCCTGAGAAATATAAGAGCACATCACCCTCCTTCCAGACCACATCCCAGGTATATACACCATGGTCCAGCAGAATACAGCCACTGGCTTTCATTCACCAGCTGAATATCCATGAAAAGTCTGGGATCACTCCTCGTGATTATTAGCTCTAACTAGGACTTGCCAGTTCAAGTTCATAGACTGTGTAGTATACTGTGCTGGGTTGATTTCAAAAGAGGCAGGAGAGGAACTGCTTGTGATAAATCATGAAGTGTGCGCTTTGCCTCCTAAAGGTGGCACGTGGTAGGCAGTGGGAGGAATGTTTACTGCCAGTAGGACACACGTGCAAGGGGAAAGGCTCACCCACTCCCTGTGGGCCATTGGCTTAAACACCTGCCAAACCTGTAGCTTTAACCAGCCTAGCTGAGCAGCCCTTTCTTCCACCTCATGGAAGGACTGTTACAATCAATGAATAAACAGATTTAATCAGTCAAAACTTGCTATAGGCAATCATGAAATGTACTATGTCCTTAGAAGGAATGCATTAACCTTTTTAAATGTAGTTCCAAGAGCTCAAAACAAAGCCCAGTGCAATTATCCTCTGAAAAGATAATCCTAAGAAGGAACAGCAAGGGTTATCTCATGATAGAGACCATCAGAGTCTTTATAGGCAGGAGGAGAGAGTATAGGCACAAATGTTTTATGCATTATGCTTAAGATAATATCATTTCCTTCAAGGCCTAAGTTGGGTTGGAAAACTACAACCTGCAAGCTAAGCCCAGTCCACCATCGATTTTTTTGAGTAAAGTTTGACTGGAACACAGTTATGTTCATTTATTTATGTATTGTTTCTGGCTATTTTCAAGCTACTATGTCAGAGATAAACAGATGCAACAAACTGCATGGCCAACAAAATCTAAAATATTTATCATCTGGCCCTTTAGAGAGAAGTATGCTGACCCTGGTCTAACTCTAAACAGAGCTTAAGGGAGTAGTAGTCTTCTTTTGGGCTTCCCAGGTGGCTTAGTGGTAAAGAATCCGCTTGCTAACATGAGAGATACAGGAGACATGGATTCAGTTCCTGAGCTGGGAAGATCCCCTGGAGGAAGAAATAGCAGCTCTCTCCAGTATTCTTGCCTGGGGACTCAGGCTCCCATGGACAGAGAAGCTTGGCAGGCAGCAGTCTCTGGGGTTGCCAAGAGTCGGACACAACTGAGCGTGCGCACACACAGGCTTCTTTCAGTCAACTTTTATACCAAGTTCTTGATGGTCATCCCTATGGGTATCACTCATATGGAAACCTTCTCATCTAGATTCCTTCCATTGGACACTAGTTAAGAGATGCTTGAAATGGAATCATTGATTCTTCTTGAAGTCCAAAAATGTTCTTACTGTATTTTTTTGTGCTTAACTAGCACAGGCTTTCACTCTAAAAGATAGCTTGTGAAATTATGCCTTTTGAAATAAGAAATTGAGAAAATTGCTTTTTAAAAATTCCCCAAAAAAGGCTTCTTTAAATCAACACTTGATAAAACAAAGCTCTCAAATTTTCAGGCTTCATTCAACTGTCCCTGGCTCCCTTAAATTCACAGTCCACCATAGAAAATATGTTAAAGAGTAAGAAACCTGTAGTGGATGGTACTATTTCAAATGACTTTATAACATCTGTTTAACATAAAAAACTTAGTGGCAACTATTCTATTTATTGCCGTAGGCAAACTGTAATTCCATTCCTACTCAAATGCCTTGCGTAAAAACAGCCATAGAGGCTCCTTACTAAGAAACTGACACCCAACGGCTTGATTTATATTCTAGCTCATTAACCCAGCAAACATCCTGAAAACAAGTTAAATTAAATGTCTTTGGGGTTGGCGCACAGTAAGTTGGTGTGAAGTTGATTTGATTCCTGACATTATCTACCTGAATAGCTTAAGATGAGAGTTTGGAATCAGTATAATTGAAGGCTGGCAGGACCGTGATAGTAGCCACACAGCTAGTATTTAGCAGACGTCATGAGAGAATCCAGGAGTCCCAGTTTTGACTGAAACACTGGCAAACATTTAAAAGCTTGACAAGACCAAAATGAGATACAACAGGCAAAACTCTCACTGATGGTGGGAGTGTGAACTGGCGTATCACTCTGAACCCCAGTTTGGCACTGTTGTGTAAACTAAATATGTGCATATCCTAAAACCCAGCAAGTTTACTTCTAGGTATGTAAAGTAAAGAAACTCTTGTATTTGAACATGAGTTATAATAAAAAATGTTCAATGCAACACTGTGACCAAAAAAAAAAAGAGGAAATAACTCAAATGTTTGTCAATGGGAATAAGTGGATAAATAGATTGTAATACATTCATGCAATGGCATACTATGTAGCACAAAAATGGAATGAATTAAAACTACAGTCTGGAAGAATCTGAAAAACAAAATGCTGAATGAAAAAAGCAAATCCCAGAGGAGTATACATAGTGTGAGGGTTAATTTTATGTGCCAACTTGGCTAGGCCATAGTACCCAGTTTTGGGTCAAACACCAGTCATGATGTTGCCATGAATGAGTGGTATTAATACTTAGATGGTATTAATATTTAAGTCAGTAGACTTTGAGAAAAGCCTATAATGTGAGTGGGCTTTATTCAGTCAGTTGAAGGCCTTGTGAGAAAACCCTGAGGTACCACAGGGAAAAAGGAACTCTGCCTCCACACTGACTTTGGACTTGAGCTTTAACATCAGCTCTTCTCTGGGTGTCCAGCCTGTCACCCTGTCCAAGATTTCAGACTTGTCATGTTCAATAATCACAGGAGTCAATTCCTTAAAATAAAATAACTTGAACGTATGTGGTAGTAGAATATATTGATAGTAGTAGCTTATTGAACATATGCATATTATGTAATCTGCAAATACTGATGGGAATGAATAAAATTATACCCACTTGTTGGACTAGATGGCCATAATATATTTTTAGTGATAAAACCAAATTTCAGAGTAATCTGTTCAGGTAGATTCCATGTTTGTTTTTAAACACACACACACAGAGTGTACACCTGTTTGCATATGGTTGAATAAACACTGAAATATCTGACAATAAAGATGCAAACAATTAACACTGATTAGCTCAATGTGGTGGAGAAGGTGATGGCACCCCACTCCAGCACTCCTGCCTGGGAAATCCCATGGACGAAGGAACCTGGTAGGCTGCAGTCCGTGGGGTCATTAAGAGTCAGACACGACTAAGTGACTTCACTTTCATTTTTCACTTTCATGCATTGGAGAAGGAAATGGCAACCCACTCCAGTGTTCTTGCCTGGAGAACTCCAGGAACGGAGGATCCTGGTGGGCTGCCGTCTATGGGGTCGCACAGAGTCAGACAGGGTCGCACAGAGTCAGACACGGACTGAAGCGACTTAGCAGCAGCAGCAGCTCAATGTGGAATAAAGAGAGTTAAAGATATTAACTTTCATTTATATATACTTTTTTGTTTAACCTTGAAAAACAATCAAGTATTACTGTCATAAAATAAAGCAAATTCAGTTACCAAAATGAACTCAAATTTCTCATTGGGCATCTAAGGTCTTTGACTGAATAGTTGATCACTAATTATATACAAACTTTTATTATAATCTTTCTTTTTAATAATTAACCTTAAATCTGAAGATCTACTTTCAAGTGGATCTACCAGTTTTTGCTCTCCATCTGAGCCTGACATTGAGTCTTGCTTTACATTTCTCCAAAGCCTCTTTTTCTCCCTTATCTATTTCTCAACTGATACAAGAAAGAGCTAATGTGAAAAAGAAAAATGTGTTTAAATTTTTGCCTGTCATTTGTCTGATTACCTATTTTTATTTTTGTTTCTCTCGATAGTTCCCTAAGAAAATGTGTAGATGAAACGAAATTCAGATGTAATAAGGTTTCAATGCTGGGAGGTTATTTAAAAATTTTTACTTGCTTTTATATATATTTTAACAGATTATAGTAAACGTTCATCTCTTTTACTGTTGCCCAATAGTTTGAGCTGGGTGTCACTTTATTTTGATAAAGTAACTATAATTACTCTCAAAGGAATGATATCCCTTCCAATATACAAGATTAGTATAAATATTATTAAGAACAAGATTACATGATTATACACAAGAATAAGAGATGGGCTAATCCTCTCTGTGACAACTGCTTTGAATTACTTTCAAAGAGTAGATATAAATAGTAGACCTATTTCTGTTGATTCATTCACACTTTCTTGCTAATTTCCCCTCGGAATTTAAAATCAGTATTAGGCAAAATAATATCCACATCTAGCCACTTCTGATAATCTCATACTTTGGTGGTTCTTTGGTTTTGAATTCTATGACTTAGACAAATAACTCAGGTATGAAGATGTTTCTTCTAATTTTATACATAGGCTGTATTTGAAGAACACTCTGTTGTCAAGATGTCTGTGATTGTTGGCAAATGGTCCTCTTTTTTACTTACCTTGCCCACACCAGGTGCAGATCTCATTTATGACTCCATCTCTATGTGCTACTCCCAGAATGAGTGGCGGCTGCTTATTTACAGCGACAGTGATTTCATGTATGATCTATGTGCCTCTTGAGACCAGGAATTTAGCCACGGTAAGTGTGTTAAAGAAGCCAAACTACACACGGCTAGTCTGAGTCCAGAACAAAGGTCCTTCTCATATGACCCCCAACTATATATTCAATTCACCAAGGCATTTTGGGCCGGTAACACTAACAAGTGAATTCCAGGCCAGTCTCACAATCCTCTCTGCAAATACTTTTCCAAACTTCTTTACACTTCTCAAACTGCAAATCTACTCATCTTTCTACTTCCTCCCCCAAGGTCACCTTATTTTTAATTTACAGAGAATAGAGCCATGAGGCAGGTACTCCCTCTGCTTCCCAACCACAAACTTACATGCACACATTTCTCCTCTTTCCTCTGATTAATCAAAGGGCAATTCTTTCAGCTAAACTCTAAATCCCCTCTCCTCAGAAATTTTGCAGTATTAATGATCGCTTCAAATCATTTACCTTCTATTTTTCTCTATTAATTCAGTCTCATGAGAAAGTAATATTACTCAATTATCTCCTCTCTCAAAAAAATAAATAAAAATAAAGTAAAACCACACATTTAATCATGTCTCTACTTCCCACCTTTCCAACAGCCAGACACTTGCCATAATCATCAGAAAAGTCCTGAAAACGTAAATACATAATTCATAAACTCATCAGAAAATGAACACTCATGAAGTCACTGCCATGTGAAGGACTAAACCCTGCCAGTTCCCAGGACACCCTCTCTGAATTAATGCCCTTTTCGAATCCTTACTCTCCTCCCTCAACCCAAAGGTGACCTCTACCATGAGGTAAAATATTGTAGAGTTTTTTTAAGTTTATCATACAAATCAGATCAGATCAGATGAGTCGCTCAGTCGTGTCCGACTCTTTGCGACCCCATGAACTGCACCATGCCAGGCCTCCCTGTCCATCACCGACTCCCAGAGTTCACTCAGATTCATGTCCATCGAGTCAGCAATACCATCCAGCCATCTCATCCTCTGTCGTTCCCTTCTCCTCCTGCCCCCAATCCCTCCCAGCATCAGAGTCTTTGCCAATGAGTCAACTCTTCGCATGAGGTGGCCAAAGTACTGGAGTTTCAGCTTTAGCATCATTCGTTCCAAAGAACTCCCAGGGCTGATCTCCTTCAGAATGGACTGGTTGGATCTCCTTGCAGTCCAAGGGACTCTCAAGAGTCTTCTCCAACACCACAGTTCAAAAGCATCAATTCTTTGGTGCTCAGCTTTCTTCACAGTCCAACTCTCACATCCATACATGACCACAGGAAAAACAATAGCCCTGACTAGACGAACCTTTGTTGGCAAAGTAATGTCTTGCTTTTGAATATGCTATCTAGGTTGGTCATAACTTTCCTTCCAAGGAGTAAGCGTCTTTTAATTTCATGGCTGCAGTCACCATCTACAGTGATTTTGGAGCCCAGAAAAATAAAGTCTGACACTGTTTCCACTGTTTCCCCATTTATTTCCCATGAAGTGATGGGACCGGATGCCATGATCTTCGTTTTCTGAATGTTGAGCTTTAAGGCAACTTTTTCACTCTTGACTTTCACCTTCATCAAGAGGCTTTTTAGTTCCTCTTCACTTTCTGCCATAACGGTGGTGTCATCTGCATATCTGAGGTTATTGATATTTCTCCCGGCAATCTTGATTCCAGTTTGTGTTTCTTCCAGTCCAGCGTTTCTCATGATGTACTCTGCATATAAGTTAAATAAGCAGGGTGACAATATACAGCCTTGACGTCTCCTTTTCCTATTTGGAACCAGTCTGTTGTTTCTGCCCA
>NW_011494711.1:4809008-4809755 GCF_000754665.1 Bison bison bison | reverse complement strand
CCTTTATCGAGCCCATCTTTGCATGAAATGTTCCTTTGGTATCTCTGATTTTCTTGAAGAGATCTCTAGTCTTTCCCATTCTGTTGTTTTCCTCTATTTCTTTGCATTGATCGCTGAAGAAGGCTTTCTTATCTCTTCTTGCTATTCTTTGGAACTCTGCATTCAGATGCTTATATCTTTCCTTTGCTCTTTTGCTTTTTGCTTCTCTTCTTTTCTCAGCTATTTGTAAGGCCTCCCAGACAGCCATTTTGCTTTTTTACATTTCTTTTCCATGGGAATGGTCTTGATCCCTGTCTCCTGTACAATGTCATGAACCTCATTCCATAGCTCATCAGGCACTCTATCTATCAGATCTATGCCCTTATATCTATTTTTAACTTCCACTGTATAATCATAAGGGATTTGATTTAGGTCATGCCTGAATAGTCTAGTGGCTTTCCCTACTTTCTTCAATTTAAGTCTGATTTTGGCAATAAGAAGTTCATGGTCTGAGCCACAGCCAGCTCCTGGTCTTGTTTTTGTTGACTGCATAGAGCTTCTCCATCTCTGGCTGCAAAGAACATAATCAGTCTGATTTCGGCCTTGACCATCTGGTGATGTCCACGTGTAGAGTCTTCTCTTGTGTTGTTGGAAGAGGGTGTTTGCTATGACCAGTGCATTTTCTTGGCAAAACTCTATTAGTCTTTGCCCTGCTTCATTCTGTATTCCAAGGCCAAATTTGCCTGTTACTCCAGGTGTTTCTTGACT
>NW_011494711.1:4808412-4808908 GCF_000754665.1 Bison bison bison | reverse complement strand
TTTTTTGGGTGTTAGTTCTAAAAGGTCTTGTAGGTCTTCAGAGAACTGTTCAACTTCAGCTTCTTCAGCATTACTGGTTGGGGCACAGACTTGGATTACTGTGATACTGAATGTTTTGCTTTGGAAACGAACAGAGATCATTCTGTCATTTTTGAGATTGCATCCAAATACTGCATTTTGGACTTTCTTGTTGACCATGATGGCTACTCCATTTCTTCTGAGGGATTCCTGCCTGCAGTAGTAGATATAATGGTCATCTGAGTTAAATTCACCCATTCCAGTCCATTTTAGTTCACTGATTCCTAGAATGTCGACATTCACTCTTGCCAGCTCTTGTTTGACCACTTCCAATTTGCCTTGATTCATGGACCTGACATTCCAGGTTCCTATGCAATATTGCTCTTTACAGCATCGGACCTTGCTTCTATCACCAGTCACATCCACAGCTGGGTATTGTTTTTGCTTTGGCTCCATCCCTTCATTCTTTCTGGAGTTA
>NW_011494711.1:4806406-4808312 GCF_000754665.1 Bison bison bison | reverse complement strand
CATTCAGGGGTCATGGTGGAGAGATCTGACAGAATTTGTCCACTGATCTCCAGTAGCATATTGGGCACCTACTGACCTGGGGAGTTTCTCTTTCAGTATCCTATCATTTTGCCTTTTCATACTGTTCATGGGGTTCTCAAGGCAAGAATACTGAAGTGGTTTGCCATTCCCTTCTCCAGTGGACCACATTCTGTCAGATCTCTCCACCATGACACACCCATCTTGGGTTGCTCCATGGGCATGGCTTAGTTTCACTGAGTTAGACAAGGTTGTGGTCCTAGTGTGATTAGATTGACTAGTTTTCTGTGAGTATGGTTTCAGTGTGCCTGCCCTCTTGCAACACCTACCATCTTATTTGGGTTTCTCTTACCTTGGGCATGGGGTATCTCTTCATGGCTGCTCCAGCAAAGCGCAGCCAATGCTCCTTACCTTGGACGAGGGGTATCTCCTCACCACCGCCCTTCCTGACCTTCAACATGGGATAGCTCCTCTAGGCCCTCCTGTGCTCACGCAGCCACGGTGTGGGGTAGCTCCTCCTGCCCGCCGCCCCTGGCCTTGGGCTTACCTGTATTATTATTATTTCTCAACATTACATTTTAAAATGCATTGATATTGGTATATTGATTCATTTATTTTTATTGCTTATAATTTTTGTGGTATGAATGAGTTCAGTGATTTTTAACAAAATAGTCATGTATCCACCACCACACACAAAATATAGAACATTTCCAACACCATGAAAAGCTTTCTCATGTCCCTTTACAGCCAATTCCCTCCTCCACGCACAGACCTGAGCAAACGTTGATCTGCTGCCATTATAATTTTGTCTTTTCTAGAATTTCACAGAAACAAAATCATATAGTGTGTTGTCTTTTATATCTGCCTTATTTCGCCTAGCATAATGCTCTTTATATTCACCCAACACTGTCACGTGTGCTGGTAGTTTGCTCCTTTCTATCTCTAAGTTGTATTTCACTGTAGGAATATATTTGTGATCTGTTTATCCATTGAGCAGTTCTTGTACAATATTTGCTGTAATTTTAATTTGCATTTTCCTGATTATTGACAGGATTGTTTAACAGTCATTTATCTATCTTCTAAGTGCTTGTCAAAGATTCTGGCCCAATATTCTATTACGCAGAAATTCTTATTCATTTGAAGGAGTTCTTTACATATTCTGAATATAAGATCTTTGTTATCATTTTGATTGCCTTCTTTTTTCATTTCTTAATGGCATCTTTTGATGAATAGAAATCATCATTTTTTTAAGTCAAAATATTAATCATTTCCCTTTTGGTTGATATGTTTGTATCCTGTTTAAAATATCTTTTCCAATCCCAACAACATTAAAATGCATTCCTTGTGTAGGATAACCTACACAAGCTGCATTATTTCGTGTTTCATATTTAGATCTTTATGAACCTTAAATTAATTTTTGTGTACAGTATGAGATAGGGGTTAACTATTTTCCTTTTTTCCTTTATATTTGTATATTTATTTGGAAAAATATCTAGATAAACTAATATCACTTTTTGAAAAGCTTATCCTTCCCCAGCAGCTTATATGTCATGTATCATAAATTAAGTGTCCATGCATACAATGTCCTTTCCGGACTTCATACTGAATCTTCTTATACATAAACTTTATATGTCCTTCCATTTTTTAAGTTTCCTTAAGTTTCTCTCAGTAATATATAAATATACATACACTGCCAAAGCCTTTGACTGTGTGGATCACAATAAACTGTGGAAAATTCTGAAAGAGATGGGAATACCCTGATCTGCCTCTTGAGAAATCTGTATGCAGGTCAGAAAGCAACAGTTAGAACTGGACATGGAACAACAGACTGGTTCCAAATAGGAAAAGGAGTTTGTCAAGCCTGTATATTGTCACCCTGTTTATTTAA
>NW_011494711.1:4805193-4806306 GCF_000754665.1 Bison bison bison | reverse complement strand
ATTCAGAAAATGAAGATCATGGCATCCGGTCCCATCACTTCATGGGAAATAAATGGGGAAACAGTGGAAACTGTCAGACTTTATTTTTGGGGGCTCCAAAATCACTGCAGATGGTGACTGCAGCCATGAAATTAAAAGATGCTTACTCCTTGGAAGGAAAGTTATGACCAACCTAGATAGCATATTCAAAAGCAGAGACATTACTTTGCCAACAAAGGTTCGTCTAGTCAGGGCTATTGTTTTTCCTGTGGTCATGTATGGATGTGAGAGTTGGACTGTGAAGAAAGCTGAGCGCCAAAAATTGATGCTTTTGAACTGTGGTGTTGGAGAAGACTCTTGAGAGTCCCTTGGACTGCAAGGAGATCCAACCAGTCCATTCTGAAGGAGATCAGCCCTGGGTGTTCTTTGGAAGGAATGATGCTAAAGCTGAAACTCCAGTACTTTGGCCACCTCATGCGAAGAGTTGACTCATTGGCAAAGACTCTGATGCTGGGAGGGATTGGGGGCAGGAGGAGAAGGGGACGACAGAGGATGAGATGGCTGGATGGCATCACTGACTCGATGGACGTGAGTCTGAGGGAACTCCGGGAGTTGGTGAGGGACAGGGAGGCCTGGCGTGCTGCGATTCATGGGGTCGCAAAGAGTTGGACACGACTGAGCGACTGATCTGATCTGATACATACACACATATGTATAGGGAATCTTTTACATTAATAATATGAATTAATATCATTTTGTGTAATAAAATTTTATGTAATAAAATTATCTTAATTTGAATATAATAATTATGCTGCTGCTGCTGCTGCTAAGTCGCTTCAGTCGTGTTTGACTGTGTGCGACCCCATAAATGGCAGCCCACCAGGCTCCCCCATCCCTGGGATTCTCCAGGCAAGAATACTGGAGTGGGTTGCCATTTCCTTCTCCATGCATGAAAGTGAAAAGTGAAAAGTGAAAAGTGAAAGTGAAGTCGCTCAGTCATTTCCAACTCTTAGCAGCCCCATGGACTGCAGCCCACCAGGCTTCTCCATCCATGGGATTTTCCAGGCAAGAAAATGGGGTTCCATTTGCCTTCTCTGATAATAAATATATAATGATATATTATATATTTATATA
>NW_011494711.1:4795541-4805029 GCF_000754665.1 Bison bison bison | reverse complement strand
TATAATAAAAACCAAATAATCTCATAGTAATTCATATTAATTAATCTTTCATAAGTTAAAATTACTAGGCAATTGGCTTGACTATTGTAAAGGTATTTAATTTCTTTTGAGTTTCTTGCTTTTATATGGAAATAATTCATTTTTATACATTGACATTGACACATCAACCTTGCTAAATTCATTTATATTCCAATAATTCATGTGTAGATATTTTGGCTTTCCTAATTATGTGGCCAGATCAAATACAAATAACAGTATGCTTAACTTATGCTCTAAATGCTATATACTTTATTTCTTTTTATTAGCTTGTTGAATTGCCAATACTTTGTTGAATAGAAGTTGTATGCCTAAGAGAAAGCTTGCAACATTTCACCATTAAATATGTTTGCTTTAAGTATTTTGTAAACACTATTTACTAATGAATTTTTTTTTCTATTCTTGATACAGTAAGAATTATTCATTTTGAACCATAAATGGATGCTGATTTCTATCAAATGGTATGTTGGAATGTCTATTGAGATGAATATATATCATTTCTCTTCTTTATTGTGTTAATTTGATGGATAACAATGACTGATTCTTGAATATTAAATCACCCTTGCATTACTGGAATAAGCCTAAATTGCTTGTGATATATTACACTTTTCATATGCTGCAGGATTTGGTTCATGAGTCAGACTGCCTGATTATTGTTCTTTTCTCTAATATCTTTGTTAGGTTTTGGAACCAGGGTTATGTTAACTTCATAATAAAGGTTGGGAAGACATTCTTTTTCTATGGAAAAGTTTGTGTAAGATTCATATTACTTATTCCTTAAATATTTGGTAAAATTCATGAGTGAAGTCAACTAAGCCTATAACTTCCTTTGGGGGCATAATTTTAATTACAAAATAAATATATTTAATGGTTAACAACAATTCAATCAGTTATTTCTTCTTGATTAAACTTTTGTTAAGTTTTTTTTCCCCTAAAAATTTCTACATTTCATCTGAAATTTGCTCATAATACTCCCTTACCGTGGTTCTAATGTTTATAGGATTTAAAGTGATGTCTCCACTTATGTCTGTTATTGTTCATTTTTGCCTTCTTTCATTTGTCGTCCTCAATCACATGAGGCATTTACAATTTTATAACCTTTTAAAAGAATAATTTTTTCAGTTTTCTCAATGGTAGGCTTGTTCTCTTTTATTAGTTTCTTGTTTTATCTATTTTTCCGTTCATCTTGCTTTCTTTAGATTAAATTTGCTACTGTCTTTCTATAGTCTTGCTCCAAATATTTGAGGAGAAAAGGAAAGATATACCCATCAAATGTAGAGTTCCAAAGAATAGCAAGGAGAGATAAGAAAGTTTTCCTAAGTGAACAATGCAAAGAAATAGAGGAAAACAATAGAATGGGAAAGACTAGAGATCTCTTCAAGAAAATTAGAGATACCAATAGAACATTCATGCAAAGATGGCCTCGATAAAGGACAGAAGGAGTATGAACCTAACAGAAGCAGAAAATATTAAAAAGAGGTGGCAAGAATATACCGAAGAACTATACAAAAAAGATCTTCAAGACCAGATAACTACAATGGTGTGATCCCTCACCTAGAGCCAGACATCCTGAAGTATGAAGTCAAGTGGCCCTTAGGAAGCATCACTACAAACAAAGCTAGTGGAGATGATGGAATTCCAGTTGAGCTATTTCAAATTCTAAAAGATGATGCTGTGAAAGTGCTGCACGCAATATGTCAGCAAATTTGGAAAACTCAGCAGTGGCCAAAGGACTGGAAAAGGTCAGTTTTCATTCCAATTCCATAGAAGGGCAGTATCAAAAAATGTTCAAACTAGTACACAATTGCACTCATTTCACATGCTAGCAAAGTAATGCTCAAAATTCTCCAAGCCAGGCTTGCTTCAACAATAAGTGAACTGAGAACTTCCAGATGTTCAAGCTGGATTTAGCAAAAGCAGAGGAGCCAGAGATCAAATTGCCAACATTCACTGGATCATAGAAAAACTAAGAGAGTTCCAGAAAAACATCTACTTCTGCTTCATTGACTATGCCAAAGCCTTTGACTGTATAGATCACAACAAACTGGAAAATTCTTAAAGAGATGGGAATATCAGACCATCTCACCTGACTCCTGACCTGTATGCAGGTCAAGAAGCAACAGTTAGACTAGAACATGGAATAACAGACTGGTTCCAAATTGGGAAAGGATTATATCAAGGCTGCATACTGTTACCCTGTTTATGTAACTAATATGCAGAATACATCATACAAAATGCCAGACTGGATGAAGCACAAGCTGAAATCAAGATTGCTGGGAGATATATCAATAACCTCAGATACGCAGATGACACCCCCTTATGGCAGACAGTGAAGTGGAACTCAAAAGCCTCTTGATGAAATTGAAAGAGGAGAGTGGAAAAGGTGGCTTAAAACTGAACATTCAAAAAACTAAGATCATGATCATGGCATCCAGTCCCATCACTTCATGTCAAACAGTGGGGAAACAATGGCAATAGTGACAGACTTTATTTTCTTGGGCTCCAAAATCACTGCAGATGGTGACTGCAGCCATGAAATTAAAAGACCCTTGCTCCTTGGAAGAAAAGCTATGACCAACCTAGACAGCACATTAAAAAGCAGAGACATTACTTTGCCAACAAAGGTCCACCTAGTCAAAGCTATGGTTTTTCCAGTAGACATGTATGGATGCGAGAGTTGGACCATAAGAATGCTGAACGCCGAAGAATGAATGTTTTTGAGCTGTGGTATTGGAGAAGACTCTTGAGAGTCCCTTAGACTTCAAGGAGATTAAACTAGTGAATCCTAAAGGAAATCAATCCTGAATATTCATTAGAAGGACTGATGCTGAAACTGAAGCTCAAATACTTTGGCTACCTGATGCTAGGAGCCAACTTATTAGAAAAGACCCTGATGCTGGGAAAGATTGAAGGCAGGAGGAGAAGGAGACGAAGAGGACGAGTTTGTTGGATAGCATCACTGACTCAACGGACATGAGTTTGAGCAAGCTCTGTGAGATGGTGAAGGACAGGGAAGCCATCATGCTGCGGTCCATGGAGTTGCAAAGAGTTGGAAAAGATTGAGCTACTGAACAACAACAAATATTTCAAAGTGCTACATATTTAAAACTTGCGAGTCACAAATAGTTATTGATGGAAATATACTACTTAGGAAAATTATATCTCTAAAATAATAATATTGGGTTAGCCAAAACATTCATTTGGGTTTTTCTATAATCTTATAGAACCAAATATTTTAGAATATTTATAAATCTGTGAGTTTTATATGACTGAAATTTACTAAAATATAAAGATGCCTAAATTAAAATATCATTGCATATGTTTGGGTATGTGTTGGAATGAGAGTGTTTGAATAGATAAAAAATAAAATAAGGTCTAAATCATAATTATTATACATTTTCCAGAAAAATTAATTTTTACTTCTTTTCAGTGCAATCATTAATTATATTGATATAATTAAGAAGTTATATAATTTATTTTCTACTCACAAATTTAAAGTTTTTATTGAAATATTATAGTTCTTAGGTGATTTTGAATTAATTTCAATTTGGAGAATTACTCTACTGAGACTAAGGCAACTGGAATTATTAATTGTCAGATTTAACCAAGAATTTTATATACACGTACATATATGTGCGTATATATATCATCTTCGAGTATTGCAATGAAGTTATATTCAATAGTTACTATTATAGCAAAAAAACATTAAATGTCATAATTAAACATTATCACATAATTTGCAGAGTAAACTCAAGCTTCTTCCATCTTTTGCCCTATCCAGGCTTTCACCAGATTGGATGATGCTCACCCACACTGGGGAAGGTCACCTACTTTACTCATTCCACCAATTCAAATGGTAGTCCCTTGCTGAAACACTCTTACAGACAAACCCAGAAACAATATTTAACTAGCTATCTTGGCATCCCACAGTCCAATCAAGTTGACACACAAAATTAAGGATCATACTCTTATTGTACACATTCCTGGGGAAGAGTTGCACAAAACCCTGCCCTCACTATTCAAGAAATGCAAGCATTCTCTAAGCTGATTAGGCTTCCTGCTTTGAATCTTTCAGTCTTGATTAGTAGGATGCAAATTGTACATTGGGAGGGGTGAAAAGTGGGCCTGATTCACCCAAGCAATGATATTTGGAAATGACTTGACAGTGATCAGTTCATATTATTTACATGAATACTTACAGTCATTTACTTCATGTTCTCCTAATAATGGTTTTTGTTGCTTGAAATAAAAAGCAAACCACCAAACAGTAACAACAGTACTTATTCACAAATTAAGACTATTATTCAATGTACAGTGTTCCTTTAAACCGTCAGACTACATCAAAGAAAAAGAATCTGTTTAATGATGACATAAGTTTAAAACTCCTCTACCACATCACCAATTCAATGGACATGAATTTGAGCAAACTCTGGGAGATAGTGCAGGACAGAGGAGCCTGGAGAGCTGTAGTCCATGGGGACGCAGAGTCAGACACGACTTAGTGACTGAACAACAACAGCTGCTTCTTTATTTCCTTTTCTGGCAAGAACATAAAAGTGAGGCCTCAAACTTAGAATTCACCACAAACAATAGTATATACTGCTAGAATTTAATGGAATTGTTATTATATTTCCTTTTATACTTCTTTCTGTCTATATCAGGTATTAATGGTTTTCCATTTATGATATGTCACATAAAATTGCTTTAAAGAAATTCAAATAAAAAGATTAAATACAAAGACTGAGCAGTTTGAAGGGTGATATGGAAAAAATCAAGGACATGTTTTGAGAATGACTGAAGTTTGGAAACACAGCCCAACTGAAGGGATCTGGGCAGTGGCCAGTTCAGTGGTTAGTCTAACCTAATCTTTATCACAGTCCTACGACTAACTCTCCCTACTTTCCAAATTTCCCTTCAGAAAACCTCAGTTTCTTTTATTAAAGCTTGTTGCCTTACTTTCATAAATTGCTTTCCTGATTTATCTGCTTTGGAGTTCTGTTAGACTTTGTCTAAGTTCTACGCATATCAAAGGCTGACTTTGTATATAACATAGCAAATTCTGCTATAGAATTGTTAGAAGTACAGACTCTCCAAAGTCACTCCCCAAAAGCAGACCCTTCTAAGGCAGTTTATTTTTAATGTATAAATTAGTCAGAGAAAAAATGATTTTAAGTGGTTTTGTGTGCATAAGGCCACCCTGTGATGCTAGATGAATCCCATCGTCCAGAAAGAGCTTAGCTGCATCCCGGTCATTGTGAAACTCTCAAGCTTCATTTTAAGACAGGCACGAGGCTTTGAATGCACAGAAATTTTTGAAATGCAAGTGACTGCAGCCTCTATTTTTCCTAGTTACAAAAAGTTCTTCTGAAAGTGGCGCTTCTTTATACCCCTTGTATACAGTTTCTCCACATTCCTTCCACTCCCTCCCCACTTTTTTTTTTTTTTTTTTTTGCTATGTTTTTATTGGATCTTACGTTCCTTATAGTCCTTCTGTTTTTCATTTGTGGTGATGAAATCAATAATTAGACTAGGATGTGAATCCAAATAAAGCTGTCTTCTTTTTAAATCTGAGAATAAAACCAACACTTTGTTTTCATTCCTATTCCTCAGCAGTCTTTAATTGCATTTCATCAGTGAAATTTTATCAGAATATTCAATGCTGATAACATGGCCAATCTTATTTTCAAAGTCAGGGCTTTTCATCTGGGCTGTGCTTGGCACTGCACTCTGCCTGATTTGGATTTTATTTAATTGATTTGGCTTCAACTGACACTGAGAGGCAAAGAAAAACAGCAATCAGCCTGCCATGAATTTGCCATGGGACCACATGCTGCTGCAGAAACAGCCATATAAACGTGCTGAAGGAAGACAAATTCACAGCAGGCAGATTACAGTGTGGTCCCCACGCACTATGGGCTTCCCGGGGAAAGGAAGCCGGAAGCAGGAGCATAGAATGAAGAAGGTGCCAGACAGGGGTATGTGCATTCTTCCTGAGGTAATCCTCTTAAAAAAGCAGGACCCACTGCCCTTGTCTCACTAAAGGAAGGAAGGCAGCCTGACAAGGGAAACACAGTCCTGGGCTAGAAGGCATGAAGACTGGATCTGAGACCAAGTTCTGCCCCTGAATACAGTGTGTGGTTTAGAGTAAGGCAGGCAACACCCCTGAACCTTAGTTTCCTTTTCTCCAAATGGGAATAACAACTATGGCCATGAATAATTCTTAGCACATTGTGAAGATCAAATATAAAAATGTTTATGAGAATTGCCTTATGAAATATAAAACTTAACAAGAATATAAAATGGTCCAATTAATCATTATCTTAAAGTTATTATTAATAATAATAATAACAGTAAACACCTTCTCCTGAGTTGAGAAGTAGCAGTTAGTATTTAAGCAGTAGAAGTACAAAGATAAATGTATATGGCATTTAAATCTCAGAGGATCTTTTGGCACTTTCATTTTCAAATAGGGTTTCTTCATGATGGATCATTATTAGAGAGTTTCTCAGGGGAAAAACAATATTATTCATGGGAGAGATTGCCCAGGAGTAAGCTGATTTTAACATGCAAAATGGCTGTTTTTATGTATGGTTATAAAGACTCTTTAGTTCCTTCTCTAGATGTTCAGTGAATATTCCTCTTCCCAGAGATCCATTTACTTTCTGCATTTTAATAACAGTGCAGTTTTCTGAATAGTTTTATGATACCAGGAGTGTTAAGTACAAAATCAATAGAGGCATTTATGAAATCTAGACATGGATACCAATAAAACAGGAAAAAACAAGCAAGCTTAAAACAATAGGATATATACTATTCCCCAAAGGTTGTTGAACACTTAGTCCATAGGGCAGGTAGAAACAGAACCAGACAATAAAAGAAAACAAAACAAAACAAAACCATCTGTATAGAATAAACTAGGTTAGAGTGTTAGAAAACAGTTATGAGATGAACCACAATAATGCAGTACTGGTTTTTAAGTTACTTAAAAATTAAGTTGATGTTCAACTCATATAACATGATGTGTGTGTGTGTGTGTGTTAGAGAGAGAGAGACATGGTTGTATTCCATCTTTAGTGAGGCATTAATTGTTGCTTTTTTTTATGTCAGTCATAGTAATATTACAGTCTGGCTAATTTTAAAACACCAGAAAAAGTGAAAGTGTTAGTTGCTCAGTCGTGTCAGACTGTTTGCAACTCCATGGACTGTAGCCAACCAGACTCCTCTGTCCATGAAATTCTCCAGGCAATAATACTGGAGTGGGTAGCCATTCCCTTCTCCAGGGGATCTTTCTGACCCAGGGATCAAACCTGGGTCTCCTGCATTGCAGGCAGATGCTTTAAAACAGACAAATACCCAAAAGAACAGATCCCTAAAACCATATGATTATTCATAAGCAGTATTTGCTTCAACCATTTTTACATAATAATATAGTTGTACCACCCTTCTTTAGTTACTGAGTCCATCCTTTCACAGTCAAATTTTCTGTATCCTAATGTTTTTAAAATACTGCTTGTAAACAAGTTTTGGCTTAAAAAACCAAAAATCTAGTCGGGTAATTTTTGTTTTATAATTGGAGCATTTAATCTACTTCATTTAATATAATTATTGATAAATGTGTACAGTTTTTTAACTTTACACTTTGAAATAATTATAGATTCATAAGATGTTGCAAAGATAGTACAGAAAGGATTCTTGTACATTTCATTCAGTTTGTAGCTTATATAATTAAACTATAATATCCAAAGCAGGAACTTTACATTGGTGCAATGTGTGTACACAATATATAGTTTTATCACCTGTATAGGTTTATGTAACCAGTTGCAAACAAAACAGAACTGTCCCATGACCACAAAGGTTTCCTTCTCGCTACTCCTTTACAGTCACAGCCACCTTAAACCATGGTAAACACTAATCTACTTTCCATCTTTATACATTTGTCATTTTGAGAATGTCATATAAGTGGAATCATGTACTGTGTAACCCTTCTGAGATCTTATTTCAACAAGCATAATCCCCTTGATTCATGTAAATTATTACATGTATCAATAGTTTCTTCTTTTTATTGCTGAGTAGGACTCCATGGTTCACATATTGCTGAGGCCTGGCTTGGAGAATTTTGAGCATTACTTTACTAGCATGTGAGATGAGTGCAATTGTGCGGTAGTTTGAGCATTCTTTGGCATTGCCTTTCTTTGGGATTGGAATGAAAACTGACCTTTTGCAGTCCTGTGGCCACTGCTGAGTTTTCGAAATTTGCTGGTATATTGAGTGCAGCACTTTCACAGCATCATCTTTCAGGATTTGGAATAGCTCAACTGGAATTCCATCACCTCCACTAGCTTTGTTCGTAGTGATGCTTTATAAGGCCCACTTGACTTCACATTCCAGGATGTCTGGCTCTAGGTCAGTGATCACACCATCATGATTATCTGGGTCATGAAGATCTTTTTTGTACACTTCTTCTGTGTGTTCTTGCCATCTCTTCTTAATATCTTCTGCTTCTGTTAGGTCCATACCATTTCTGTCCTTTATTGTGCCCATCTTTGCATGAAATGTTCCCTTGGTATCTCTAATTTTCTTGAAGAGATCTCTAGTCTTTCCCATTCTGTTGTTTTCCTCTATTTCTTTGCATTGATCGCTTAAGAAGGCTTTCTTATCTCTTCTTGCTATTCTTTGGAACTGTGCATTCAGATGTTTATATCCTTCCTTTGCTCCTTTGCTTTTCACTTCTCTTCTTTTCACAGCTATTTGTAAGGCCTCCCCAGACAGCCATTTTGCTTTTTTGCATTTCTTATCCACAGGGATGGTCTTGATCCCTGTCTCCTATACAATGTCACAAACCTCATTCCATAGCTCATCAGGCACTCTATCTAGCAGATCGAGACCCTTAAATCTATTTTTCACTTCCACTATATAATCATAAGGGATTTGATTTAGGTCATACCTGAATGGTCTAGTCGTTTTCCCTACTTTCTTCAATTTCAGTCTGAATTTGGCAATAAGGAGTTCATGGTCTGAGCCATAGTCAGTTCTTGGTCTTGTTTTTGCTCACTGTATAGAGCTTCTCCATCTTTGGCTGCAAAGAATAGAATCAATCTGATTTCGGTGTTGGCCATCTAGTGATGTCCATGTGTACAGTCTTCTCTTGTGTTGTTGGAAGAGGGTGTTTGCTATGACCAGTGCATTTTCTTGGCAAAACTCTATTAGTCTTTGCCCTGCTTCATTCTGTATTCCAAGGCCAAATTTGCCTGTTATTCCAGGTGTTTCTTGACTTCCTACTTTTGCATTCCAGTCCCCTATAATGAAAAGGACATCTTTTTGGGGTGTTAGTTCTAAAAGGTCTTGTAGGTCTTCAGAGAACCGTTCAACTTCAGCTTCTTCAGCGTTACTGGTTGGGGCACAGACTTGGATTCCTGTGATATTGAATGGTTTGCCTTGGAAACGAATAGAGA
>NW_011494711.1:4794760-4795231 GCF_000754665.1 Bison bison bison | reverse complement strand
CTCTTGAGAAATTTGTATGCAGGTCAGGAAGCAACAGTTAGAACTGGACATGGAACAACAGACTGGTTCCAAAATAGGAAAAGGAGTACGTCAAGGCTGTATATTGTCACCCTACTTATTTAACTTATATGCAGAGTACATCATGAGAAACGCTGGACTGGAAGAAACACAAGCTGGAATCAAGAATGCTGGGAGAAATATCAACCACCTCATATATGCAGATGACACCACCCTTATGGCAGAAAATGAAGAGGAACTAAAAAGCCTTTGATGAAAGTGAAAGAGGAGAGTGAAAAAGTTGGCTTAAAGCTCAACATTCAGAAAACGAAGATCATGGCATCCGGTCCCATCACTTCATGGGAAATAGATGGGGAAACAGTGGAAACAGTGTCAGACTTTATTTTTGGGGGCTCCAAAATCACTGCAGATGGTGACTGCAGCCATGAAATTAAAAGACGCTTACTCCTTGGA
>NW_011494711.1:4793784-4794660 GCF_000754665.1 Bison bison bison | reverse complement strand
ATGCTGGGAGCAGTTGACTGGGGGCAGGAGGAGAAGGGGACGACAGAGGATGAGATGGCTGGATGGCATCACCAACTCGATGGACTTGAGTCTGGGTGAACTCTGGGAGTTGGTGATGGACAGGAAGGACTGGCGTGCTGTGATTCATGGGGTCCCAAAGAGTCAGACACTACTGAGCAACTGAACTGAGGACTCCATGGTATGAATGTACCAAGTTTGTTTAACCACTTACCTATCAAAGGATATTTTGGTTTTACCCAGTTTTTGGTTATCACAAATGAAATTTCTATGCACAATCCTATGTAGATTTTTGTGTGGAAATATGCTTTCATTTCTCTAAGACAAATATCCAGCAATGTAATTGATAATGGGTATGGTACATTCAGGCTTAATTTTTTAAAAATGCCAAACAATCTCTCAGAGTGGCTGTGACCTATTACACTCCTATGTATGATATCTGTTTCTCAACATACTTGCCAGCATCTGTTTCTCAACATACTTGCCAGCATTTGATGCTGTCATTTTTTTAATTTTTTCAATTCTAATAGGCATGTAATGATGTCTCATCTTCGTCTTTATTTGCACATTCCTAACTGATCTGATCTGATCTGAATGTCCAGATATGCAGATGACACCACCCTTATGGCAGAAAGTGAAGAGGAGCCTCCTGATGCTCCTAAAAAGCCTCTTAATGAAAGTGAAAGAGGAGAGTAAAAAAGTTGGCTTAAAACTCAACATTCAGAAAACAAAGATCATGGCATCCGGTCCCATCACTTCATGGGAAATAGATGGGGAAACAGTGGAAACAGTGTCAGACTTTATTTTTTTGGGCTCCAAAATCACTGTAGATGGTGACTGCAGCCATGAAATTAAAAG
>NW_011494711.1:4778408-4793596 GCF_000754665.1 Bison bison bison | reverse complement strand
GGCATCACCAACTCGATGGACAGGAGTCTGAGTGAACTCAGGAGTTGGTGATGGACAGGGAGGCCTGGCATGCTGCAGTTCATGGGGTCGCAAAGAGTCGGACACAACTGAGCAACTGAACTGATCTGAACTGAATGTCCAGTCATGTTGAACATCTTTTCATATGCTCACTTGCTATTTATATATCCTCTTGGTGAAAATGCCTCTTCATATCTATTGCCCATTTTCTAATTGGATTGTTTTACAGTTGAGTTTCCAGAGTTCTTCTGTATTCTAGATATGAGTTCTTTGTAAGATACATGGTTTGCAAATAGTTCTTTCCAGTCAGCAGCTTGTCTTTGCATCCTCTTCATGCTGTCTTTTGCATAGCAAAAGTTTTTAATTGTGATGAAAGGTAACTGATTTTTGCCTTTTTTTCTTTTATGACTTTTGGTGTCATGTCTAAGAACTCTTCCCAAGGCTCTATCTCCTAAATATTTTATCCTATGTTAACGTCTACCCTCTATATTGTTTTATGTTTACGTTTAAACCTGTGATCAATCGGGTTAACTTCTGTATAAGGTTTAGGTTCATTTATTGGAGTGGGGGTGGACATATAATCCAACTGATTTAGCACCATTTGTTAAAAAAATAGGCTTCAAGTACTGAATTGCTTCTGTGTCTTTGTTAAACATCAGTTGCCTGTATTTGTGTGGTCTCTAGATTCTCTATTCTATTTAATTGATATAAATATCAGCCCTATGCCCATACCAGACAGTCTTGATTATTCTAGCTATATAGTAAGTCTTGAAATCAGGTGGACTAATTTCTCTCACTTTATTCTTTATCAAAATTGTTTTAGTTGTTCAACTTTACCTGTCCAAGTAAAATTTGAAGCTACTGTATTACTTGCTTTTTACTATTTATCCTATCTGTTCGCATGTCTTTGTTTTATTTAATTATTTATTTGCTTCTTTCCTTCTTCTTGGATTATTTTCTATTACTTTATCATCTCTCTCCATTAGCTTGGAAGTTATATGTGTTTTTACTTCTTTTTCAGTGCTTACCCTAGAGACTTATAAAATACATTAATTGGTATTTTACCCTCTCCTTAGATAATGTGAGACTCTTAAAACACTTTACTTCATTCTCTCAGTTTACATGACATTGTTATAATTTAATTCTTTCTCTATATATTAAGTGACATAAAAGTATTACTTTTACACAGATAACACTAATTTATTGAATGATATATTTACCATTTTTGTTTCTCTTGGGAGTTTCTCCGAGCTTCCAGGTGGAGTCATTTTTCTTCTGTCTAAAGAAGAATACTCACTAATATTTCTTTCATTGTGGATCTGCTGGTGGAAAAGTATTTTTATTTTTGCTTAACTAAAAATGTTTTCACTTCACTTTAATTTTCTAAGCATAGCTTCTACAAGGTTGGTAGTTTATTTATTGGATGTTAGTTTTTTTTTTTTTTTATTCAATCAGATATCAAGACTTTGAAGATTCTGTTATATGCTCTCAGCACTACTGTTGATCCTTTATGTTTACTTTGCTTTCTCACAACTGACAAGAATCTTGCCCTCACTTGATGTAAAGTTTGTTTGCCTTTTCTAATCAACAATTTTATTATTATGTAAAAAGATAATCCTTCTTGTATTTATGCTGCCCAGGATTTTCAGGGCTATGTGATGTCTCTTTCATCAGTTTTCAAAAGCTATTCTCTTTTCAAATACTGTTCTTGCCCTGTTTTTGCTCTCCTTTTCTTTTGAGATTTCAATTACATATTTTTCACTTTCTTACTGTTTCTTCTCTTATTCTCTTTTCTGTTTATTCCATTCATTATTCTCTCCATGAGTCATTCTGTATAATTTATTCTGACTTATATTCCATCTCACCAATTCCTCCTTTGTTGCATCTAATCTGCAAATAAACCCATTCATTAAGTTCCAAATTTGAGTTACTGTATTTTGAAACTTAGAACTTCAATATGATTACTTTTCAAAGTTCCTATTTTTTTCCTGCCAGAATCCTCAGTCTTCTCTCTTTTCTCCTTGAACAATAAAAAGGGTAGTTATTTTTTTAAATTTATTTATTTTAATTGGAGGCCAATTACTTTACAGTATTGTAGTGGTTTTTGCCATACATTGACATGAATCAGCCATGGGTGTACATGTGTTCCCCATCCTGAACCCCAGTCGCACCTCCCTCCCCATCCCATCCCTCTGGGTCATTCCAGTGCACCAGCCCTGAGCACCCTGTCTCATGCTTTGAACCTGGACTGGTGATCTGTTTCACATATAATAATGTACATGTTTCAGTGCTATTCTCTCATATCATTTCACCCTTGCCTTCTCCCTGTCTCTGTCTTCTCCCTGTCTTCTCCTTTCTCTATCTTTGGACAGAGTCTAAAAGACTTTTCTCTACATCTGAGTTTCTTTTACTGTCTCGCATATAGGCTTATCATTACCATCTTTCTCAATTCCATATGTATGCATTAGTATACTGTATCGGTGTTTTTCTTTCTGACTTACTTCACTCTGTATAATAGGCTCCAGTTTCATCCACCTCATTAGAACTGATTCAAATGTGCTCTTTATAATGGCTAATATTCCATTGCGTTATGTATCACAGCTTTCTTATCCATTTGTCTGCTGATGGTACATCTAGGTTGCTTCCATGTCCTGGCTATTATAAACAGTGCTGTGATGAACACTGGGGTACACGTGTCTCTTTCAATTCTGGTTAAGGATAGTTATTTTAAATACCTATATCTGATAACATCAATATCTGGAATCCTGAAGATCTGTTTCTCTTATTTGGTATTTTCATTCACTTCTATTAAGGTTATCTTGTCTCTGCATATGTACTGATACTTTTTACTATGTACAAGACATTTTATTTGTAATATTGTTTGTATAAATAAATTGAGGACTAGGATGGTGTTACCTTCTATCAGAAAGTATTTGTGTTCACTTGTCAGTTGCCTGTTATCACCAGAATTCTGGGATCACGCTCAAAGGGATCTTAAAATGAGCTGCAGTTCCTCTGAGAACCTATTTATATTTAGTTTACCCTTTTTCTTAGGGTGCAGCCCTTTGGGCTTCCAAATAAGCAAGATCCATCCTGATTTGCCCCTCAACAGAACTTGGACTCTTTGCACTTTTAGCCTTTTAAGCCATTCAGCCTCTTACTTGCCCACGTGAACCATCAAAAATGGCCATAAACACTGGTTTCTATTCTCCACACATTCTTGACCTTATCTATTTTTACCCCTGGCTCATTGTCTACCTCCCTCTTAGAACTTCTAAGGTGCTGACCTTTCTCTCTGCACCGGTTATGATTCACACTCTCCCCTCTCTTTATGCTGATTATGGATGTTAAGGGGGAGGGGTCTCAACTTTTCTTGCCTCATATTTCTATGAGGAACTTCCTCCTCTTTTTCCCTGGGCCTCTCTCCTGAGTCCTTTCCTACACTTCCCTCTGGGAGGATGAGTGAGTCAGTGTGATGTGAGTTTGGGAGAAGCCTCCTGTGGGCTGTGCTCCCTTACCGAGCTGGCTGACTATACACAGAGGGCATTGTATTTTGCTCTCAGCCATGTGGGCTGTCCCCATCCCCGCAAAAGGAATTCCAGCAGTTTTGAGTGCTAGATTAAATCCATTATGGAAAGTAAAGAAAATATTAAATGCCCATTTGGCCACACAGTGAATTGTATTCTCTGATGCAATTTTGTTACAGAAAAAATTGTATTTTGGTCTCTTTTTTTTGTTTGGCTTCTATCTTCTTTTTCAATAGGTTCCAATCTCAGGAGGGGAAAAAGTGGAGTGTTACTTATTGATTCCTTAAAAGCCTCTTAATGGCTATTCACCAAAAATCTCTCTCTTCTAACTCATTTTGCAGTGGAAGATCTGCATCCTGATCTCCATCAGTGTGTGTCGTCACCCCAGGGTCATGCCTGCAGCTTGAAGCATGATATTGAGACATCTAGCCATATGCTTTTCCCCTCCCATTGCCATATTCTGTTCACAGTCTGATATTAATGACATGTTTAGAGTCACAGCAAACTGGAAACAATGAATGTGAAGGTATTTCCCCAAAGACACAGAGACTAGCAACATAAAATGGAACGAAAGCAACCTGACAACCTGTGTGTCCTGCCCACAGCTACAATATCAGAGTTTACCTTCTCTGAACAAAGTAACCAAATTACTAACTATAAATGACTTTTTTCTTTAACAGTATGTGGGTTTTTTAAAATAAAATAGCACGCGGCCACCAGTGAGACCCGATGTCATCAAAGCCAAGGGACGTGTTTCCCCAACCCAGCCTGAACAATATGAACAGTAGTGCAGACTTCGTCTTTAAATCTGCAAACTGTGTTTATATAGACATAACCATAGGTGCAATTCCATTTATCTTAAAACTTTTCATAAGCTTTAATTTCTACCACCCACCCCCAACTTTTTTTTGCAAACTTCTGCTTGTTTGCAACTATTTCTGGGCCATAGCAGCATTCCAACAGAGTGCTTTGGCAACAGCCTCCATTGTGGTCAGCAGCTCTGTCTGCAGGTGGGATTTCTTAAAAGGAGTAGCATTTGCCTTATAGTGCTCCAGCAGCAAACAATGAAAACTTCCATGGGAATCAGATGGTCACAGAGCTTCATCCCTCTCTCTCCCTTCCCTTCCTCCATGCAATCAGGGAAGTCAAAGTCACTGATACACATTTCAGCAAGTATGTTACTCATAGCATGGCTAATACATAGATACAATCCCAATCACTAGGCCCTGAAACAGATTGTGAGAAACTCCACTGATTAAAGTGACTTCAGGACTAATAACCTGGGTGTTTTGAGTTGGAAGATTTGTTACAGGTTAAAACTATATCTCCCTGAAGTAGAGACATGCTTCAGGGCCATCATCTATGTATATGCCTGTTTGGTGGGGTTCAGCTACAGAATTTGCCCAAAGACAACAAAGACATGGAAAAAATAAACATCTATCATTGCCTTAACTATAGTCAATGAAACAAAGCAAAACCAAACAAAAACAACCAAAAACTAAAACATAATTTTTTGGCAAAGCAGTAATTTCTGAATTAGGAGTCAGAGATAAGTAAGCAAAGAAGAACTAAACAGCCTCTTGATGAAAGTGAAAGGAGGAGCATTAAACAGTTGGCTTAAAATTCAACATTCAAAAAACTAATAAGCAAACTAGTACAGCCACTATGGAGAACAGTGTGGAGATTCCTTAAAAAACTGGAAATAGAACTGCCATACAACCCAGCAATCCCACTGCTGGGCATACACACTGAGGAAACCAGAAGGGAAAGAGACACATGTACCCCAATGTTCATCGCAGCACTGTTTATAATAGCCAGGACATGGAAGCAACCTAGATGTCCATCAGCAGATGAATGGATAAGAAAGCTGTGGTACATATACACAATGGAGTATCACTCAGCCATTAAAAAGAATACATTTGAATCAGTTCTAATGAGGTGGATGAAACTGGAGCCTATTATACAGAGTGAAGTAAGCCAGAAGGAAAAACACCAATACAGTATACTAACGTATAAATATGGAATTTAGAAAGATGGTAACAATAATCCGGTGTACGAGACAGCAAAAGAGACACTGATGTATAGAACAGTCTTATGGACTCTGTGGGAGAGGGAGAGGGTGGGAAGATTTGGGAGAATGACATTGAAACATGTAAAATATCATGTAAGAAACAAGTTGCCAGTCCATGTTCGATGCACGATACTGGATGCTTGGGGCTAGTGCACTGGGACGACCCAGAGGGATGGTATGGGGAGGGAGGAGGGAGAAGGGTTCAGGATGGGGAACACATGTATACCTGTGGCGAATTCATTTTGATATTTGGCAAAACTAATACAATTATGTAAAGTTTAAAAATAAAATAAAATTTAAAAAAAAACTAATAAGATCATGGCATCTGGTCCCATCACTTCATGGCAAATAGATGGGGAAACAATGGAAACAGTGACAGGCTTTATAACTGCAACCACAAAATTAAAAGACACTTGCTCCTTGGAAGAAAAGCTATGACCAACCTAGATGGCATATTAAAACGCAGAGACATTACTTTGTCAACAAAGGTCCATCTAGTCAAAGCTATGGTTTTTCCAGTAGTCATGTATGGATGTGAGAAGTGGACTATAAGAAAGCTGAGCTCTGATGAATTGATGCTTTTGAACTGTGGTGTTGGAGAAGTCCCTTGGACTGCAGGGAGATCAAATCAATCAATCCTAAAGGAAATCAGTCATGGATATTCATTGGAAGCATTTATGCTGAAGCTGAAACTCCAACACTGTGGCCACCTGATGCAAAGAACTGACTCATTGGAAAAGACCCTGATGCTGGGAAAGAGTGAAGGCAGGAGGAGAAGGGGACAACAGAGGATGAGATGTTTGAATGGCATCACCGACTTGATGGACGTGAGTTTGAGCAAGCTCCAGGAGTTGGTGATCGACAGGGAGGCCTGGCGTGTTGTGGTCCATAGGGTCGCAGAGTTGGACACGGCTGAGCGACTGAATTGAATGCACATAAGAAAACAGAGGTAAAGAGACTTACAAGGTAAAAGTCATAATGAGCATTCTAAAATGTGAAATCTTGTCTGGCTAATCCAGGTTGAACAAAGTCACAATAAGAAATCAACCTAAATATCAAAAGAATTCTGTGTGAGTTAGGAAAATGAGATTATGGGGAAAAACTAGATGACTGACTAAAATTTAACATAACATCTCAAGATGTTGTCATCTTCAAACAACCTTCAAACACTAAAACAACCGAAGATGCTTCACTGAGTCAACATAAGTTTAAATAATTATCACACTGGAATCAAAAAGATGGAAAAGTCTGTGAAAATAGTGAAAACATGGGCCATGGGCTTTTTGTTTCTTCTTCAAAAAAACTATTCTTTTATTAAGGATATTTTTACGTGAATCTAAAATACTTTTTGCAGTGTCAACCTCTCACTGCAAACATCTGTTTTCACTTTGAGGAACTGGGGACATTACCACCACCAGTGTACTCCAATGAAGGTCAAAGACTTCTACTTTAGATGAGCCACAGCTTTTAAAACTCACTTTAGGCAAAAGGGCATTTCTCAGAAGAAAAACATGCTGTTAGTTCTGACAAAGGCCTGTTTGTGAGGCTGCCTCCTGTTTGAATTGCCCCATAGTAAGACAGATGCTGGAAAGGGAAGTTCAAGAACCATTCTAATCCAGATCCACTTTTGGTTACTTCCTCTGCTTGCTTCCAGCACAGCTGCACAGAATAAAACAAAAAGAGGAAATGGGGACACCCAGACTGAATATTATTGCCTTCAGCAAAAGCCTTTAGAAAACCCCCTCAGGAACTTATGACATCACAGAGATGTGTCATCTTCCGTATGGAACTTTACTCCAAAAGCAGGATTTATGCAATTTCTTAATGAAGACACTTGTTGAAATACAGCTATCATGAAAGGCATTAACCTAAGAAAAAGGCAGCACTCAGGCAAAGTCCTTTCAAGAGTTAAAATGTTATTAACCAATTTTTCTTTTAACCAACCAAATAAACAATGGCAACTATAATCCCTTAACCTGTTCAAAGACTTCATCCCCATGGATATACTAAAAGGTACATTTAGTTTATCTCCTATTATTGAGAAAGAAATATAACCTCATACTGAATACCGCTCTGAATATGACAGTGCTCCAGACAATCAGGCCTTGAGGCCTAGAAAAATGTATTAAGGGCACAGTGCTATGGAAACAATTGCAGCCTTGAAACTGTGTCCCAGGGGTGTTACTGCTGTGGTTGTAATTAATCTCAGGGAGGTGATAAGATCTTGAGTTTCTAGAAACTATAGAAAGGATACTTCTAAGAGATAAGAGAAAAATGGTGCAGAGGATGCTACGAGGCCACAAGAAAGTTAACTTTCCTGGGTCTCAACTTTCTGTTCTGAAAATGTGGGGAACCCAATTAATGACATGGTGACCTCCCTCCAATCTGTAGAAAAATTTGCAGCAATGATTCCAGAACTAAGTGTGCACTTCTGCAGGAAGAAGGCTTAGGTGGTCATACTTCAGTTGTCTGGTTTGCTTAAGACAGTCATAGGTTATGCAAGCTGTCTTAATATAATTATTTTTAAAATGCCTCCTTACACCTTTTGAAATGCCCCACTTTGGATGATTAATTATCCAATAGCTATAGTAATAATAACTGTACTATAGGTTTTAATTTTTTCCCTAAAAATCATTAGGAATTATGAACATGTCTGGTTTTTCCTAAATTCACTGATTAAGGAAAAGATGGGAGTTGGGAGTTGGATTGGAAAACTTTTAAAATCTCCTTAAAAACAAGTTTTTTTTTTGTAATTTTCAATCTTTTAACATAAATCAAAGATTCATACAGTCTTTTAAAAATAATGTTCAGGTTTCATTTACTTTGATTTAAGTTTATACAATCCCAGTGGGGGCTCTCTCTTTTTTCAAAGAATATTCTTATTGCACTCCTCTACGGAAAGCTTCCTTGTTTAGGGAATTGAGCAAAATACATACATCATTTTACCATCTGTAGGGTTGATAGCATTTAATTAGGAAAGCCATGCGTACCAAAGGACATTTTCAAAGCGGCACCTCAGGTAAAAGACCCCCTCCCCACCTCTGCCGCAACTAATGGTTCTGCTCATTTTATGCTCATTGCATTACAGAATTTCCCCTAGAGAATACTAAATTCAAATCGGATGCACAGATGCTCACAAATCAAGGTACTCCATGTACATACCTACAGCAATCATGAAGTAGTAAGTAGAAAGGAAACAAAGGAAGAAACACATGAGAAACTTAGAAAGCATTAATTTCTTGTCTCTCTTTCCCCTTTTCTCTTCTCATCTCCTTGGTCCTCTCATCTCCCCTCTGCCATTACTGCTGCCCATCACTATATTATTTTTCCTGTAACCTCTCAGTTGCCATAGACAGAGAGCTCTGCTCTCTGGCAGACAATCACAATTGAGTTAGTGAGGGACATGTATTTTCAGAGGCCAAAAGTCAATCTCTTTCTCTCTTCCTCTCTTTACAGTCATGGAACTTGCTCTCAGTAGACTGAGAAACAGAGCTCATAAACACCAAACATTGCTTTTTGGGGGCTATGGTTCAGCTAACAGAGAAATCGGCTTTATCTCTGGACAGAAGTGTTTCCTTTACAACACTGGTCCCCAGGTCCTTGCTCTTTGGACTTTTTCTCTCCAGATCACAGGCTTTGACCCAGGCTTGTTAGCCGAGGACCATTTAGGCTCAACTTCACCCAAATCCTAGGTCCCAACCACTGATTCCCAATCTTGACCCCAGTGAAAATGTGCTCACCTGCTTCTACATCCCACCAAGATCTAATTTCCTCCCAGGAATAGGAAATAAGCTATCCAGGCTGATGTGCCCGATAAGGACATTTACACCTTATCTACATTTATATTTTGATTAATAAAAAACCTTCCTTTCACAGGAGTTAGTCTTTCTTAAGTGAGAAATACTGCAAATATCTCAAGCAAATACACCTTTGAAAATTTTCCATCTCTCTGTATATTAGAATGGATGTCACTATCTCATGAAAAACAGCCACAGTTCACCAATAAACACTCTAATGAATGCTTTTTTGGGGGGAGGGCATATTATATTTCCTTCCATTCTCATTTCCCAGTTGAATTTTAAAAGACTTATTTGTTTTTATAAAACAAAATGATTTGCCTGTCATCTTTTGTTATGCAGCTTTTAGAGAAATTATAAAAACCCATGTTTGTCCTCCATCATTCTTCACATTACATTATTTTACTCGTTAAGCAATACTTTAAAACGTCCTAGATTTACTTTTTCTACTCCGGTTACAGCTAAGCATTTGTCTCAAGAGAGCCATTCTTCAGCTGCCTTATCTGTATCTGAGAACCTTACTAGTAGATTCGGCTGTGTGGCCACATAAGGTAAGGTCATTCAAGCTCATCTTGTCAAACTTGTTATGACCCTGAGCTCTCACATCACAGAATTTCCTTTCGTGCATTCTTAGCAATTCCACACAACAGGGGATTTTAGCATCTGTTATGCAACATCATAGTCTCTAAATTGAGTGGGAGTTTCAACAGAATTTCCAGCATTGTAAAATTGTGGAGCATAATAATAAACAGACAAAGAAAACAGTGGCTCACCTCACTTATTCTACCTCCAGGCGGAAAATTCATAGCAAAAGGAAATAAAATCTTTTCTACCCATGGTAGGGGGTTGGTGACAGGAGTGTGTGAGACGGCATAAAAGCCACATTTCCTCTAGCCATTCAGAAAACATCTTTGTTTACCACTGTAGTGTTGCCAAGGAAACGGCAACTACTCATGACATCACGTCGAGATGGCTATCACAGATACGATAGCACTGCTGTTTAAATGTTACACTGATTCTTGTCCGTCTCTGTCTTTCCCATTCCCTAACGGAAAGGCAGAAGGATCACCAGTAGCCAAAGACTACAATAAAGGAGGAAAACCAGATTGTTGCCTATATTCAGCTACATGTGTACTTGTATATATATTTCTTTTTAGATCAATAGTGATGAATCAATTGTGCTTTGAGATAACAGTCAAAGTTCCTCACCTGCCATGACTTTCTGAAAAATCTCAAATAGGAAATAGTGGATTCTGTTGTCAATGCTAAAGAAGAAAGGGAAACATCCTGATCCTTTTATGAATCACCTCAAACCAGCCGGTCATATCTTTGTACAGTTTAGTTTAGTTCAGCCGCTCAGTCATGTCAGACTCTTTGCGACTCCATGGACTGCAACACGCCAGACTTCCCTGTTCATCACCAACTCCTGGAGCTTGCTCAAACTCATGTCCATTGAGTTGGTGATGCCATTCAAACATTTCATCCTCTGTCATCCCCTTCTGCTCCCACCTTCAATCTTTCCTAGCATCATGGTCTTTTTCAATGAGTCAGTTCTTCGCATCAGGTGGCCGAAGTGTTGGAGTTTCAGCTTCAGCATCAGTCCTTTCAATGAATATCCATGATTGATTTCCTTTAGGATTGACTGATTTGATCTCCTTGCAGTCTAAGGGACTCTCAGGAGTCTTATCCAACACCACAGTTCAAAAGCATCAATTCATCAGTGCTCAGCTTTCTTATAGTCCAGCTCTCACATCCAAACATGACTACTGGAAAAACCATAGCTTTGACTAGATGGACCTTTGTCAGCAAAGTAATCTCAGCTTTTTAATACACTGTCTAGGTTTTTCATAGCTTTACTTCCAAGGAGCAAGCGTCTTTGAATTTTGTGGCTGCAGTCACCAACTGCAGTGATTTTGGAGCCCAAGAAAATAAAGTCTCTCACTGTTTCCACTGTTTCCCCATCTATTTGCTATGAAGAGATGGGACTGAATGCCATGAAGTGATGGGAGCAGATGCCATGATCTTAGATTTTTGAATGTTGAGTTTTAAGCCAGCTGTTTCACTCTCCTCTTTCACCTTCATCAAGAGGCTCTTTAGTTCCTCTTCACTCTCTGCCAAAAGGGGTGGTGTTATCTGCATATCTGAGGTTAGTGATATTTCTCCTAGCACTCAGTCTTGATTCCAGCTTGTGCTTCATTCAGCCCAGCATTTTGCACGATGTACTCTGCATATAAATAAGCAGGGTGACAATATGCAGCCTCGATGGACTCCTTTCTCAATTTTGAACCAGTCCATTGTTCCATGTCCAGTGTTAACTGTTGCCTCTTGACCTGCATACAGGTTTCTCACGAGGCAGGTGAGATGGTCTGATATTCCCATCTCTTTAAGAATCCTCCACAGTTTGTTGTGATCCACACAGTCAAAGGCTTTGGAATAATCAATGAAGCAGAAATAGATGTTTTTCTGGAATTCTCTGGGTTTTTCTATGATCCAACAAATGTTTCCAATTTGATCTTGGTTCCTCTGCCTTTTCTAAATCCAGCTTTAACATCTGGAAGTTGTTCATTTACTGTTGAAACCTGGCTAGGAGCATTTTGAGCATTACTTTGCTAGCATGTGAAATGAATACAATTGTGCAGTAGTTTGAACATTCCTTGGCACTGCCCTTTTTTGGGATTGGAATGAAAACTGACCTTTTCTAGGCCTGTGGCCTCTGCTGAATTTTCCAAATTTGCTGACATATTGAGTGCAGCACTTTCACAGCATCATCTTTTAGGATTTGAAATAGCTCAACTGGAATTCCATCACCTCCACTAGCTTTGTTTGTAGTGATGCTTCCTAAGGGCCACTTGACTTCATACTCCAGGATGTCTGGCTCTAGGTGAGGGATCACACCATACGGTTATCTGAATCATTAAAATCTTTTTTGTCTAGTTTTTCTGTGTATTCTTGCCACTTCTTCTTAATCTTCTGTTTCTGTTAGGTCCATCCCATTTCTGTCCTTTATTGTACCCATCTTTGCATGAAATGTTCCCTTGGTTTTTCTCGAAGAGATCTCTAGTCTTTCCTATTCTATTGTTTTCCTCTATTTCTTTGTACTGATCAGTTAGGAACATTTTATCTCTCCTCGCTATTTTTTGGAACTCTGCATTTAGATGGGTATATCTTTCCTTTACTTTAACAATATAAGTCCTTTAGCATTGACATATTTCAATCAAGTGTTCCTTTAGTTTATTTATTGATGGGTGACCATCTGCAAGCATCAATAAATAAATGTAGGTGCTGTGGATGTGGAAGCCTGGCTGGTGCATGGAGATTAGATGGCAGGGGATCATGGACAGAGCAGGGATACCAGTTTGTAGGCTATTACAATAACAGCTTTTGCGAAAGGTAATTGTGAACTAGGAGAATAAGTAAGGTGGAGTGTTAGTTGAATTTAGATATATTTCTTTTAGAACTCACAGAATATCCTTATGGATGGGATGTTGAATGTAAGAAAAAGAAAGAAGTCAAGGGAATTTCCAGACAACTTAGTGGTTAGTACTCCCTGTTTCCACTGCAGGAGGCACAGTTCCCATCCCTGCTCAGGGAACTAAGATCCCACATGCTGTATGGTACAGCCAAAGAAAAAAGAAAGAAAGAAAGAATTTCATTTAAAAATAACTTTTTAAAAAAGAATTTCATTAAAAAAAAAGATTTTTTAAAGATCAAAATGACCTCAGGATCGTATTTGTATTTTAGCCCAAAAAACTAGAAGAGTGAAGTTGTCCTGCATATTGCAGGGAAAGACTAAGGGAGAATAGACTTGGAATAGGAAAGAAGACAAGTGTGTTTTGTGGGCATGATAATTTTGACATGAGTATTCTATTTCAAAGTGGAGGTGTGTAAGTATTCCAAGTGGATAACTGAGGTGGCGTCCCATGGAGGGATCAGAACTGGAAAAGTCATCAGCTTATAAATAGAATCTTATAGCATCAGACTGGTACCCAAAGGTCTAATTTTAGCTGGCATCTCTTGAATCTTTACTGTGTGCCAGCAACTGTTCTGAGTGCCTTGCATGCATTGATTCATTTAACTCTAACAGCAATTCAATCCAATCAGGCAAATAAATGCTTTTATTATCATTCTTTATAAATAAACTGAGAGCAAAGAGAGACTACGTAATGTGTCCCAAGCTGCATTGCTAGTAAATGTCAAAGCAGAATTTGAACCCCAGCAGTCTTAATCCACAGTCTTGCTATTAACCATTATGCTACTCAAATATGTGATATGTTCCTGCTGAAAAGAATCTTACAACTTACAGAAATAAAAGTAGCACACATGAAGACACACTAAAGATTAATTAGGTACTAACCTATTTTGGCACTGACTATGAGGCAAAGGAGTTGAGAATATGTGTGAACTTCCAAGGCAGTGGAACACAGCAGTAATTAGCTGCTTCATTCTGATTAAATTACACAATGGTGATCTGAAAGAATTTTGCAGGTTCCATAGATATCCAGTTTATAGTCATAGATTAGCTTCAGATCAGATCAGATCAGTCGCTCAGTTGTGTCCGACTCTTTGCGACTCCATGAATCGCAGCACACCAGGCCTCCCTGTCTATCACCAACTCCCGGAGTCCACTCAGACTCACGTCCATCGAGTCAGTGATGCCATCCAGCCATCTCATCCTCTGTCGGCCCCTTCTCCTCTTGCCCCCAGTCCCTCCCAGCATCAGAGTCTTTCCCAATGAGTCAACCCTTCGCATGAGGTGGCCAAAGTACTGGAATTTCAGCTTTAGCATCATTCCTTCCAAAGAAATCCCAGGACTGATCACCTTCAGAATGGACTGGTTGGATCTCCTTGCAGTCCAAGGGACTCTCAAGAGTCTTCTCCAACACCACAGTTCAAAAGCATCAATTCTTCGGTGCTCAGCCTTCTTCACAGTCCAACTCTCATATCCATCCATGACCACAGGAAAAACCATAGCCTTGACTAGACGAATCTTTGTTGGCAAAGTAATGTCTCTGCTTTTGAATATACTATCTAGCTTAGTCACAGGTATTAACAAGCTTGTAATAGCTAATCATTTAGATATTGTGTACACCTTGTCATACTGCCTAACAGTTTTGTAAAATTTCAGTTATTTAAGTCTTTTGTAATCACCCTTCATAAATAGCAATGAAGAGTGCTACTTAAAGGTTCATTGTATTAACCCCTTTTCCTCTAAATAGACACTTATAGGCTATGTTCACTTCATTCTACATAATAAGCGAGAACTTAGGAGCTTCACAGGAATTTCAATTAACTCAACAGATATTTATGGAGCACCAAATTGAGACTGGTAATGTATTTAGCCCTGTGAGAATATCTTTGCCCCAAGATTTTGCAAGCTCTGTACCAACTTGTGCTGATTAATTTCTTTCCTTTGAATATAAAGCAAGGTCTCTAAATTTCTGATGAGGAAACATTTCTATTTTCCTATGCAAAGATGACTAACTTCTAGACATCTGCTGTTTAATATTGCCTTTGCGAACAGTGCTGAAAGTTTGTGTTGTAAGAATAGACTCCCTAGAAACATTTTCTAGCTCAAAGAATTACTTGAACAGAGTAGTGTCTACAGTAGCAATGACTGTTTCTTTTGTATTCTAGGTCAGTGCTTAACGTGGTCCATGGATCAATCCAGCCCATCACTTGTTGTTGCCTGGCCCACAAGCTAAAACTGGTTTTTCCATGTCTAAATAGTTGAAAAAATAGAAAGAAGAATATTTCATGATGTGGGAAAATTATATG
>NW_011494711.1:4773314-4778308 GCF_000754665.1 Bison bison bison | reverse complement strand
TGAAATTCACATTTCAATATCCAAAAATAAAGTTTTATTGGGACATGTTCATCCATTTATTTACACGTTGCCTATGGCTACGTTTGTACTATTCAGCAGTAGAGTAGAGTATTCGTGACAGAGATCATATGCCTTGCAGATGCTGGTCCTTTACAGAAAAAGTTTTTGCTAACCCCTGCTCTATATACTTGAAGAAAGAGTCAGAACATAATTTGGAATATAAAACAGTCATTCATTATTGTATTAATACTTCTGTCCTTGAAGATCATAACCCTATGTAGCAAAACCTAGTCAAAAGTACAAGGACTGTCTTTATCAATGAGCTAGAAAACAGAACAACATTGAAACAAACCAACAAATCGTCACATAGAAAAATTAATTTGATACAGTTCTGAGAGATGGCTTCCCCGGTAGCTCAGACAGTAAAGAATCCACCTACAGTGTGGGAAACCTGGGTTTGATCCCTGGGTTGGGAAGATCCCCTGGAGAAGGGAATGGCAACCCACTCCAGTATTCTAGCCGGGAGAATTCCATGGACAGAGAAGCCTGGCAAGCTACAGTGCATGGAGTTGCAAAGAGTCGAACATGACCAAGCGACTTTCACTTCACTTCTGACAGAGAGCCAAATTAGAGTTACCATGGCTGCTTTTTAATGACTTTTTATGTGTCTATTAAGAAGGCTCATTTCTAAAAATTTCCAGATGGAAAATTCCAGGTCTGAACACATATATTCATAATGGATATTTTTTTTCTGTAGAAGAATGTGGAGAAGAAGACTTTATGGTCTAAGGACAGAGCCCTTGGACTTAAAACAAAAGCAAGACGATTATTTTACAATTACATAAGGCTTTGACTTATCAAAATATTTTAAAATTTAACTATCTCATCATACACACAACTAAAGTTGGCAAATTAATTATAATTATCTTTTAGTTTGTTTGAAATGAGGAAACTGAGGCCCAGAGCATCATTGTTGTATAATTTTTTAAAAGCCATTGAAGTTAGAGTCAAAATCCCCTATCTTTTTCCCACTCAAGACTCCAAGCAACAGTGTCCCTTATCTGGAAACAGAAGTGAGAATCCCTGACCAAGCTAATCTCACTGGAATGTTTGTTGTAAGATCAAATTATATATATATATATATAGGGCTGGGTTCGAGCCCTGGGTTGGGAAGATCCCCTGGAGAAGGAAATGGCAATCCACTCCAGTACTATTGCCTGGAAAATCACATGGACAGAGGAGCCTGGTAGGCTACAGTCTATGGGGTCACAAAGAGTTGGACATGACTGAGCACACTCTGAAAACTCTGTAACGTACTTTATAAAACGAAGTAGAAAAGAAAGAGAAGAAAAGAAAGTACTTTGCTTAGCTCATGTAACTCTTGGATAAGTGGGGGTATTCACCTATTTTCCAGTCTGTGTTTATCCCATTAGCCAAGGTTAATGGAGGTGAAAATAAAAATCATTTGCTATAGGAACCGATACTTTTGGTCATCAAATATTTTAGGCTTAGTTGGGATGAATTCCACACCAGAAGGACCTTTGCTTCACAACTGCATTGCTCTCATCTCTTTCCTCTAATAAGTAGAAAAACAAAAGCTTTATACCCACTTTAACAAATGCCAGCAATTCAAGATTTCCTTTTACAGCACATACATATGCTAATATCATGAGTGTTAACACCACAGTGTTCCAGATGCCACTCAATCTATGTATTATCTAATAAATTGCAAGTGTACTCTACTGAATAATATAATTGATAAAATCACCTTATCTTTGGACTACAGTGAATTGTTTGTGTGATGGTGTTGTTCTTCATTACATGCCTGAATGTACTCGTTAAGTTCAGAGTGAACAATAAGCCTAAAAAAGCACAAAGATGGTGCACCTGAACCAGCAGGAAGTCTACATTTCAACCACCCCAGAATCTGGCAGGTCTAACCCCTGAAAAGGAGCATGTTCCAAGCATTGTACTTACATTTCGTGCTCAAGAGGTGATTTAACTTTTTGGTTTTCAAAAAGTGAGGAGTGAGAGCTGAATATCCTTAATTATAAACATAAACCTAAGATGGGAAGGTTCTTAAATTCACAAGCTCATTTTCAAATTCATTTTCCCTCAAGCTGTGCATACACTTGCCTTAAAATAGCACCACATTCCTGGGAACTTCTGAGGCTCTTTCATTCTCTCTTTGCTGTCTGATAGTAAAGGATGTACCCAGCTAGTCTGACAAAGGGTCTGCACAAGGGTTGTGCAGCTTCATCCCTGTTGGAAAGAATTTCTGAGCCAGATTTGGCTGATGTAAAGGGTTTATTTTTCTGGGTTACCAAGTTTTAAACAAAATCCATTCACTAATTCATTCATCAAATACAAATTAAGCACCGGAATATCCCAGGCTCTGGGGATAAAAAGAGACAAATAGAATAGACCAGGTCTCTGTTCCCCTGATTCTCACATTAGTGGGAGTAGAAGGGGAAAGATAAACAATAAACAGAACATCTAGTATAATAGGTTTCATTATAATGAAATATAATATGGTATGATAAAGTGCTAGGGTGAAAACATGATGTGATAAGAGAGCAGGGTAGTTGGTAGAGCTGGAAATACCATGTTACATAGAGTGCTCCAGTCAACATTAATAACGTTCCCCAGTACTGCTGGTTGCCCTCTTTTTCCAGGAACACTAGAATGTTACACTTGCTCAGATTTCAAAAATTGACGATATGACTTACTTTGGCCCAAGAAATATGACTAGAAATGACATGTCACTGTCAGGCTGAAGATCTGGGGAGCCAGCGTGCAGTTCTCCGAGGTGTTTCCCCCTGCTGTGGCTGTGCTTTAGGTCTCATGTTGAAAGTGGCATTACAACTTCTAGTTTCGGGTCTCATATCTAAGAACTTTGGAAGCCACCAGTCCTTTCCACGCAAGAAAACAAGTTGGAAAAAATGAAAAATCAACAACTTTTCTTAGATCTAACAGAGAATTCAGGTCACAGGAAAAAAAAATTGCCCCCAAAGTTGGAGAGACAGACAGGTGGATAGAATCACAACTTATGAGAATAAAAACCTGCAAGTAGAAACATCCACAGGAACCAATATTAGGATCATTTTCTGAGACATGTCTTACTTTTTGCAACCCCTTATAGCCTGCCAGTCTTCTCTATCCATGGAATTATCCAGGGGAGAATACCGGAGTCAGCTGAGAAAACCTAAATAGTAATTGATGGAATTGCTCAATATGGACAAATGAAAAAGTCCGGGTTTAGTCTTAGGAGGATGACCCCTATACCTCTAGGAGCCCTACCAGCTTCTCACAGTGAAAATCACAGAAAAATTCCCTGATGCTTCCAGCAGGGGAAGAGGGAAAAGTAACTATTTTGAAGTAAACCCAGAGTACTCCGTTTTTATTAGCAAGACATGTCCTCAAGAGAAGCCATTTTACTAATAGTTTAATTATTAGTAAAAACTATTTTAACTCATAGTTAATCAACTTGAGTTTATCAGAACCTAACTAAGCTGGAATAAAGGAAATGCCCAATTCCAGCTCCCTCTAGCCTTTCTGCCTAAATTAATGGTGATGGGGATTGAAAAGCACTAGTGAAGGTCACAGCCCAAGGGCACAGGCACAGACTCATTAAAACCTGGAAGTCAAAGTATAGAACGATTGTATGCTTTTTCTCCCCCTGCCCCTTACCACAATATCAATAGGGTTCCTGGGTAATAGGTAGATACTATGGAAAGAACTACGGGCCTCAGAATCTATTTAAGAAAAAGTCCCCAGTGAAACCCAAAGACAACAGGAGAGACTAAAACAAGGGCAACAGAGGAAATTTTAGCTTCTGACACCAACAGCTAGAGCAAACAAGAGACAGTCCAGCTTTTAAACAGCTACACACAAAACTCACAGTAAAAGCTATTTACCTCAGTACCTTTTATCTAGTACATCATGTCTGGTTTACAAGAGAAAATCATAGGGCATACTAAAAGACAAAAAATATATATAGTTTGAAGAGACAAAGAAAGCATCAGAACAGAAACAGACATGGCAGAAATGTTAGAATATTAGACCAGACTTTAAAGCAGCTATTATTAAAATGTTAAAGGAATTGTGATATTAGAGAAGACTCTCTTGAGAGTCTTGGACAGCAAGCAGATCAAACCAGTCAATCCTAAAGGAAATCAACCCTGAATATTCATTAGGAGGACTGACGATGAAGCTGAAGCGCCAATACTTTGGCCACCTGATGTGAAGAGTCAACTCTTTGGAAAAGACCCTAATGCTGGGAATGATTGAAGTCAAAAGGAGAAGAGGGCGGTAGAGGATGAGATGGTTAGACAGCATCACTGACTCAATGGTTATAAATTTGAGCAAACTTCAGGAGATAATGAAGGACAGGAAAGCCTGGCATGCTGCAGTTCATGGGGTTGAAAAGATCAGACATGACTTAGTGACTGAACAACAATAAGGGAAGTATAATACAAAAATTCTACAATATGCAAGAACAGATGCATACTGTAAGCAGAGAGATGGAAGGAAATAAATGCTAGAAATCCCATCCTATTTACAATCCTGCTCATATTCAAGGGCTTATTCTTCCAAATAATCATACAGAGTGTACACATGAGGAGGTAAGACTTTGGGGGGCCAGCTCTGAATTCTGCCTACCACAGGGAGCAATTTGATGATGATTTGAAGCAGAGAAGGGAGAAGGACACTATCTGACTTATGTTTTACTCTTGTTTTTCAAACTTTAAACTTTTTATTTTGTATTGGGGTATAGCTGATTAACAATGTTGTGATAATTTCAGGTTAGCAAATGAGATGATAATATGCACGCCTGCGTATTAAGTCACTTCAGTTGTGACCGACTCTTCCCGACCCTATGGACTGTAGCCCGCCAGGCTTCTACGTCCATGAAATTCTCTAGGCAAGAATATTGACGTCCCCTCAGGTGGCACAGCTGGAAGGGGCGGAGCTGAGGCGGCAGTGGCTGAGAA
>NW_011494711.1:4766461-4773214 GCF_000754665.1 Bison bison bison | reverse complement strand
GGTGGTGGTGGCGACAACCATGGTGGCTCTGGAGGCCGCAGTCCCGGTCCTCGCTTTGGCCCCATCCCCACCATGGTGACACTCGCTGAGCTGCTGGTGCTCCTGGCCGCCCTCCTGGCCACAGCCTTGGGCTACTTCGTCAGCATTGACACGCATGCAGAGGAATGCTTCCTCAAGCGGGTTGCCTCGGGCACTAAGATGGGTCTCATCTTTGAGGTGGCCAAGGGCGGCTTCCTGAACATCGACGTGGAGATTACAGAGCCTGATAATAAAGTAATTTATAAAGGAGACAGGGAGTCCAGTGGGAAATACACATTTGCTGCTTACATGGACGGAACATACAAGTTTTCTTTTAGCAATAGGATGGCCACCATGACTCCCAAAGATAGTGATGTTCACCACTGATATTGGGGAAGACCCCAAAGGACAAGACATGGAAACAGTAGCTCACAAGAACAAGCTAGAAGAAATGATTAATGAGCTGGCAGTGGAGATGACACTGTGAAGCATGAACAGGAATCCATGGAAGTTGGAGAGAGAATACACAGAGCAATCAATGACAACACAAGCTACAGAGTGGTCCTTTGGTCCTTCTTTGAAGTTCTTGTTCTAGTTACCACGACATTGGGACACATCTGCTACCTGAAAAGAGTCTTTGAAGTCTGGAGGGTTGTTTAAAAGCCTTTTCCCCATAATCCCAAATTCATAATTCACTGTTTACCAAACATCTTGGTCATAATAATGTCATTAGTTTCTGTGTTTTTATTTTCTGAACTGTATCTTCACAGCTTTTGTTTCTTTGTGATTAATAGATACTGGGGGAAAACACTTTTTTAGGAAAGCTATAGTGAAAATTTGACATTTGTTTGGCATAAATTCATATTTGAATTCTGCCTCCATTATTCAGGCCCTTCCAAAACTCAAACACTGTAAGCTGAATATAAGTGTAGAGTCCTTAGTTTTCTTTCCTTTTGTTTTCATGATAAAATGCAGTTTGTTCAGGATAGTACTTTACTGATAGTACTTTACTAAAATGACTGCATTCTTGGGATCCCTTATCCTGCAGTTCAAGTCATTAGAAAGATTCATTCTGTTGAGAAACAACAATCCGAATCTTGACATTTTCTACCCAGCTTGATGGCAGAGCTCTGTGAACTAGAGTATGTGACCAGATTGGTACTTTTACATTTTGTCTCTCTTGTTTTTGCCTTAAAGATAAGACTTAAACCAGCAACCTTTACCCCCCACCCCCAAAGTTTCACTTTGAACCTTAGAACTCAATCATCTCCACTTAAATTGTTGCCACAAGCAACTAATAACCATTTTTTGGTTTCTGCCTAACCTTATAAGAAGTCTATTAAAGCGAGTTCTCTGCATGTTTCAGCAAATGGCAGCTCTTTTTGTTTCTATGCTGGCGCATCCACTTTCTCTACTCTTGGCATGTAGAAGATATGCATTCACATAATTGGAAAAATCTGGATTTCCAATGCCTAAGGGTTAAAGCCTCTTGGATTTCTTTGCAGTGATATACAGCCACTATTTATTTTTGATCAGTGGCATTTTGGTCACTGTTTAATTAGGGTACTGAATATCACTGTCAGTACTAGGGTTTTTGTTTTTGTTTTTCTTGGGTCTTTCTTTTTTGGCACATGTGAATTTTGTTTTGTATAAAATGAAATGACTTTCTTTTGGTCTCTGATGATGGGTTTAAAATTCAAGGAGCATCTGGTTTTGGTGTGGGGATGATCCAGGATTATGTTGTGACTGATATATACTGGTTATTTGTACTTTTCTTTTTTTTTTAATCTTTGCAAGGGGAAAACTATAAGTAACGAGTTTTGTATAATTAATTTAAACTTGTTACAGGTTTTCATGTTCAGGATAAACAATTTTTCAACCTTGGGTCAAAATATTTGCAAGTTTAAAGTGACTGGACTTTACCCTAGGACAATGGTTGCATGCCAATTGTGTGCATGTGTGTGTCCAAACACTTCAAAACTGAGTTAAAATATGCAAATTTAAAATTGGTTGTGTATCTGATCTGCCCCAGGTTCAGTAAATAAACAGTTCTTTTTAAAAACAACAACAGAAAAAAGAATATTGGAGTGGGTTGTTATGCCTTCTTCCAGCGGTCTTTTTGACCTAGGGGTCAAACCCACGTATCTTATGTCTCCTGCATTGGCAGGAGTGTTCTTTACCACTCGTGCCACTTGGGAAGCCCACTAAATAATCAGTTCAACAATATATGCTCTAATTTTAACATAATGTCAAATAAAGACTGTATTTGTATAATTTTTAATGCTAAAATTTCACCATTTCAACTGTCTAGCCCAATAACCCCATTGGGCTATGACTATTTCCATCTAAAAGATAAAGGCTAAGGGGTCAAAATGCAAAGATAGTACATCCCCACATGCCCAAGCATGTCCCCAAGTCTCCTTTCTCCTTTACAGTGGAACCCACAGAGACTTTAAACTTTTTAATAAGGGATATAGAGGGAGGATGTTGTCATAGGCTGGTTTCAAAGAAAACAAAACAAAAGTGTGATATTACCAGATGAAAACCCCCTTGCCTCCTTTTCCTGTGAAAATATCATGGAGATAGGAAGATCTGGGAGTTTGGTGCCAAACAGCTTATACCTATCAATAGCATAAACAACCTGATGGATCCTAAAGTAGTTTGCTCATTTCATCCATAATTGTCCAAATATTTGACCTTTTTTTTCTTTACATCTATTAAAATTCCATATATTATGGGAAATTCTTCAAATTATTTATTTCCATTATGCTTTTGCTGGGTGATTTTTATGTGCCATGCTCTTAGGTACTTGTTTAGGTAATGTAGACTATAGTTGGAGCTAAAAACAGCTGGAAACATTTCTGGAATTGAGGAATTCCTTTAATTCTTAACAGCTACAAGAGAAATTATCTGTCTAGGAAGGAGAAAATGGAGCCTAATAAAGCTAAAAAACAAACACAAATATGTCTACCCAGAATGAAAGGAAGATTTCCATTGGGAAAATGCTCTCATAACTGGAAATTAGCCTTCTCTTTTTGACAGCTAACTACTGTACTTCAAAACATTTTCTTTAAGATGACTGGAATAATTATGGCTACAGCATCCTTCTGTAGGGAAATGGCTCATGGAGAGATAAAGACCGAGAGTAAGCAGGCTGAAATAGTCCTATCTAATTAAAACCTGTCATCTAATTAAACACATTCTCAGCGATAGGAGGGTCTCAAGCTAGTTTTCTGATAGGGAAATGGTGTTCCAAATCATGAGTCACACAATCAAATGTTCTCAGTAAACACCACCAATTAGCCTATATTTAGGCACAATTTCTCTTTTTATGGAAACAAGGACACCAATGTTTCTATATGCAAATTAAACAGAACACTATTCCTCTTACATAGAATGTCCCCTGAAAAATATGTTATTCCCTTTTCTTGTTGAATACATCCTGGTGATCTTTGCAATATGTGAACATCAAATTATAAATGTAGGCAATAATGATCTATTTTTCCATGCTTTCTCCTTTTTGCCATTGTAAGAATGACTTCATTCTAGGACAATACCATGCAGCTCAAATTTTTAAACTTCCAAGTTCTGAAGACAACTGTGCTTCAATTTTGGCTTGTCGCACTGCAGCAGTCAAATCAAGTTTAAAATGTATGTACGTATAAGCAGCTTTGACATCAAGATATCATTTGACTATTACATTCATAGCACTGTGTTTTTCTAAGCATTGCCTATGTATCCACATATAAGGCACCAGGATTCAAACTCTGTTGAAAACAAACATTCTGAGATCATTTCCCACCACCAGCATCACTCCCATTATAATCTCCACTTCCCCCAAGGTTAACATGGGCTACTCCAAAGTGCAAGGCCCCCTGCTGTTCCTCTCCTTGCCCCTCTCTTAATTACACGGTATCCTAGGCCCGCTTAGCTTGTCCAAGTGCTTGCTATATTTTCTTTGCTGCAAGTGGCCCTAGCTACAAAGCTCTACCAAAAAGCACATAGGGGAACTAAATTCCAAATTCCAAAGCAATTATTCCTTCTTTGTGACTAAACAAAAGGCTACGACGTTAGTTACACAGAATTTTCCACTTGAGAAAGTGAAATTGAGCTTTTAACCTCCACTGGCCTGAGGGCCTAGCTTTGTAACCAGTCTGCTCCCATTGATGTTATGTTGCCTAGAGACAAATCAATCATATATGTTTGCATGTGTGCAAGAGGGAGATGGTCCTTAATGCTGTGGAATGTCAGCACTCCTGACTTTCCAGGAAAACGGTTGTATTCTCTGGTTCCATCAGAATCACATTCATGTAAAAATCTCAAATGTCTCCCCTTGTCAGAAAATGAGCTTATTACACCCCCCTCAGTGTTTCTCTCCTTTAGCAAGTAGAAAAATCTCAAAAGAAACCTTTTGGCTATATCCAAATCCCAATTTGCCTCATTTATATTTTTGTCCATCGATACGAGGTGATGAAACTGAACTCTAGAACGTATCTTGCATAAGGCCACGTTTTAGTTTGTGTCTGTACTGTCTTTTCTTTATCCTACAAGTCGATGTCCTTCCTCTTAGAAAGGAAGATCAAGCAAAGCTTAGCATAACACCTTTAATAAAAGATAAACTTACCCTACAGGGTGATTATGCAATGCCTTCTCCTGTATAAACAAAAACAACAATAAATATGTATCTATATATCTAGATAGATAGACAAATACAGACATCAATATATATCTGATTTACCCAGAGTTTACCTTAGATCTTTACCTATTATTTGGCTACATAGGCAAGAACTCTTGTTATTAAAATATCTAAATTGTCTACTTTTATTGATAAGAATCTTAAGGGATTGGCCTAAAATCCCATAACAGAGTAAGAATAAAGCAGGATTGGAAAGTAATTTTTACTATAGTTTATGTAATATTTGTCTTGCTGATCAATCTCACTTGTCAGGAGTTAATCAAGTACCTACCGTAAGAGCAAATAAATAATTGAATATGGAAAAAGATCACCTTAATTTAGAAAAAATAGTCATAGAAATTTAGCTATTATTTTGGTGATGAACACACACATAGATATGATAGATGGATAAGTAGATAGAGACAAACAGATAAAAGTATAAATCATATGATTGCTATAACATGCTATAATTAATTCCCTGCCTCTTTAGGAGATAAGATCCATTAGACAGAGAGATGGCCTACTAGAAGCCGAGGAATTTAGCAGAAACTCTTTTTCAGCCCCAAGATGATTCTCTAAATTAAACTTCCACAATAGACTGCATGGTTTGCTTTGCAACAGTTCACTAAGAAGCACAAGTAATAAAGACAGAACCAGTGGTCAAATCATAAGTGACAATGAGATGCTGTATCATTTCAAAGCAAATTTGTGCTGTTTTTAACATTTTTCCAGTCACACTTCTTGGTTTAATCTCTTGAATTCAGACACATCATGTTGACAATTCCACAAACCTTGTTCAGGTAGTAGATAATCTTATTGAACAGCAGATATTTTGTTTTCTGCATTTGATCTTCTAGTTTAATGAAGTGTGACATATTATCTGAGTGATGTCAAGTCTGTGAAATGTAAGGTGATATTTTTCTATTTAATGGCAAATGAAGTGGCATTATGTGATTGTTTACCTGCAACTTTTCCCCCTCCAAACAAGATTACTGGCTTGCTTACTCAAGGGTGGTAATGCTGTTTTAAAGACATCCTGATCGAGATTATGTACAAGGAGAACTGACCTTCAGTAAAGCATCAGAGCAGGCTCTGCACAGAAGAGACACAAACAAACATTCCACTGGAGAAGTTTGGGAAAATGACACCACTTTTTCCCATTTTTTAGTATCCACAGATTTTCCCCTGTAACTATGCTGTACTCTCCTTCTCCTTTGACCAATCCATCGCACATGGAGGCTTGGAATGGACTTGTTGCATCTGGTCTTGCCCCTTGTTCTTTAGTATTTCCATTGACTAGCCTGATGGTCCCAGAAGGAACATCAAAATCTTATGAAACAGAGCTAGTTTGCCAGTACATTAATGAGCTGCTGACATGCAGGCAACTATGTGGGCCTAGCTCAACCCCCCAAACAGGAGTAAGCACAGGTAAGATCACTAGAGATGCCTGGCCTATCCCTCTTGATTCCAAAAAACATGAAGAACAGATGGTTATTGTTGTATGTCACTCTGCGGTTATTTATTACACAGCACTGACTGTGGCAAGAGTTGAATGATCCACCTGTATATTTCTCAGTCCCTCCATATCCTTTAACAATTCATATCCTGGGCCTCACTCTGAGAGATCTTGTAATCAAACAAGAAAAAGGAATGTTCTTCAGCAGTGGCCATGCTCCCAGCATTGTGGGAAGATACACAGGAAAAACAATGCATGGTCCATGTCCTCAAGGAGTCTACAATGTCACTGAGAAATAAAATTCACATACTTACAACAAGAGATAATTATGATCAGTGTATCTTGACTGGGGACTTATATCAGTTTCACTGTACACCTTTATCAGAATGTGCAGGTTTGGTGCACATTTTATTGTCATCCACACAGTCAAAGGCATAGGCTTTGGCATAGTCAATAAAGCAGAAATCGATGTTTTTCTGGAACTCTCTTGCTTTTTCCATGGTCCAGCAGATGTTGGCAATTTGATCTCTGGTTCCTCTGCCTTTTCTAAAACCAGCTTGAATATCTGGAAGTTCACAGTTCATGTATTGCTGAAGCCTGGCTT
>NW_011494711.1:4760602-4766222 GCF_000754665.1 Bison bison bison | reverse complement strand
CATTTAGGATTTGAAATAGCTCAACTGGAATTCCATCACCTCCACTAGCTTTGTTCATAGTGATACTTCGTAAGGCCCACTTGACTTCACATTCCAGGATGTCTGGCTCAGGTGAGTGATCACACAATCGTGATTATCTGTGTCATGAAGATCTTTTTTGTACAGTTCTTCTGTGTATTCTCGCCACCTCTTCTTAATATCTTCTGCTTCTGTTAGGTAGATACCGTTTCTGCCCTTTAGTGAGCCCATCTTTGCATGAAATGTTCCCTTGGTATCTCTCATTTTCTTGAGGAGATCTCTAGTCTTTCCTATTCTATTGTTTTCCTCTATTTCCTTGCAGTGATCACTGAGGAAGGCTTTCTTATCTCTCCTTGCTATTCTTTGGAACTCTGCATTAAAATGTGTATATCTTTCCTTTTCTCCTTTGCTTTTCACTTCTTTTCTTTTCACAGCTATTTGTAATGTCTCCCCAGACAGCCAGTTTGCTTTTTTGCGTTATTTTTCTTGGGGATGGTCTTGATCCCTGTCTCCTGTACAATGTCATGAACCTCCGTCCATAGTTCATCAGGCACTCTGTCTATCAGATCTAGTCCCTTAAATCTATTTCTCATGTTCACTGTATAATCATAACAGATTTGATTTAGGTCATACCTGAATGGTCTAGTGGTTTTCCCCACTGTCTTCAGTTTAAGTCTGAATTTGGCAATAAGGAGTTCATGGTCTGAGCCACAGTCAGCTCCCAGTCTTGTTTTTGCTGACTGTATAGAGCTTCTCCATCTTTGGCTGCAAAGAATAGAATCAATCTGATTTCAGTGTTGACCATCTGGTGATGTCCATGTGTAGAGTCTTCTCTTGTGTTGTTGGAAGAGAGTGTTTGCTATGACCAGTGTGTTCTCTTGGCAAAACTCTATTAGTCTTTGCCCTGCTTCATTCCATATTTCAAGGCCAAATTTGCCTGTTACTCCAGGTATTTCTTGACTTCCTACTTTCACATTCCAGTCCCCTATAATGAAAAGGACATCTTTTTTTGGGCGTTAGTTCTAAAAGATCTTGTAGGTCCTCATAGAACCATTCAACTTCAGCTTCTTCAGTGTTACTGGTCAGGGCATAGACATGGATTACTGTGATACTGAATGGTTTGCCTTGGAAATAAACAGAGATCATTCTGTCGTTTTTGAGATTGCATCCAAGTACTGCATTTCGGACTCTTCTGTGGACTATGATGGCTACTCCATTTCTTCTAAGGGATTCCTGCCCACAGTAGTAGATATAATGGTCATCTGAGTTAAATTCACCCATTCCAGTCCATTTGAGTTTGCTGATTCCTAGAATGTCAACATTCACTCTTGCCATCTCCTGTTTGACCACTTCCAATTTGCCTTGATTCATGGACCTAACATTCCATGTTCCTATATACAATATTGCTCTTTACAGCATCAGACATTGCTTCTATCACTAGTCACATCCACAACTGGGTGTTGTTTTTGCTTTGGCTCCATCCCTTCATTATTTCTGGAGTTATTTCTCCACTGATCTCCAGTAGCATAATTGGGCACCTACCAATCTGGGGAGTTCATGTTTCAGTGTCCTATCTTTTTGCCTTTTCATACTGTTTATGGGGTTCTCAAGGCAAGAATACTGAAATGGTTTGCATTCCCTTCTCCAGTGAACCACATTCTGTCAGACCTCTCCACTGTGACCTGTCCATCTTGGGTGGCCCCACATGGGATGGCTTAGTTAGACAAGCTTTGGTCCATGTGATCAGATTGGCTAGTTATCTGTGGTTTCAGTCTGTCTGCCCTCTGATGCCCTCTCTCAGCACCTATAGTCTTACTTAGGTTTCTCTTACTTTGGACATGGGGTATCTCTTCACGGCTGCTCCAGCAAAGTGCAGCCGCTGCTCCTTACCTTGGACATGGGGTAGCTCCTCTCGGCCGCTGCCCCGACCTTGGACGTGGAGTAGCTCCTGCACCATCTAGTCAAGGCTATGGTTTTTCCAGTGGTCATGTATGGATGTGAGAGTTGGACTATAAAGAAAGCTGAGTGCAGAAGAATTGATGCTTTTTAACTGTGGTGTTGGAGAAGACTCTTGAGAGTCCCTTGGACTGTAAGGAGATCCAACCAGTCCATTCTAAAGCAGATCAGTCCTGGTGTTCATTGGAAAGAGTGATGTTGAAACTGAAACTCCAATATTTTGGCCACCTAATGTGAAGAGCTGATTCATTTGAAAAGACCCTGATGTTGGGAAAGATTGACAGCAGGAGGATATGGGGACAACAGAGGATGAGGTGGTTGAAATGGACATGAGTTTGGGTAAACTCCAGGAGTTGGTGATGGTGAGGGAGGCCTGGCTTGCTGCGGTTCATGGGGTCGCAAAGAGTTGGAGACGACTGAGAGACTGAACTGAACTGACTAGATGAACCTTTGTTGGCAAAGTAATGTCTCTGCTTTTTAATATGCTGTCTAGGTTGGTCATAACTTTTCTTCCAAGAAGTAAGCATCTTTTAACTTCATGGCTGCAATCACCATCTGCAGTGATTTTGGAGCCCAAAAAAGTCTGCCACTGTTTCCACTGTTTCCCCATCTATTTGCCATAAAGTTATAGGACCAGATGTCATGATCTTTGTTTTCTGAATGTTGAGCTTTAAGTCAACTTTTTCACTCTCCTCTTTCACTTTCATCAAGAGGCTCTTTAGTTCTACTTCATTTTCTACCATAAGTGTGGTGTCATCTGCACACCTGAGGTTATTGATATTTCTCCCGGCAATCTTGATTCCAGTTTGTCTTTCATTGAGCCCGACATTTTGCATGATGTATTCTGCATCATGCAGAATACATCATGAACCAGTCTGTTGTTCCATGTCCAGTTCTGTTGCTTCCTGTCCTGCATACACGTTTCTGAAGAGGCAGGTCAGGCGGTCTGGTACTCCCATCTCTTTCAGAAAGAGGGGTGCAAATCCAAGCAGAGAGAATGTTATGCACTCTAGAATGGAAATAGAAATTAATATACCATAGAAAGAATAGGGACTGATTGAGTGACCAAGGACTTCTTTAGTATTTACCATGTGCCAAATGCTAGTCTGAGTTCTTTATAAATATGAACAGTTATAGCAACATTATGAGAGATACTATCATCATTCTCTTTGCATAGTACAATCTGACCACAATGGAAGAATCTCAATACCCTCTAGTAAAGGATCTTGCATGAGACTAGTATTCAATAGAAAAAGTCTAAATGTCAAGAATAACTTTTCTTTGCAAAGAAATCTATAGTTACCAAAGTTGCTGTCCACTACCTTTAAATTAGACATTTTTTTTTTCTTGAGTGTCTATGGGTTGCAAAAAGGAAGATGGAAAAAATGTAAGAATGAAAGAGTATTATCTTTCCTTTATTCTAAATAAACCACTTTTTTTGTAATAAACCACTGTATTCTGTCAATTGTGGTTGGAATTTTGCTTTAATATAATATTAGTAAACCAGCTTGATTCTAATAAAATACATCTGTCTTCTGGGAGAATGTATTCGTGCTTTATTCAATTTGTAAAGGCATGAGGGCATAATCTTCTCTTAGTAAGTGAGAACAATCTGGGGATTCTATTTTGAACCAAATTCCTAAGCCAGTTATAATAGTTATCTAAAGAGAAAATTGTTGCATGTGTTCCAAAGCTTTGCATTGAATTTCATGACATTCACCCAGAGTTCAATGTCAATCAACGGAATTTTACCAAAACTCTACATATTACAAATACTCTGTAGGATGTAACTTTTCTTTCTAATGTAGTAGGGAGTATTTTTCCTCTATAAATAAACTCTCAGAATCATTCTAACTCCCTACTTTCCATTCTGAAAATCTCCAGACATGAATAGATACTTAATGCTCTGCTACACCATATTAAAGTTTGCATATTTAAAGTTTGCAAATTCAGACAGGTTTTATATATTTCTCTATTTTTACACAGTATGTTGTAATTCCAATCTCTTTGGGGGTGTAGGTTTGGACCCCACTACTGCCAAAGTCAGCTTTGCCTACTCTTTGACTAAGTAACTAAGGTTACTTTGAATAAGTAACCTATTCCCAAAAAGGACTTGAGATAGTCCATAATAAAGGCACAGGACCATTAGAACAAAAGACAATAAAATGTATCTAAATCAAGATGTAAATATGGTGGTTAAGGAATAAAGAGATAGAAGGTTTGAAAATTATAAATTGAATGTTTTCTGTGTGCAATGAAAAATTTTCCCCCAGGCATTTCCTGAGTCTGTATAGTTAGTGACTATCTCTTATAAATTATTTAAATACAAATTTCAGAACAATGTTAAATGAGAGTATATTGGTGGAGCAAGGGGCTTTGGGCAGTCAGAGAAGCAGATCTCTTCTTGATAGTACTGGTGTTCCAGGCTTGCCTGGGCCAAAGTATATCACACATGCTTCCATCATGTACACTGCACAAATACAAGTCATAAATTCAACCCCCTCCCTGAAGAACACTCAGGTTTATAAGCAAATTCCATTTCTTTCTCTTCTTCTCAAGAAGGTTTATAATATATAATAATTAACAAGATTATTATAAAGATAACCTTGAATCCTTTCTAATTAATTTTAAAATTTAAATAATTCCAATTTTTAGATATTTTATTTTAGTAAAATAATTAGTTGCAGCAGAGCTAACAACTAATCAAAGATTTATATTATAATGTAACATATGGATATTTATGGCTTAAGCTAATTTCATGAACCATATAATTGTCAGAGTTGTCACCTCACTTTGAACACACAGACATAATATGTATACTTTTTAACCATTATCCTAAAAAATAGACTAGAATGAACAATATATTATATACCAATTACCATGGTCACATGTACTCTAAACAGTAACATCATCTGGAAATGGAATAAACATATGGTTGTCATGCTCTACAAGCCGTCAAATGTTGTCTCTCATTTGAGACCTGGAACAAATTAGTCATATTAACTATATAAGGGTTCCCACTTTCACCATTACTATTCAACATAGTTTTGGAAGTTTTGGCCACAGCAATCAGAGCAGAAAAATAAATAAAAGGAATCCAAATTGGAAAAGAAGAAGTAAAACTCTCACTGTTTGCAGATGACATGATCCTCTACATAGAAAACCCTAAAGACTCCACCAGAAAATTACTAGAACTAATCAATGAATATAGTAAAGTTGCAGGATACAAAATCAACACACATAAATCCCTTGCATTCCTATACACTAATAATGAGAAAACAGAAAGAGAAATTAAGGAAACAATTCCATTCACCATTGCAACAAAAAGAATAAAATACTGAGGAATATATCCACCTAAAGAAACTAAAGACCTATATATAGAAAACTTTAAAACACTGGTGAAAGAAATCAAAGAGGACACTAATAGATGGAGAAATATATCATGTTCATGGATTGGAAGAATCAATATAGTGAAAATGAGTATACTACCCAAAGCAATTTATAGATTGAATGCAATCCCTATCAAGCTACCAACGGTATTCTTCACAGAGCTAGAACAAATAATTTCACAATTTGTATGGAAATACAGAAAACCTCGAATAGCCAAAGCAATCTTGAGAAAGAAGAATGGAACTGGAGGAATCAA
>NW_011494711.1:4727395-4760379 GCF_000754665.1 Bison bison bison | reverse complement strand
ACAGAAATATAGATCAATGGAACAAAATAGAAAGCCCAGAGATAAATCCACGCATATATGGACACCTTATCTTTGACAAAGGAAGCAAGAATATACAATGGATTAAAGACAATCTCTTTAACAAGTGGTGCTGGGAAAACTGGTCAACCACTTGTAAAAGAATGAAACTAGAGCACTTTCTAACACCATACACAAAAATAAACTCAAAATGGATTAAAGATCTAAACCTAAGACCAGAAACTATAAAACTCCCAGAGGGGAACATAGGTAAAACACTCCGACATACATCACAGCAGGATCCTCTATGACCCACCTCCCAGAATATTGGAAATAAAAGCAAAAATAAACAAATGGGACCTAATTAAACTTAAACGCTTCTGCACAACAAAGGAAACTATAAGCAAGATGAAAAGACAGCCTTCAGAATGGGAGAAAATAATAGCAAATGAAGCAACAGACAAACAACTAATCTCAAAAATATACAAGCAACTCCTACAGCTCAATTCCAGAAAAATAAATGACCCAATCAAAAAATGGGCCAAAGAACTAAATAGACATTTTTCCAAAGAAGACATCCAGATGGCTAACAAACACATGAAAAGATGCTCAACATCACTCATTATCAGAGAAATGCAAATCAAAACCACTATGAGGTACCATTTCACACCAGTCAGAATGGCTGCGATCCAAAAGTCTACAAGCAATAAATGCTGGAGAGGGTGTGGAGAAAAGGGAACCCTCTTACACTGTTGGTGGGAATGCAAACTAGTACAGCCACTATGGAGAACAGTGTGGAGATTCCTTAAAAAACTGGAAATAGAACTGCCATACAACCCAGCAATCCCACTGCTGGGCATACACACTGAGGAAACCAGAATTGAAAGAGACACGTGTACCCCAATGTTCATCGCAGCTCTGTTTATAATAGCCAGGACATGGAAGCAACCTAGATGTCCATCAGCAGATGAATGGATAAGAAAGCTGTGGTACATATACACAATGGAGTATTACTCAGCCATTAAAAAGAATACATTTGAATCAGTTCTAATGAGGTGGATGAAACTGGGGCCTATTATACAGAGTGAAGTAAGCCCAAAAGAAAAACACCAATACAGTATACTAACGCATATATATGGAATTTAGAAAGATGGTAACAATAACCCTGTGTACGAGACAGCAAAAGAGACACTGATGTATAGAACAGTCTTTTGGACTCTGTGGGAGAGGGAGAGGGTGGGATGATTTGGGAGAATGGCATTGAAACATGTATAATATCATATATGAAACGAGTCGCCAGTCCAGGTTCAATGCACGATACTGGATGCTTGCGGCTGGTGCACTGGGACGACCCAGAGGGATGGTATGGGGAGGGAGGAGGGAGGAGGGTTCAGGATGGGGAACACATGTATACCTGTGGCAGATTCATTTTGATATATGGCAAAACCAATACAATATTATAAAGTTAAATAAAATAAAATTTAAAAAAATAAATTAAAAATAAATAAAATAAATAAATAAAATTAATAAGTTTAAAAAACAAAAAATAAAAATAAAAAAACAAAAAGTTCCATATTTATTAGTAAGAATATCCACATTGAATGGGTGCAAAGTCATTGACTGTATCTTCTTAAAAGCTACTAAGTGAATTTTTAAAAAGCAAGCTGATATAGCTTTGCAGGACTCATGATTATGAATCTTCAGTAAATTCTAAGTTCTACAAGGCCATGAAAGGAGTTTAGCTAATATTGCAACTGAGCACCTTAAGCATCAGAACCAATACAGTCACTGACATAAGTTAAATCTTTTTTAAGTAAATTAACATTATTGTAGGGCCCAACATTAAACAAAGTCTGCACCTGTCTAAAAAATGTTATCAAAGTAAATCAGAAACTAAAATGGTGCATGGATCAATACTAGCATATTTGATCAAATCCTCAAAATATTTTGAATGCATGACCTGCTAAGAGTTACCCCAAAGTTTTCCTTTTCTAACAGAAAGCATGACATTAAAAAGATGGTTCCCATGATTTTGTATTCATTATAGTGAAAAGTTTCAGTTCCATGAAAATAGAAATATGTTTATTTCACTCACTTTTCCCATAAATACCTGCATCTGGTCCTTACCTGATGCTCAATAAATACCTGTTGAATTAATGATTATATAAATGAATAAAATCCACCCTTATTCTAATTTGAATGTCTCAGGTGTCTAATGATTATGATAAATCACTGATTTTGATCATTTTAAATTAGAATATAAGAATTAAAGTCAAGTCAAATCTAATCAGAGATCATGAAAAACATTGAATACAAAATGCCTATCTCACTTCTGGCATGATTTTTTTTTTTTTAAAAAGATAGTAATCTCCACTTGTTTTCCACTGAAAATGGTATATTCTTCCCTGGACCCTCCTCATGGTGGCTCCGACGAACCACTGAGGTTGTGAACCTCCGGATGCTCTGTCCCAACACAGCGCTGTTGGACGCTCTACAAAAGATCCAGAGACCAGAGGCGGAAGAAATGGCGGCTGCAAACCTACCGCTCCTTGCCTCACGACCTTGCTCCTCTAACTGCAAGGATCCTGGCATGATTTTTTTATTTTTACTTCTTTATAGTTGATAAGTTTATTTCTAGTCTTTTCTTTGCACATATACTTTGCATGTACACATATGGGATCTTGCAATCCAAACTGTTTAGTAACTTGATTTCTCATTTAACACTATTTTGTGTGTCTCCACTCCCTAGGTCCTTTTTAAATTTTTTTATTGAAATATAGTTGATTCACAATGTTGTGTGGAATGATTTTTCCCACTATCCAGTATACAACAGTGGGGACAGTTAGATCTTCCAATTGTGGAAGAGAGTGTTTTCCATTTGTTGGATCTTGGGATATATATCTTTTCAGTCTCCCTCTCAAGAGTTTATTCCTTGTACCATGAAGAGCTTACAGATGCCAATATTATAAAAATAAGTTTAATAATTTCCATGGGGGGACATCTCTTTTGGCAATTTACAATAGAGACTTAATAATCCATGAGACTTGGCTAACCAAACTTTCCTGGAAACAGTCATCAAATATAATAGAAAACTGACTTATTCTTGCCAGTTCCATTCCGTTCCAGGAATAAACTCAAAAGTAAATTTTAAGTAAAGGTTCCCCAGTGGTATCCACTAACAATTAATCTAATTCTCTTTCATAAATAATGGAGAAATATCAGTCCCATAATCTTTTAAAAAGGTGAATATAGAACCAGAATCATAAAAACATAACAATTCTTAAAACGTGCCCAAATCCTAAACTTCTGTATTTTTTCCTTCCATCCTAATAGTCACCTGATTTCTATTCAAATATCTGGTAGGGAACCATAGCCAAACAAATCACTTTAGTTGTTGTTTTTTTTTTTTCCTTACTAATTATTCTAATTAAAGCACCAATGTGACAGCAGCAAAATAGATCTAAAAACAACGCTGTTACATGCACAGGGTTTCAAAGCACTAAAATATGTTTAATCCAAGGATTTGCATGTGGTCCCCCTTCCATCTGCTGCAAAAAATGAGTCCTCTGGTTGGAAGTGACTCTGATAGAATAAATATCATTTGAGGCTCTGCCAGTACTGCAAACAATTACAAATTCTATCATGTGCTCTTCCTCCTTTCTCTCCAACCATGAGAGAAACTAAGATAGAAAGCAGGAAACACCCAACTGGGCTCCCTGTGAGGACACCTCTCTTTCTAGAATCAGACTAACAGCGACCGGCTCTGGCTACTGGGACATCAAACGTGAAGACACTGCTGTTGTGCAGAAAATAAATAAGCAGACATCAAAGATTTGTAGAAAATTTGATTAAGAAACATTCTCAGTCTTGCCACACAGCAGACACTGAACTACTGAAATGTATTGTGGCTAGAATCAAATATACAGACTTATTTTGCCTCTGAAATCTGTTATGTTGATACATACCCATCAATTTGGACACTGTAATGAAAAATTAACAAAACAATGACCCTTGCATGAACCTAGTCTTTGAATCAGAAACCTCATTCATATAAGAATTTCAAAGTATTTTTGTATTCAAGATACACATTTTGTATTCGAGTGAAATTTTAAATTCCTTAAAGAATTGAGAAGCAAATAAATGCCTAATCAAAAATAATTTTGGTCTGGTGAAATATCAAGGCAAATTGCTTCCTTGCCCAAGAACATCATACTATAATTACTACATAATAAGAGTGTGAGGTGGGGGAAACAATAACTGTGCCTCATTCTTTCAACCATTCATTTAAGTTTGAAGATATTATCAATGGGTGACCGAACTTCAAAAATACAAAAAAATACTCAACAATATTAGACTTGTATAGGCAAGTATCCAATAAAAGCCACTTGGATAAAAATATATTAAATACTTAAAACTGTAAAATCATTCGATGGAAAAGAAAAATCCATTCAGAAAATGAAGAACTTGAATAATTTATGTAATTTGGCCAAATACTACATTATTGCTCCAATTTCCACTTTGCTGGGGCTAATCTCTCTTGTCAGATTCTCTTGTCTCCCAGCATAGCTGTCATCATCACTCTCAAGTCTCTTGATCTTATCTAACAGAACAAGTAGAAAATATATTATACTATGTTCCTGGAAGCCTACAAGACCTTGAAGAATGATATATTTCAGAGAAGAGACTGTTTAAAAAGGGGTCTTCATCCTAATTCTAACCTTGATTATCTAATTGTTACTAAAAACGACATTCACGATTTTCCCCCTACATTCTTTATTTACCTGTTACAAGTCACCAGCCACCTCGTATACAAGTCTAATATCAACCAGAAAACAGAGGCAATTAAGATAAGTGATCATAGCCCCCAGTTCTAATTAACCTGCCAATGTCACAAAGTCCAAATGCCAAATTTCCCCTTGGAAAACTCTGTAGAAATTTCGAAAGACTGAGTAGCTCAAGAGTCCTCTCTCTAGCCAATGTCTGTTTTTTGTTTTGTTTTGTTTTGTTTTTCCTGATCAGCCAACCTTTTAACAACACAAGAGTGGTCACCAATAAATCTCAGATTGTAATTATTCACCAGCATTTCATAAGCCCTGGTTACTCCTTTCATACCATCAGATTCTTTGAAGTTTCGTGAGGGTCCATTTTTAATTTAGATGAAAGATTTCATTCTGTAGGTTTCTGAAACACACTGAGGAGAAGGACGGGTTCATTTACTCCTAGAGCCATTCCTCACTCACTCCTTTGTTTTGCAGGTGGTATTTAAAGCACAGTATTTCTAGCTCTAAAGCAAGAGCAAGAAAAAAATCTTACCTGCTTCTATGGCTATAATTCAGAATCTGACTCATTTGAGTACCTACAGTACAGAGGGGTAGATCCTAGTATTAATCAGAGCCAACAACAACAAAATCAATCACACTAAGAGGACTCAAAATATGAACCCAAAGAAGTCAACTAGGCTCTGGGAAAAAAAAGGACGTCCCATAAAGCAGAGACGGTGACCTTCAGCCAACATCAATAGCACATCAACAGACAAGGGTGGTCCTAAGGGACATTGTTAAGATTAGCTGAGTGCTAAAACAGAATTTCTTGTTTCAATGTGGGCAGTTTTCTAACTCCTCTGGACCTTGACTCTGAATCTGCAACAGTTTCCCACTGGCTAATTCAGCCTTTGGGTCTCAGCTTACACATAACTTCTTTAATGAAATCTTTCCCCTCCCTCCAAACTTGATTAGATCTTGTGTTATATGTTGCTATACTATTCTTGACTTCTTCATAATGTTCATTACAATTGAAATTATTTATAAAATTATCTGCTTAATTACTAGCTCTTCTGTTGGATTTAACATTCCAGAAGGTAGGACAAGGTCTATTTTGTTCCCTGACATACAGATGTCCAATATTTATTTATTTAATAATCAGCATTTGGAGACAGTATCAAGACTTACATACATAAAAACCTAGAATATTAGGCCTAGATCAGATTTTAAGTTGTAGCTGGTCCAACCTCTATTGCAACATGGGAATCCTCTCTCAAAGTGTATACTGATGATCAATATGATTTGCTCCTTAAACAATTCCATGAAGGTCAGTAAGTAACATGTGAGACATGGTATTCTACCACTTCTACTTACTAGAAATCACTCCTCAAGTGCTTCCTAAATTTTCCATTTGTCATTTCCAGTCTCAGAAGTAATTCAGAATAAAATCCATTCCTTTCTTTACACAAGAGTGCTTTAAATGTGGCAAAATAGCAAAAATGTGTTTCAATCAGTCTTCCTTCTTCCAGGCATAACCTTGGTTCTTCTAAATATTCCTAATACTATCTGATTTTGATTCTCTTCACAGTTCTTTTTCCTTTATACAGCTTGTGCCCCAATTTGACCAGATCCCACAACATTCCAAATGTGGTATGACCCAGGCAAAGAACAATGAAATCATTGTCTTCCTTGATCTGGACCCTATAATTTTATTAGTGCAGCTTAATTTTTGCATTGCTACTGGTATCCTACTAACAATATTTTTAAAAAGTGAATTTTACTCAGCTCTTTACCAACTGAGCCATCAGGGGAGCCCTCTACTCAGCTCAGCACTGGCTTAATAAAACTGTAATATTGCTTAGTAAACTTAAGAGTTACTTTTCTTTGACATATGTGTCAGTATTGTATTAAATTCCCATTGCCTTGGGGAAGATTTATTATATAAGAGTATGTGGAAGTGTCTTAAGGCTTATCCCATAACAAGCATACATATATATATATGCATCTCCTTTTCCTTTCTTTGCCTCAAGACTCCACCAAACAAAACCAGGTCTTTCTGTGACAGTTGGTAATCACCCCAAATTGTTGAATCCTAAAGAACTGCCATGGTCTGCAAAAGGCAGCAACTGTTTTCATTTCAGTGGTGACACATTTTCCAGGCTTTTGAAAACCAAGTTGAAAAAGGATGCACTGCATCAAGTCTCTGAGTCATCAGTGTCTATGGCTCCTTTAACTAGAGGAACCCTGGTGGTATCTCTGCCTTTCCACTCAACAAGAATCCTTCACACAGACCTACTCCTGCTCCCCATAAAGGCCACAGTGCTGTGAGCACAAAGAAACTGCCATATTCATGGTTTACTTCCTATTTCTTATCCACTCTCAAATTGCACTATTGTTAATTGCTCCAGAAAAATAGTGGGCTAAGCAAAAAGTTCCTTCAAAGTTTTTCCATAAGACGTTATGCAAAAACCTGAATGAATGATATTTTTGGCCAACCCAATATATTACCTTTCCTCTAACTTATTAAATGTCCATGTCTGTATACTTGCAACTACTGTGATGCATTTTTTTTTAAACTGGATTCATATGGTTTTATATTATTATTTATTTTACAGTGTTCTAGGATAGAAATTATTTTCTATCAGGATTTTTGCACAGCGCTCTACCGTTTTCTAGGTTTCAATGTTTCTGTTGAAAAAATGCCAATACTTGAATTATATGATATTATTAGGTGGTTAGAATAGGAAAAAGGAGTCCAGAATGGCAGTGGCTAAAAGGCAAAGAAGGGAAAAGCCCACAAAAATAGAACAAAGGAAAGTCTGAGGACCAGAGTGAGGACCTCAGGTAAAATAACAGCCCTCCTGGCTAGCCAATTTACAGAGGGCAGGCTCAGGGAGAGGAGGAAGAAACAAAAAGAGGAGCCAAAATTGAGCGGGGGGGCTTCTCTTCTCGTCTCTTGCGTCGGCCCGTCCTCATGCCTGCAGGATGTTGTTTGCTTTGCTTGCCAATAAAATTGAGCCATAACACCGGTCCACCTGTCACTTCAACTTTTTGCTGTGGTGAGACAGAACCAAGGAAATTATAAACTCCCCAGACACAATCATTTATGTTCAAGTAATGCTCCCTTGTGAGTGTACCCTGTTCTTGTTTCAAATGCAATACCTTATCTTACCAAGAACTTTACTTGTAGCTCTTTTATATTTTAAGTTGTATTCTCTTTCTTTTATCAGATTTGCTTTCTCCGAGTCTCCATTTTCTACTTGTTCTTCTTGGTCTTTGCCTTCTACATTGGAGATTTTCAATGTTTGGCTTCCCATGGCCAGCAATTTATATTTAAGAGTAATAGCCTAACACTCTGGAAAAAAAAAAAAGCTATGGATTGATGGCTTTTACCATGAGTGGTAAAGTGGAGACCATGCTATTTCACTTGAGAAGACCTAATGAGAGTTTTGTAAATCTCTTGTTTTGAACCAGTCTTTTGAGCCCAGAAAAGGAACTCCCTACATTACTTTTATTGATAAATTGTGCTGCCATCAGCATTCTGAGAGCCAAAAAGGAAAAAAGAGCTGGAAGACTCCCAGTACAGAATACAGACTTTCACTTAATCTTGTTCCCTATGTAGGGCCACACCCTGTGCTTAGTTTTGCTTGCTCTCCCTGAGTTAAGAGTCTCCCTACATGAGATCTGCCAAAAACAAAAACTTCATTTCCTCTGCTGAATGGGACTTGGGATTTAGCCTGGTCCTTAAATAGAACTTTCCACCAATCTTCATCAGAGAAGGCAATGGCACCCCACTCCAGTACTCTTGCCTGGAAAATCCCATGGGCGGAGGAGCCTGGTAGGCTGCAGTCCATGGGGTCACAAAGAGTCGGACACGACTGTGGGACTTCACTTTCACTTTCGTGCATTGGAGAAGGAAATGGCAACCCACTCCAGTGTTCTTGCCTGGAGAATCCCAGGGACGGGGGAGCCTGGTGGGCTGCCGTCTGTGGGGTCGCACAGAGTCGGACACGACTGAAGTGACTTACCTTACCAATCTTCATGATTTTGGCCTCATCTCCTAAACCCAATGTAGACATATCTGGTACCCCAAGCCCCTAACACTGGGATTATGTAGGTAAACTGGTTGTCCTGGTTTTGTATCTCCTCAATAAATTCCTCCTTTTCACCTCTAGTTAATAAAATACTTACCGAGCTTTCCATTTTCCAAATGAATACTTTTTCCATATAAATGTTTCATACAGAGTTGGACATATTTTACTAAAAACATTAGCTGTTTATCTAAAATTCAAATTTAAACTGGGTATATTATATTTTATCCAGTAACCAAACATGGTGGAAAGAAGAGTAAAGAAGTGTTCGGAGTCCTGAATTTCCCACCTCACACTATGGAGAATCAAGAGATGGTATTTTGAATTTGATAGAACAGAAAGTTTTTAATATAATATTTATAGTTAAGTAGTGTGAATAAAATCTTCAGCTAGTATAGCAGAAAAATGCTAATCATCTCTAAAGCTGGGAAATAAGAAAGGAAGTCAAACATTATGGCAACCATCAAAAGACCTAAAAGCAGGAATGATTGAATATGGTTGACATGACTGAAGCGACTTAGCAGCAGCTTAGCAGAAGGCTCAGGGAAGGTGGCTGCAATGACACATGGAGAAGATTATGGGTTTTCAATATCAGTCTTGTAGTACCTTTTGCTTTCTAATGTATGTTTTACTTAAATTTAAAAATTCAATTTGTTTTAAGAAATACATAAAGTGAATATGTATGCTTCTAATATAGATGCCTATAATAAATATCTACAGCATTGACTTATGAACACTTTTAAATACATCTTAAATTGTGAAAAGTCAGAGTCAGAATAGCTTAAGTTTCAAAGAAAGAAGTCTATTGGAGAAATTAGATTTTCCCTTTTCCTAGTAAGAAGAGACATTTTCTTTCCCTAGGGAAAATGTTGACTATGAAAGCAAAATGCCCGGCAGGTGATAATAATCTTGCTTTCATGAAAGAGCAGTCAAGGAGAACACATTCATTTGTCTACTTCCACAGTTTGCTGCATTTACTGTCAGATATCTGAGCACTGTTCCCATTTTTAATAATGATTAAATAAGTAATTGTTTCATTAGTCTTCATCTTGGGGTTTACCACAATCTAGGTTTCATGAGTAAGCATACTAATTTGTCTGATTAATTTCCATCTAGCAGTAATTTTCGTTAATAAGAGTGATAAAGGCAATACACAGAAAATATAACATTTATGTAATTACTAACTAAAGTTATGAATATAAAATATGCAATTTCCAAAATAGAGAAGGATAAAAAATAATAATAATATATTTGCATAGCAACATTTAACAAACTTGATATATAATGTCTGGTCAGTGAATCTACTTTGAGTTAAACTGGTTGACCTCACACACACAAAATGTTGTTGTAACCTTCATGTTCAATACTGTAGGGTCTCTGATTGAGTTTCTCTGGTAATAAAATAAAATTACTCCATACGTTTGATGCTTGGGTTGGGAAGATCCCCTGGGGAAGGGAATGGCTACCCACTCTAGTACTCCGGCCTGGAGAATTCCATGGACTGTATAGTCCATGGGGTCACAAAGAGTCGGACAGGACTGTGCGACTTTCACTTGCCCTATACATCATGATCTTACAAATAACTGGCACATTCTAGAGATAAAAAATTATTTTTATAGTCATCTAAATCTCTGGTTATTGAGGGCAGGAGGAAAAGGGGACGACAGAGGATGAGATGGCTGGATGGCATCACGGACTCGATGGACATGAGGTTGAGTGAACTCCAGGAGTTGGTGATGGACAGGGATGCCTGGCGTGCAGCGATTCATGGGGTCACAAAGAGTCAGATACGACTGAGCGACTGACCTGAGCCTGAAATCTATGGTGGGGCTTCCTAGGTGGCGCTAGTGGCAAAGAATCTGCCTGCCCATGTAGGAAACATAAAAGACCCAGGTTCGATTCCTGGGTCAGGAATATCCCATGGAGGAGGGCATGACAACCCACTCCAATATTCTTGCCTGGAAAATCCTATGAACAGGGGAGCCTAGTGAGCTATAGTCTATAGGGTCACAGAGTCAGACACGACTGAAGCAACTAAGCTCAAATCTATGGTGAAAGTCACGTCTACAAAATATTGCGGCCAATTACCACAGAGTACACATAAAATCCACCCTAGTTCCACGCTGAATGCTTACTCTTCTCAGTTGTATTTACAAAAGTACGCCTCACCGAAAGAAAAGGAAATGATAGCAGTGCTGAACCTAAAACAAAAGTCAAGATTTGCATGAATTATTTATGATTAAGGTTATTTTCTACTTAAGATTCATAATATACTTTACCTTATTTTACAACAGAAAGAGAAATTATGGCTCAATTTACTAAAATAATTATAATCATAATCACATCTGCTCTTGAAGACTGTCAAATATCTCCAAAGTGCACTGCATACATTTCCTTTACTAGATTCCCTCTTTTATGAGTTAATTAAACAATTTCACAGCATTATTGTACAACTATTCTGCATGGCACACTGTTTGTACAGAACATTCCCTTTAATAGCCCTATTCTTCAAACAGATGTTCATTTAAAAATTTTTACAGATTTTGTTGGAAGAACAATTAGTGCATTTATCCTACTATGTTGTCACCTTTCTTTGGATTTTGAAGCACATCTATGTCTCTTATGGAAAACCCGATGTGATCAGCAATTTTAAAGGGAGGGACAAAAAACACCCTTTAGCAAATGTCTAGGGTCAGTGAGAGAAGGCAATGGCACCCCACTCCAGTACTCTTGCTTGGAAAAATCCCATGGACGGAGGAGCCTGGTAGGCTGCAGTCCATGGGGTCGCTAAGAGTCGGACACGAATGAGCGACTTCACTTTCACTTTTCACTTTCATGCATTGGAGAGGGAAATGGCAACCCACTCCGGTGTTCTTGCCTGGAGAATCCCAGGGATGGGGGAGCCTGCTTGGCTGCCGTCTATGGGGTCTCACAGGGTCAGACACGACTGAAGCGACTTAGCAGCAGCAGCAGCAGGGTCAGTGAACAAGGGTATCAGAGCAAATTACCCCCAAATGATGGCTATTCAAAGTTACCTTGGTATTAGAGAACAAAGTCATGAAGAACTTCTCTCAAAGGCATGTAAAAATAAAAATACATGATGGCACACTTCTCCATTCTACTCATTTTGTTTTTATGAAATTTTACTTAGGCCCCCCAAGCAGACGGAATTCATTATAAACCAGAGTTAAAAGGACAGATTAAAGAAAAAGAAATGGATACAAGACCTCTGTAAATTTGTTTATCAAAAGACAACTAAATCAGTAATTCCTTAAGACTTGTTTTCCTGCACAGTGTTATGAATTGGCTTATCTTACCTAAGGGCTTCCCTGATAGCTCAGTTGGTAAAGAATCTACCTACAATGTGGGAGATCTCGGTTCAATCCGTGGGTTGGGAGGATCCCCTGGAGAAGGGAAAGGCTACTCACTCCAGTATTCTGGCCTGGAGAATTCCATAGACTATATAGTCCATGGGGTCGCCAAGAGTCAGACATGACTGAGCAACTTGCAGTTTCAATTTCACTTTCATCTTACTTAAATATTTTAAAGGAAAGAGATGTCATCTACCATATATTTTGAGGAGAAAATTTCCTTCCTTGCTTGACTCAAATCTAGTTTTACTGGCTTTGAGTTCTCTGGCCAGGTTTGCTTTATGCAATTTTTCTCAATGAATGCCTCCTCTCTGTCTTAACTGTTGCAAACAGTCAACTGTGTTCACCAGTGTAGATGCTGCATCTCATGTGAAAAAGGACTATTTTGTTTTCCTTCTGAGAGTAATCTTGCTGCATCATGTCAGAATCACACTCTTTTCACAGTAGTTTAAATAAACATTGGCACAGAAACATATTTTATCCTTTCTTTTGAACTATGGATTAATGTATTATGAACATCTATTTACCACTGTAAAAGTATAATGTGAATTCACTTAGGTGGAAATATAGTGTCAAGTAAAATGGGAGATCATTATATTTGCAGAGCTCTTCTTCTGTCTCTCTTTTTTTAACTAGAATTTGGTCCTATTGGAATATGAAAACCTGGAAAGTTGAGGCATCACTAGGAATTTAAAATATGCTCACAAAATGAGCACCTCATTTTTAGGTTAAAAATGTGCAAAATATTAATTACTGGAAAGTTTTAGAATTGCTCCATAATATCCCAGTCTCCTCAGCAAATAAAGCAGAGTTTAAGTAATGAGTTTTGAATTGTTTATCTAGACCTAAGATCTCTATTAGAGACAGAACAACAAAACAAAGATCTCTAAACAGGAATGGTCTCTAGGAACATTATTTTAAATCTTATGAGGTACCATTTTGGGAAAGTAGAGTGGAATGATTAAGATCTGTGGATACAATGGGAGGGCATTTCTCACTGCCATGTTAGTTTGGGGCATTGAGTGATAGCGGAACATCATGTATATGGCACATTGCCAGAAGTGGTGTACTCCAGTCAATGCAAAGGGAGTCCATGTAGGCACTGTTTACAATGACTGCAATTTGAAAACCACCTAAAATGTTCAAATTTTCATATAGCTATGTAATAAAATGCTCTTTGTACATGAAAATGATGATGTATTCTTGCTTAGTAGCATTGAAGAATGATTACAATGTAAATCCTTAAGAGAAAAAAAATAAGTTTAGAAAAACCCATATGGATATCATGAACTCAGATCTATTTACACCCTGGTGGCTCAGATGGTAAAGAATCTCCCTGCAATGCAGGAGACTCACGTTCAATCTCTGGATCGGGAAAAACCCCTGGAGAAAGGAATGGCAACCCACTCCATTCGTCTTGCCTGGAGAATTCCATGGCCAGAGGAGCCTGGAGGGCTACAGTCCATGAGGCTGCAAAGAATCGGACATGACTGAGTGACTAACACTTATGAACACCTGTTGTCTATACTAAGCAACTAAGTTCTCATCTAATCTCTCCCCTTACTTTCTACTAAACAAGATATTTTTGACACTACAGTGGTCACAAAGGGAATCTGCAGACATATACATAGACACAAACACTGAGCTTGTAGGTCAAGTATCAGGCTACATTATTACATTGCTTGTGTGTGTGTGTTTCATCTGAAATCCTTTTTGAAGTATAAACATTCATCCAGAAGGATTCAGTAAACATATGAATATGGTGATGAATTTTGATGAACTATGGTGAGATAGTTACTATCTCAGTAACTATCACCCACATCAAAAAAGAAAATTTCCAACCTCATTCCTGCTGCCTCTCAGTCATTTCTACTTCCACTCAAGCTTAACCACTATCTGATTTAGAATACTTTGTCTTGCATCTTTTGCTCAACACTATTTTTTGTGACATTCTTCTGTATTCTTGTATATAGTTCATTTATCTTTACAGCTATATAACATTTCATTTTATAAACATACCACCATTTATGTACCCATTCTTCTACTAATGGACATGTGGGTTGTTTCTAGTATGTAACTTTTAAAAATAGTGCTGCTATGAACATAATTGTGACACAGACTGGTATCTCAAAGTTAAGCCACTCTTAAATGACTACTTAAATGGAACTTTACTAAGTCTCATTAAAAATTGGAGATATATATATGTATATGTGTGTTGTCATGGATTATGGATGATATGGATATATAATCTGTATTATTTTTCCTAATTTTAAGGGACATTCACATCTGTTTGGTTACTAATTTTTCTTTTTTGTAGTGTCCTAATCAGATTTTGGTATTAAAGTTGTTCTGGGTTCATATGTTAAGAAATCTTCCTCTCTATACTCTAGAGTCATTTTTTATAAGCTCATTCTTATTATAAATATTAATAAGTATTTATGAGGAAGTCATTTTGTCTTGAAGTTTTCTTGTGGGAAGTTTTAGTAACAATATATTCAATTTCTTCAAAACACATATGATCATTTACACTGTATCACTTCTGGTAAGCTGTTTTTCATAAAACTTTTCCATTTATTCTACATGGTAGATGCCTAAAGTTTTCTCAATATTGCCTTTCAAAATGTTTTAGTATCTATATTATCGACCATCTTTGTAATCTCTAACATTGGTAATATTTTTTCCTTTCGGTCAGCTTTGGTAAAGATTTATTGCTTTTATTAGTACTTTCAATAAATCAAATTTGGTTTGTTGATTTTTCTCTATTTTAAGTTTGTTTCCTTTTTCATTGATTTCTGATCTTATTTTTAGAATTTCCTTCTTTTCCTTTCTTTGGTTTGGATTTGCACTTTCCTGTGTTCTTCAGATGGAAGTTTGCATAATTCTTTTTCAGCCTTACTTCAAATACAAATATAAATACTGCTTTTCTTTTTATGTAATTTGTGTTTATGTTGGAGTTTAGCTAGTAAATCTTAACTACAAAAAAATTAGAATATTAACATTAGGTGCCATAATAGCTGATATTGCATTAAGTTATGCAACAAGTGTTTACTGAATGTCTGCTACACGCCAGGCGATAGGGACATGGTGGTGAATAACACACAGTGATACCACACCCTCATGGAGCTTATATTAATGGGGGATAGCAGGTAATAGTCACATAAACAAATATTCATTATCTGCCAGCTACTTTTAAATGGTTGTGACTTTCAAAAGTAAAAAGGATCAGGGCAAACAGTAGGATGACAAAAGAAAAAAAAGATACCGTTAAGTATGTCAGAAGACAGGCATTATCATCTTACATAGAAGACAGTTAAGTCACAAAGACCGTGTGAACACGTTTATAACCAACAGATGGATGGAGTCTCCAAATACGATATTTTTTCCACTTTATCAAGATTTTTTTTCAGAGAGCCAGGCACTCTCTTAAGGGCTTCCTTCATTTATTTTAGGCACATATAGTCTAGGACTCAAAGATAGTTATAAACAGCAGATAACAGCAGGTATTTTCAATGAAGGTTTTAATAATTCAACTGGTCTTTTGGTAATGAGGCTAACATTCAAGGTTTGATTTGCAGAATCAAATGGTTATTACTGGAGGACATTCAGAGATTGTTTTATCTGAACTTATTATTTATAGATTGATCACAAGCAGGATGGAAGACAAATGTGTAAATGGTCAGTGTAAAGCTACAAGAGAAACAAAGGGAACACAATGTATATGCCTTAGAAAGCAACTGTATCTTTGCAGAAAAACTCACAGTATATAAATGAGCATTTCTCTCAGCCTTAAAATTGAAAATGCTGTTATCAGACATCCCTTTTCCTCGGTTTCTTAAATGGTTACTTAGTTCAAGTTCCTTTTTATGCATTCCCTAAGTAAAGTCTCACAAATAAACAAAAGACACTGTATGAGCTCCATCTACAAACAAGCTCCAAGCAGGAATTTCAGCTGCTCTGTTGTTTGTTTCCCTTTGCTTCACTGCTCCTGGCTGACCCAAAGCCAGCCAGCCAGCCCCGCTCTGCCTTCAGCAGAAGAGACTGAACAAAGAAATCCCAGGACCCAAACTGTTCAAAAGATTTTCTGCATGTACTTCAGGGCCAGTGAATTTTCAAAAGCTGTGCTTTCGGCTTTTAAAACTAAGAAGGGCTGGGATGAACACCAAACTGGATACTGTTGGGTTGCGAGAGAATGACAGTGACTGAAGGGAGAAAGCCTCCTCCAGAGACGTTCTGAAATGCGGAGAGGAAGACCTCCATCATAAGGAACATTTGCTGAAGGAAAAGTCAGATTTGGTGCTGGAAGGGTACACAACATGCTCACCTCTGTCAGATTCCGATTCCAGAGGTAACTAACCTGATCTGACAAACCACACCAACGGCCACAATCCCAGTTTCTGCTCTGACCGTTTGAGTTTCCGTTTGGTGAATGTTGTTTAAAAACCATCAACCCGACAGAAGAACTGTGCCTAATTAACACTCCCCTAATACCCCAGCAAACAGCAAACCTGCTGCGGGGGAAAAACGCATTCACACGTCCTTATCAAATTAAGGCCCCTAAAACGCTCCTAATTAGCTAAGATCAATTGATGTGACAGCAAAATGAATGTGTTTATACTGTCAGCTAAAGGTACAGTCAGAGAAGTGTCTAACGTATAAAGAAGCTGCTGGAGTCTTAAAGCAGTTAATAAAGGTTTGGGGCTGAGTGGATTTTATCAGTGACATGCAGAATCTGATGAAGATTTACCTTCGAAGCAGTAGACATCTCGGGGCATTGGAGTCCTTCTAATTATGATTATTCATTAAAACCTGAGTGGGGGAAATATATAGTTAATCAATAATGATCATGTAGACCTTGGTGCTTATTTGCAACCACACAGAAAAATGCACACACACTTCCAACAAAAGATGTGCTTCAGGCTGTCATTAGCAGGCTCTGTATGAGTTAGCTACATTTTCCATGAAGCTTCCATGGGTCATGACTCTTCAGCAAACTTTTCTTTTTTTTCCTCTTTTAGGATTATGCTCAGTTGAGAACTTGAGACAAAAAAGTGGTACTTGCCAAATAACCCAGGTTGGAAGTCTGTGAATTAATTACCGGTTTCCATTTCTCTCCAGTATTCTTATTTTGATTCTAAGAATACTGGGCAAGTTAGAACTGTCTTACTGATAACATAATGGATTGTTAAGAGAAAAATGCCCACTTTGTGACAATCAGTAAAATGCAGTTTAAAGGAACAACAATTATACATACCATGACCTCCTTCAATTCTAGAACAAGTATCTTTCTTTTGTAATCGAGTTTTGGACAAGCTATACAGCAAAGACCAGCAGCTCCTCTGATTACAGGTGACCCTGGCTGAAACCATCTTCTGCAAAGATTCCACCTGATTTCTCCCCATGTCAGTGGACACAATGGGTACCATGGGCTCCCATGTGCGGATGGTGCGTTTGTTTACTTAGTGAAGTGTCTGGAGGCCTCTACTGGTGTTTAGGAAAACATCAACTGAGACAGAACAGTAACCCGAAAAGGATTCTAAGCAGATGAACCTCCTTTTCATGTCTAAAACTTCATTTCTATATTTTTTAGCACTCTTTCATTACTGAAAACACTGGTAAGCTGATTAGTATCATTTCCCAACATCACCTTTTCCAAGAGTGCTGTGTGGCTGTACAGCCTGTGTTCTCCTCTCTCTGGCAAATGCCATCATGTCCTGCCCATCCTGGCCGCACTAACTTATCTGCCTGAAGATTACTTTTTCACCCTCTGTCAATTTATATCATGTCTGAACTCCCTGTTCTCTGGAGATCAGGGCAGATTTTCCATCAAGCCAGCTGTTTGTCTTTTTTTTTTAAAAAAAGCAAAACAATGTCTTTATAAATTAATGATATCCACGTAAGATGGGAGTAAAAAAAATCAGGTTCTGTTTTCATATCTGTTGTACGTCCAGTCTGGTAAAATGACAAATACATAAAAAACACAGTGAGAAGCTGCCAGAAAAGTGATTATAAAATTATTTATAAAACATATAGAAAGAAAGGAGGAGATTATCATTAATTGTGACTAGGCTATATGTCATGCTCTTTTAGGAATTTCCCCAAATATACCAATAATAAGAACATTTTCTTTCCACATTCAACAGCTTATGAAATTCTTTGTAATTTTTATGATACATAACCACAGTATTCTTCCACCAGTGAAAGAAGAGCGCAGAAAAAGGGAAAAATTGAATCAAATAACACAAGCAGCAATCTTAATCACTATAAAGGACCTATATATTTCAAAATTGAACCCAGGCAATTTGAAATATAGGAAAGGGAGATAATTCTATAGGTTAAATTGCCACATGTCTTATGTCTAGTTCTCTAAACAACAGAGCCTAATAGTAAGATTTTTCTGGAAGTTATTTTTTTAAGGGAGTACTCTTGGGAGTGACCAGCAGAAGAGATAGGAATAAGATGAAAAGCAGAGATGCTAAACAAGGGATTGACTTCTGGTACACCCAGCCTCATTCTGATTTGGTAAGATCATACCAGGCTGCTATCCCCCACCTGGAGGCAAGATAGTGGGTATCTGGTACCTCTACCATTCGTGAAATGGCTATGGAACCCACAAGCCCTTCTGGATGAGGTGGCTCCGGGTGCCGAAAGGTTTTCAATACTGAGTCACTGTCATCAGTAACCACAGCAGTCTTCAAAGGGCTCCCCAGAGAACTGAGAGAGACATCCATAGAGTCTGCTACACTATGTGATGCTTTTGCAGCATTTATTGAGAACCAGTGTTCAGTCTTACATTAAACAGAGTTTTGTGACAGCCTGGTAAACCTAAAGGCTAATCAGATCTTTTAGGGAATGAAGACAGTGAAGGGGGTCAGAACAAGTCTCTCCAAAATGTGTTAGCTTTGGCACATGGACTATTTTGAGCTGAAGACAATCAAGACCCAGCAGATTCAGGAAAAACTTTTACATCTTCTGTAATTGCCTAAAAGGTGGCCTGGCCCAGGAAGAGAACTATCACCGGAAATAATTACAAAGACTCTGGGCTAGGTGTGGTAAGCTGGGGGAGCTGGGGAAGCTCAGCTGGGCCTGGAGATCAGATTCCTTTCTGTGTCCATTGTCTCTGCATGACAGGGCTACCGTTTACTCACCAAACATTTGCTCTTCCCATCTCCCTGTCTTCCTCTTCTTTGAAGTCCCAGATCCCTGCTCCCTCTCCTGAACTCAGAGCAACATACAAGCTTCAGTCACCTGACTGACTGTGGGTCACATATTCTCATGAGAACCCAATATGTACATAACTAAATTTGTTTTCCTCCTGTTAATCTGTCCTATGTTAATCTGATTAATAGGACAGCCAAAGAACAAATGGTAGAGGAAAAATTTTTTTCCTTCCTCTACAATATGCATGAAGATAAACTGTAATTATCTTGACAATTTCACCAACATATCTACAATTCCATTTTTCTATAAGATGATGAGTAACAAAGTCGATCTTTCTAATAAGAAATAAAGGTAAGATTTTCTTTTAACAAAGAACATAAAACAGAATCTTCTAAAAAAAGTATAAAAAATAAAAAATTCTATCCATTAATGTTAGCTATACATCTATACTTTTAGCTAAGCAAGGGATTTTTAAGTTGTAGATACTTGGGGCAGCTTTTACTCTTTTGTAAAGATTTCAGAATATTCTAATTCCAATCTAATTTTACTGTCTTTATGTGTCAAAAAGTGAAAATATTAATATTATTTTTTATGGAAATTTAAGGTTTATAGAATTCATGGAATTTTAATTTGGTGCAAAAAGAAAGCTGAGACTTCACTTCTATCACTAATGTTTTGATAAGCAGATTTGCTAACTCATAGAAGCAGAAAAATGATATTCATTTCATAGTCACTTATTTATCTGCCATGATTGAACATGTATCACTTTAGATAACGCTGTAAAGGGTTTACGAATACGCCCTCACAGTGTCTTAAATGCTGCATGAATCTGCACTCTTCTGAGCATGATGTTCACCTCTGTAGACCATTCTTCTAAACAGACACTAGACTATCCTGACTGTAGTTCACGACAAGATCATGGGTTGTCATGGATGTCTATAGCATTCATGGTGGGTTCAAGAACACCTAGAATTCAGAACATATTCTATCAACTAGCTGTGTGATCTTGAATATGACACTTAATTCCTCCCAGGTGGAATTTCATTCATCCTCTATTTTTTTTTAAGTTATATATGGATAACATCCAGAGTTATTGCAAAGATTAAAGTGTATATCTGATAAAATAGTACATATAACACCTTATCTTCTGCTCAAACACCATGAAAAGACATAAAATATACTTTCTAAAGGTCCAAAAATTATTTGAAAACAAAGAGTTTAATTGGTAAGCCCAAAGTTCTGAACAACTCTTGAAAAACAGAAAGTTCTTAGAGTTATCTTGAAAATCCAGTTTGAGGGAACACCAAGAGTTAGCAGATGGAAGGTACAGGGAATGTCCTGAGTAAAAGTTCCTCCTCTTGGCTTTACTATTAAAATATTTGAGGGCTTCCCTGGTGGTTCAGTGGCAAAGTATCGGCCTGCCCATGTGGGAGATGGTCTAGGAAGATCCCACATGCCTCAAGGCAATTAAGCCCCTGCACCACAACTACAGATCCCATGCTCTAGAGTCTGGGAATCACAATTACTGAGCCTATGCACCAACTCAACTTACCTCAACCAGAGAAAAGCCCGAGAAGCAGTGAAGACTGAGCTCAGCCAAAAATAAATAAAATTATTTAAAAAAAATTTTTTTAATCTTGAGAAGGGTCATAGAGTGCAAAGTTTCAATAGTAGCTTATTTTGTAATAATGCTCCTATTCAGGTTATACTGTCACTTAACTTTGCACAAGAGCATCTGAGATCCTACTAAACATCTGACACATCTCAGGACGTAGGATGGAGATAGAAACCACAGTGCTTGAGAGAAGGAAACATTTCAAATAAGGCTGTTTCAGAAAAGAGTAGCCCTGAAAATATTAATACAATTAAAATTACCTAAAAATTTAAAAATTTGCATTAATTTTTTTAGAAGCAAAGGAAAACAATTTTAAAATTTGAAATGCATGGAAGATTCAAGTTCTATTTATCAGAGAATGTAATAATGATTTTTTAAACAAATATTAGTTTGCAGTGATTACCTGGTTTAAATACCAAATTTAAGGTGTTATTGCATTCAGGGAATGAGGGACTGCATTGTGTGAAAATTGTCCAAGAGAAAGAGATGGCAGAGTCTCCTTGTGGTACCAGAGCTGGGTCAAAGACATTATTTGCATTCTTTTGTTCTTCAAACCCCATATTTCTTCAAATAATAGGGACTTATTTCCTCTTTTTCCATCCCCCTTAGAGAAACTAACCATTTAATAACCATCCTTTGTAAAAAGCTTTCACTTATAGGAAGAGGCAAATTAATTATTGCCACTTTGCATAACTGGTTCACAAAAGTTTAGGAAAGTTCAACCAGCAGGGGAAAAAAAGGAACAGGCTTAAGTATGTATCATGTTTGCATTCTTTATGATCACTAAAGTTTTCCAATGGGGGAAAAAAGACCTTTTAAAATTGGTGTGGGAATAATAAAAAATTTTCTATAAAAGTTTTTGTTTTTATACTCAATGAAGGCTGAGCATAGAAGAACTGAAGCTTTTGAAGTGTGGTGCTGAAAAACACTCTTGAGAGTCCCTGGACAGCAAAGAGATCAAACCAGTCAATTCTAAAGGAAATCAAACCTGAATATTCATTGGAAGGACTGATGCTGAAGATGAAGTTTCAATACTTTGGCCACCTGATGCGAACTGACTTACTGGGAAAGACCCTGACTCAGGAAAGATTGAGGGCAAGAGGAGAAGGGGGTGGCAGAGGATGAGATGCTTAGATAACATCACTGACTCAATGGACAAGAGTTTGAGCAAACTTCGGGAGATAGTGAAGGACAGGGAAGCCTAGTGTGCTTAAGTTCATAGCATCTTCAAGTTGGACATGACTTAACTACTGAACAACAAAAAAGGAAAAGAATCTGAAAAAGAACAGATATATACATACGTATAACAGAATCACTTTGCCATACGCCTGAAAGTAACACAACATTGTAAATCAACTATACCTCAATTAAAAAAAAAATTTGTTTAATTTCAAGTTTTTTATTTAAATGAACTACTTGAATATTCATCCTTAAAGATCTGATCACAGTTTAATGCTGTAACATTTAATTACCTTCATTTTTGGGCCACTATAAATCAAAAGATTGTAATTCAAATGTATACTAATTTATTCTTGACCTTGAAGTTAATTACTACCATCAGAGGCTTTAATTATTGTTGGCAAAGTGGGAATATATCAAAAGAAGACTTGCTGAAACAAGAAATAGAAATGAGGTTTCTGGGCACTGAGAAGGTCTAGAAAAGTTGGTAAATGTATAGCCAAGTAATACTAAGGAAAACCTGACAAAGAAATAATAAGAAAAAATAAACTGTAGACCAATATCCATAATGAAAATGCATGCAAAAAATCTGAATAAAATTTTAGCAAGTTTAATCCAATAAATATAAAAAGTGTAATTCATTATGACTAAGTGAGATTTGGGCTAGACATGCAAAAATTAATCAAAGTACTTCATCAGATTAATAAACTTAGAAAAAACATATTATCATTTCACAAATGTATGAAAAACACTTGACAAAATCCAACACACATGACTAATTAAAAATTCCCAACAAACAATAAATAGAAAGGAACTTCCTAAACCTGACATAAAGCGTTTATGAAAAATCAGCAGCTAACATCTTATTTGGAGCTTCCTCGGTGGCTCAGCAGTAAAGAATCATCTGCAAAGCAGAAGCCGCAGGTTCAATCCCCAGGTCAGGAAGATCCCCTGAAGGAGGACATGGCAACTCAATCCAGTATTCTTGCCTGAAGAATCCCATGGACAGAGGAACCTGGCAGGCTACAGTCTATTGGGTTACAAAGAGTCGGGCATTACTGTCAGCAACTTAGCATGCATGCATGCAACATTTTATTTAGTTTGAGATTATGACTCATGAAAGAAAAAGGAAATGGTAACTTGGATCTCACAAAATTTTAAAACGAAGGCTCTTCAAAAGATATAGTTGGTTATTTTCAGTATTGCCCAAGATGAATTGGTCTGTTTCTTTCTGATCCAGTCTCTTATTATCCACATAACACAAAAGATACCTCTACATGGTCTCTGAAAGGCAGGAAGAAAAAGACAGATTGTAGAGGTACCCTGGGGTTTGAGATTGGCTACCTGCATTTCTCACTGCCTTCAGTATATCTCAGAAAGGGCCCTGCAGAAGCCTCCAACCCAGAACTGCTAACAGGTACAGACCCTCCACTACACACACAAAATTCTCAAGAAAAGCCTATTCCTCCTAGTCAAAATACCAGAAAAAGTGTGGCATAACAGAACAAAAATGTTTGGCAATATCTACCCTGCTCAAGCCAAGCACACCAAAGGAAAATCCACTCCCTCTCGCACCATACACACACACACACACACACACTTCCACACTTTCAGTTAGATCAAGAAGGGGGCTGATCTTTAATCCCCATATCCTCGACTACTTCACTTCCCTCACCCCAACACAAAGACTTCGAACAATGGTAGTTCAATTTCCCCACCCAGTGGTGCCAGCAGGGCCAAGCAAGGGGAGATCCTTCCAACTCTCACCTGGCTAACACAGGCAAAATTTCTGATTCTCTTGCCAGACTGATGTCTGCACAGCTTTGTGGGGAGTTGATATTCACCTCTTGCCCAACAAAAGCAGAGGGTGCTTTGACTGCCCTGCCCAGGTGGTATCACTGAGGTCTAAATTTATTGGGAAGTAAGTCTCATTATCACTCTGCTTCACATCCCCACTCGACTGTCAATGGGTCCAACAGAGAACTGACATCAGTAGGTGGAAAGAAGTGATGGGGAGAAGGTACAACTAGTCCCCTGGTGTCAGCTGGGATCTCTCAGAGGAAAACCTCAGTCTGAGCTAATGCCCCACCTGCACTGGTAAGGTGTCAGGGGGCCTGACGAAACTGCACTTCCACCCCACCCATCTGTCACAAAGCTTTGTGAATCAGTGTCCCACGTTTGCACAGTGCTAAACTGAATATGGGAAATAGATGGGGAAACAGTGGAAACAGTGTCAAACTTTATTTTGGGGGGCTCCAAAATAACTGCAGATGGTGACTGCAGCCATGATATTAAAAGATGCTTACTCCTTGGAAGGAAAGTTATGACCAACCTAGATAGCATATTCAAAAGCAGAGACATTACTTTGCCAACAAACGTCCGTCTAGTCAAGGCTATGGTTTTTCCAGTGGTCATGTATGGATGTGAAAGTTGGACTGTGAAGAAAGCTGAGCGCCAAAGAATTGATGCTTTTGAACTGTGGTGTTGGAGAAGACCCTTGAGAGTCCCTTGGACTGCAAGGAGATCCAACCAGTCCATTCTGAAGGAGATCAGCCCTGGGATTTCTTTGGAAGGAATGATGCTAAAGCTGAAACTCCAGTACTTTGGCCACCTCATGCGAAGAGTTGACTCATTGGAAAAGACTCTGATGGTGGGAGGGATTGGGAGCAGGAGGAGAAGGGGATGACAGAGGGTGAGATGGCTGGATGGCATCACCAACTCGATGGACATGAGTTTTGGTGAACTCCGGGATTTGGCGATGGACAGGGAGGCCTGGAGTGCTGCAATTCATGGGGTCACAAAGAGTCGAACACGACTGAGTGACTGAACTGAAATGAACTAAATGAACTGAATATATACACTCACTCAGCCCTTTTGCTACACCTCAATGGAAGAATGCATACCAAAAAAGATGAAATAGAATTCAGAGTTTTATAATATACTATCCAAAATATCCAGGATACTCAAATGTCACTCATTCCACTGAGAACCAGAACAATCACAACCAGAATGAAAAAAGCCAACCAACAGATGCCAACATGAGATGAATCAGATGTTGGGATTATCTGGTAAGTATTTTAAAGCCATAAATATAAAAATACTTCAAAAACCATTGTAGAATTCTTCTGAAAGAAATGAAAAAAAAAAAAACAGAATATCTTAACAATAAATAAAGATGCTATTAAGAAGCACCAAATGAAAATTTTAGAACTATAAAATATAGTAACTGATTTTTGTTTTTATCTTGCTGGATTCACTCAATATTAGAGTGCAGATGACAGATATAGAATCAATAAACTTGAGGACAGAACAATAAAACTTACCTAACTTAAATGTAAATTAGTACAGCGACTATGATGAACACTATGGAGCCTCCTAAATAAACTAAAAATAGAGCTACCATATGGCCCTGCAATCCCACGTCTGGGCATATATCCAGAGAAAAACATAAGCAGACAGGATACTTGCACCCCTAAGTTCATTGCAACACTGTTTACCACAAGCCAAGACATGGAAGCAACCTCAATGTCCATCAACAGAAGAATGGATAAAGAAGATGTGGTACATATATACAATGGAATATCACTCAGTCATTAAAAATGAAATAATGCCATTTGCAGCAACAAGGATGGCCCTAGAGATTGTCACACTGAGTGAAGTAAGTCAGAGAGAGAAAGGGAAATATTGTATGACATCCCTTGTATGTGGAATCTAAAAATAAATGATACAAATGAACTTCTTACAAAACAGAAAGAGGAAAAATTATAACACCATTTCATGGGGTGCTTGATATATAGAGAAAACCTTTAAAAAATTCTTTAAAAAGTAGGGAAGTAAATGGAAGTAACATCTACACTTCACTTGAAGTAGTAAAACACTGATAAATGTTGACTATTTTAAGTTATGTATGTACACTACAATACCTAGAAAATCTACTAAAAAGCTACACAATATGTTATACTTTAAAACACAAGTGAAGCGCCTAGGAAGGCAACAAAATAGAAATAGAGGGATAAGAGACAGAAGAAACAAAGATAAAACAAAGATATTGAAAGAAAGAAAGCAGATATAAAAATATGCATACAATATGAGTCAATTTATATGAATCACAGAATATACATATTTAAGGTATTTTCTGGATTCCCTGGTGGCTCAGGCCATAAAGAGTCAGCCTGCAATGCAGGAGGCCCAGGTTCGATCCCTGGGTCAGGAAGATTCCCCTGGAGAAGAAAATGGTAACCCACTCCAGTATTCTTGCCTGGAAAATCCCATGGAGAGTCGGACTTCACTTTCTTTATTTCTTTTCTTCTAAGGTATTTTCTTATTCTCAAGACTAAGAAAAGCTCATCTATTGTGATAGTTATCAGAATACTGGTTACATTTGTGGGGAGAGCACTGTATGGACTAGGAAGGGCTGAGAGAGACCCTTCCTGGGTAAATAGAATGTTCTATAAATTCATCTGAGTACAGTTTCTGTGTGTGTGTGTGTGTGTGTGTGTGTGTGTGTGTGTGTGTGTGTAAATTCATTGAGGCATAGACTTAAACTTCATCCACCTTACTTCATGTAGGGTGTAATACAGTAAAAATTTAACAAATTTAAAAGATGCAAAAATTTTTAAAGTTAAATAACTTGCCACAGTTTGTATCTTATTGAGAGATAGAAAGCACAGCGATTTAAACAGGAAAGTGTAATAGGAAGGATATTTACACTATAAAAGAATCACTATAAAATATAATAAAAATTTAAATGGTACCCTAGGACTGAGGAACATTATCAAGGAAAGACAATCTTGAAAGAGGACCATCTCCCCAGGGTTGAGATTCTCCCCAAGGATGGGTTTTAATGATATCATTAGAGAAGGTATAGCTAAACCCACTGGATGGCAGAAAAGTGGTTTGCCAGGCCAGAGATGGTTTGCTGTCCTGAGCAAGCAGGAAGCACCCCTCTGGAGCCCAAGCAGGTACACAAGACACAGCTGGTGGCCAGCGTGTGGGCACAAGGTAGAGTGGAGCACCTGTGAGGTAGGTGGTCTGTGGCATGAGGTGTCCCTGACAGGAAGCCCACAAGAGACAAAGAGGGTAGTGTGTGAGCCACGAGAATTGTGGTACTAGGGTGGGCAAGAGGACTGCATAGCAAGTGCCCATATTGAGAAGACTATGTGAAGGCAGTCACTGGCCACACTGGGGCTACACTGCGAGACCACCAAGGAGCCACGTGCATTCTGAACACAGGGCTAAACAGACAACCACTGGATGTCCTCACACCCACACCAGTGACCACTGTGCTACAGCATGGAAACAGGGGACCTCATTCTCCTGCCAAGTTCTATTACCCCCTACTAAGAATCCTTAACCTCATGCTCACTCTAAAGCAGAAATGGTTAGAGGAGCTCCATCTATCACTAAAGAACAAATATTGAAGAGTGAATTTGGAGCTGAGAGGCAATAAGCTGATAACTGATACAATATATATCATAAAAATAAATGAAATCTAGAATGAAAAAAGTAAATGAGATAATGCATGCAAAGCACTTGGCACCAGGCCAAGCATCACAGTGTATATACTGCATAAACTCTTATTATTATTAATGTTGCTCTGATGGTTATGACAATTTAATTTCAAATATATTTCAATTTGGGAAACAGGATAGAAGTAAACCAATAACAAAAAGTTTTCCTTTCATCCTATATATTGTGTATCATTAATTGTTAAAGTAACAAATACCCATTTTAAAAATTTTAAATTAGGTAGAAATGTATTGAGTGGAAAATACAGAATCTTTTACATTCCATCATCAATCGTTCGGAGCAAGATCACAGAGTAGAAGGACATGCACTCATCTTCTCCTGTAAGAACTCCAAAATAACAACTCACTGCTGAACAACTGTTGACTGGAGAATGTTGGATCCCATCAAAAAAAGATACCCCACATCCAAAGGCAAAGGAGAAGCCCCAGCAAGATGGTAGGAGGGGCAGAATCACATTCAGAATCAAACCCCATACCTTCCAGAGATGCTCAAAGGGCTCAAACAAAACCTTGTGTGCACCAGGACCCAGAGACGCTACAGAGACTGAGCCAGACCTGTGTTTGAGTCTGCTCAGAGGTATGGGTCAGCAGTGTTCTGCTGTAGGGGCAGGGGCTCTGTGTGCAGCTACCCGGTCACACAGCCTGTGGTATAAGCCCTCTTGGAGGTCACCATTAACTCCACCATAGAGCTGCCAAGCAGACATCCCCAAAACTGCATAACAATTATACCAAAGAAATTCTTGCACTGTTAAGAAAGTTCTAGGACCCACAACAGATTTCCCAACTAGGGAATCTGGCAAAGAAACCCCCCAGGGAATTTGACTTTGGAAGCCAGTGAGATTTGGTTGGAGAAGGCAATGGCACCCCACTCCAGTACTCTTGCCTGGAGAATCCCATGGACGGAGAAGCCTGGTAGGCTGCAGTCCATGGGGTCATGAAGAGTCAGACACGACTGAGCGACTTCACTTTCACTTTTCACTTTCATGCATTGGAGAAGGAAATGGCAACCCACTCCAGTGTTCTTGCCTGGAGAATGCCAGGGACGGGGGAGCCGGGTGTGCTGCTGTCTATGGGGTCGCACAGAGTCAGACATGACTGAAGTGACTTAGCAGCAGCAGCAGCAGGGATTTGGTTACAGAACTAACACAGGACTAGGGAAACAGACTCTTGGAGGGCACACAAAACCTTGTGTGCACCAGGACCCAGAAGAAAGGAGCAGTTACCCCAAAAGAGACTGGGCCAGACTTGCGTGTGACTGTCCAGGAGTCTCCGGTGGAGGCGTATGCCACTGGTGGCATGCTGCAGGGTCAGGGACACTGAGTGTGTCAGTGTGTACATGGAGCCTTTTGAAGGAGGTTGCCGTTATCTTCATTACCTCCACCATAGTTTGGTCTCAGGTCAAACAATAGGGATGAACAGAGCCCCGCCCATCAATAGAAAATTGGATTAAAGATTTACTGAGCATGGCCCTGCCCATCAGAACAAGACCTAGTTTCCTCCACAGTCAGTCTCTTCCATCAGGAAGCTTTGATAAGCCTCTTATCCTTATCCATAATAGGGAAGACAGAATGAAAACCACAATCACAGAAAACTAATCAAACTGATCACATGGACCAGAGGCTTGTCTAACTCAATGAAACTATGAGCCATGCTGTGTAGTGCCATCCAAGAAGAATGGGTCATGATGAAGAGTTCTGACAAAATGCAGTCCACTGGAGAAGGGAAAGGCAAACCACTTCAGTATTCTTGCCTTGAGATCCCCATGAACACTACGAAAAGGCAAAAAGATAGGACACTGAAACGTGAACTCCCCAGGTCGGTAGGTGCCCAATATGCTATTTGAGAAGAGTGGAGAAATAACTCCAGAAAGAATGAAGAGATGGAGCCAAAGCTAAAACAATGCCCAGTTGTGGATGTGACTGGGGATGGAAGTAAAGTCCGATGCTGTAAAGACTAATATTGCATAGGAACATGGAATGTTAGATCCATGAATCAAGGTATTAGAAGTGGTCAAAGAGGAGATGACAAGAGTGAACGTCAACATTTTAGGAATCAGCGAACTAAAATGCACTGGAATGGGCAAATTATATCTATATAATGGTACCATTATATCTATGGCTGTGGGCAAGAATCCCTTAGAAGAAATGGAATAACCTTCCTAGTCAATAAAAGAGTCTGAAATGCAGATCTAAAAATTGACAGAATGATCTCTATTCATTTCCAAGGCAAACCATTCAATATTACAGTAATCCAAGTCTATGCCCCAACCAGTAATGCTGAAGAAGCTGAAATTGAACGGTTCTATGAAGACCTACAAGACCTTCAAGAACTGACACTCAAAAAAGATGTCCTTTTCATCATAGGGGAGCGGAATCCAAAAGTAGGAAGTCAAGAGATGCCTGGAATAACAGGCAAATTTGGCCTTGCAGTACATAATGAAGCAAGAGAATGCACTGGTCATAGCAAACACTCTCTTCCAACAACAAAGAGAAGACTCTACACATGGACATCACCAGATGGCCAACACTGAAATCAGATTGCTTATATTCTTTGTGCCAAAGATGGAGATGCTCTATACAGTCAGCAAAAACAAGACTGGGAGCTGACTGTGGCTCAGATCACGAACTCCTTACTGCCAAATTCAAACTTAAATTGAAGAAAGTAAGGAAAACCACTAGACCATTCAGGTATGAACTAAATCAAATCCCTTAAATTATATAGTGGAAGTAACAAATAGATTCAAGGGATTAGACCTGAGAGTCAGAGTGCCTCAGGAACAATTGATGGAGGTTCGTGACATTGTAAAAGAGTCAGGGATCAGGACCATCCCCAAGAAAAAGAAATGCAAAAAGGCAAAATGGCTGTCTGAGGAGGCCTTACAAATAGCTGAGAGAAGGTGAGAAGCTAAAGGCAAAGGGGAAAAGCAAAAATATACCCATTTGAATGCAGAGTTCAAAAGAATAGCAAGGAGAAATAAGAAAGCCTTTCTCAGTGATCAATGCAAAGAAGTAGACGAAAACAACAGAATGGGAAAGACTAGAGATCTCTTCAAGAAAATTAGAGACACCAAGGGAACATTTCATGCAAAGATGGGTACAATAAAGGACAGAAATGGCATGGACCTAACAGAAGCAGAAGATATTAAGAAGAGGTGGCAAGAATACACTAAGGAACTATACAAAAAAGATCTTCATGACCCAGATAACCACCATGGCATGCTCACTCACCTAGACATCCAGGAATGCAAAGTCAAATGGGTATTAGGAAGCATCACTACGAACAAAGCTAGTGGAGGTGATGGCATTCCAGCTGAGCTATTTGAAATCCTAAAAGATGATGCTGTGAAAATGCTACACTCAATATGCCAGCAAATCTGGAAAACTCAGCAGTGGCCACAGGACTGGAAAAGGTCAGTTTTCACTGCAATCCCAAAGATGGACAATGCCAAAGAATGTTCAAACTATGGCATGATTGCACTCATCTCACACGCTAGCAAAGTAATGCTCAAAATTCTCCAAGCCAGGCTTCAGCAGTACATGAACCATGAACTTCTAGATGTTCAAACTGGATTTAGAAAAGGCAGAGAAACCAGAGATCAAATTACCAACATCTATTGTATCATCAAAAAAGCTAGAGAACTCCAGAAAAACATCTACTTCCACTTTATTGATTACACCAAAGCCTTTGAGTGTGTAGATCATAACAAACTGTGGAAAACTCTGTAAGAGATGGGAATACCAGACCACCTGACCTGCCTCCTGAGAAATCTGTATGCAGGTCAAGAAGCAACAGTTAGAACTGAACATGGAATAACAGACTGTTTCCAAAATGGGAAAGGAGTACATCAAGGCTGTATATTGTAACCCTGCTTATTTAACTTACATGCAGAATACATCATGGTCATGTGAAATGCCGGGCAGGGTGAAGCACAAGCTAGAATCAAGATTGCTGGGAGAAATATCAATAACCTCAGATATGCAGATGACACCACTCTTATGGCAGAAAGTGAAGAGGAACTAAAGAGCCTTCTGATAAAAGTGAAAGAAGAGAGTGAAAAAGTTGGCTTAAAGCTCAACATTCAGAAAACGAAGATCATGGCATCTGGTCCCATCACTTCATGGCAAATAGATGAAGAAACAATGGAAACAGTGACAGACTTTATTTTCTTAGGCTCCAAAATCACTGCAGATGGTGACTGCAGCCATGAAATTGAAAGATGCTTGCTCCTTGGAAGAAAAGCTATGACCAACCTAGACAGCATATTAAAAAGCAGAGACATTATTTTGACAACAAAAGTCCATCTAGTCAAAGCTATGATTTTTCCAGTAGTCATGTATGGATGTGATAGTTGGACTATAAAGAAAGCTGAGCATTGAAGAATTGATGCTTTTGAACTGTGGTGTTGGAGAAGACTCTTGAGAGTCCCTTGGACTGCAAGGAGATGAAACCAGTCAGTCTTAAAGAAAATCAGTCCTGAATATTCATTGGAAAGACTGATGCTGAAGCTGAAGCTCCAATACTTTGGCCACCTGATGTGAAGAACTGACTCATTGGAAAAGACCCTGATGCTGGGAAAGACTGAGGGCAGGAGGAGAAAGGGATGACAGAGGATGAGACGGTTGGATGGCATCACCGACTCAATGGACATGAGTTTGAGCAAGCTCCGGAAGTTGGTAATGGACAGGGATGCCTGGCGTGCTGCGGTCCATGGGGTAAAAAACAGTTGGACGTGATTGAGCGACTGAACTGAACTGAACTGATCGATTCTTCTCCCCTTCCAGAGGTAACCACAGCTAGCCATCTTTTGTGTTGTATATTTAAGTTACACTAATTATTAACAATGCTTAACACTTTATAATCCTAACCCATATTAGGCACTGCTCTAAGTTTGTTATGAGTATCAGATCAGATCAGATCAGTTTCTCAGTCGTGTCCGACTCTTTGCGACCCCATGAATCACAGCACGCCAGGCTTCCTTGTCCATCACCAACTCCCGGAGTTCACTCAGACTCACGTTCATCGAGTCAGTGATACCATCCAGCCATCTCATCCTTTGTCGTCCCCTTCTCCTCCTGCCCCCAATCCCTCCCAGCATCAGTCTTTTCCAATGAGTCAACTCTTTGCATGAGGTGGCCAAAGTACTGGAGTTTCAGCTTTAGCATCATTCCTTCCAAAGAAATCCCAGGACTGATCTCCTTCAGAATGGACTGGTTGGATCTCCTTGCAGTCCAAGGGACTCTCAAGAGTCTTCTCCAACACCACAGTTCAAAAGCATCGATTCTTCG
>NW_011494711.1:4725200-4727133 GCF_000754665.1 Bison bison bison | reverse complement strand
TTTCTGAAGGTTGAGCTTTAAAGCCACCTTTTTTCACTCTCCACTTTCACTTTCATCAAGAGGCTTTTTAGTTCCTCTTCACTTTCTGCTATAAGGGTGGTGTCATCTGCATATCTGAGGTTATTGATATTTCTCCCGGCAATACTTGATTCCAGCTTGTGTTTCTTCCAGTCCAGCGTTTCTCATGATGTACTCTGCATATAAGTTAAATAAGCAGGGTGACAATATACAGCCTTGGCGTCTTCCTTTTCCTATTTGGAACCAGTCTGTTGTTCCATGTCCAGTTCTGACTGTTGCTTCCTGACCTGCATACAAATTTCTCAAGAGGCAAATCAGGTGGTCTGTTATTCCCATCTCTTGAAGAAGTTTCCACAGTTTCTTGTGATCCACACAGTCAAAGGCTTTGGCATAGTCAATAAAGCAGAAATAGGTTCTCCAACCATTGTATATTGTTGGTTTTATTATTATTCTTCCATAATAAATGAAGAAACTGAATCATTGGCATTGACATTTAAACAAAGACTAAGGACAAAGGCTTCCCAGGGGCTCAGTGGTGAAGTACCCATTGGCCAGTGCAGGAGACACAGGAGACTCGGGTTCCATCCCTGGGTAGGGAAAATGCCCTGAAGGAGGAAATAGCAACCCACTTCAGTATTCTTGCCTAGGAAATATCATGGGGGAGCATGGTGGACTAAAGTCCAAGGGGTTGCAAAGAGTCGGACATGACTAAGCACACATACACACACACACGAGGACAAAGGGACATGAGAAACATAAGAATATTTCAACACTAAGTAGAGTAGGTTAAAAGGCTGTGAAGGTGGCAACTGAGAAAAGACTTGAAGAGGTGATGGATTTAGCTGAGTGCATAAAATTAGGAAAGAGGGTTCCAGGCAGAGGGAACAGCCAGAGCATACATGTGGTATCTGGGAAATTCAAGGAGAGCAGAGCAGCTAAAGCTGAGACAGGAGAGTGGTCCCTGCGCAGGTGCCAGTCCATGAATTGGTCTGCAAAAACCTTAGTGAAGACATTGAGGGGGGAAGTATTTAGAAACTTCTACAGCTGCCCAGGTGCAGGAGGGCCTAGAGGAGCTATCCCACATTGAATGTCAGGAATGGCGGTGGTGAGGAGATACCCCTCATCCAAGGTAAGGAGCAGCGGCTGTACTTTGCTGGAGCAGCGGTGAAGAGATACCCCACACCCAGGTAAGAGAAACCCAAGTAAGACAGTAGGTGTTGCAAGAGGGCAGACACACTGAAACCACACTCACATGAAACTAGTCAATCTAATCACACTAGGACCACAGCCTTGTCTAACTCAACGAAACTAAGCCATGCCCATGGGCAACCCAAGACAGGCGGGTCATGGTGGACAGATCTGACAGAATGTGGTCCACAGGAGAAGGGAATGGCAAACCACTTCAGTATTCTTGCCTTGAGAACCCCATGAACAGTATGAAAAGGCAAAATGATAGAATACTGAAAGAGGAACTCCCCAGGTCAGTAGGTGCCCAATATGCTACTGGAGATCAGTGGAGAAATAACTCCAGAAAGAATGAAGGGATGGAGCCAAAGCAAAAACAATACCCAGCTGTGGATGTGACTGGTGATAGAAACAAGGTCTGATGCTGTAAAGAGCAATATTGCATAGGAACCTGGAATGTCAGGTCCATGAATCAAGGCAAATTGGAAGTGGTCAAACAAGAGGTGGCAAGAGTGAATGTCAACATTCTAGGAATCAGCAAACTCAAACGGACTGGAATGGGTGAATTTAACTCAGATGACCATTACATCTACTACTGTGGGCAGGAACCCCTCAGAAAAATGGAGCAGCCATCATGGTCAACAAAAGAGTCCGTAATGTAGTACTTGGATGCAATCTCAAAAACGACAGAATGATCTCTGTTCGTTTCCAAGGCAAACCATTCAATATC
>NW_011494711.1:4722911-4725100 GCF_000754665.1 Bison bison bison | reverse complement strand
GACCTACAAGACCTTTTAGAACTAACACCCCAAAAAGATGTCCTTTTCATTATAGGGGACTGGAATGCAAAAGTAGGAAGTCAAGAAACACCTGGAGTAACAGGCAAATTTGGCCTTGGAATACGGAATGAAGCAGGGCAAAGACTAATAGAGTTTTGCCAAGAAAATGCACTGGTCATAGCAAACACCTTCTTCCAACAACACAAGAGAAGACTCTACACATGGACATCACCAGATGGCCAACACCGAAATCAGATTGATTCTATTCTTAGCAGCCAAAGATGGAGAAGCTCTATACAGTCAGCAAAAACAAGACCAGGAGCTGACTGTGGCGCACATCATGAACTCCTTATTGCCAAATTCAGACTGAAATTGAAGAAAGTAGGGAAAACCACTAGACCATTCAGGTATGACCTAAATTAAATCCCTTATGATTATACAGTGGAAGTGAGAAATAGATTTAAGGGACTAGATCTGATAGATAGAGTGCCTGATGAAATATGGAGTGGGGTTCGTGACATTGTACAGAGGCAGGGATCAAGACCATCCCCATGGAAAAGAAATGCAAAAAAGCAAAATGGCTGTGTGGGGAGGCCTTACAAATAGCTGTGAAAATAGAGAACTGAAAAGCAAAGGAGAAAAGGAAAGATATAAGCATCTGAATGCAGAGTTCCAAAGAATAGCAAGAAGAGATAAGAAAGCCTTCTTAAGCGATCAATGCCAAGAAATAGAGGAAAACAACAGAATGGGAAAGACTAGAGATCTCTTCAAGAAAATTAGAGATACCAAGGGAGCGTTTCATGCAAAGATGGGCTCACTAAAGGACAGAAATGGTATGGACCTAACAGAAGCAGAAGATATTAAGAAGAGGTGGCAAGAATACACAGAAGAGCTGTACAAAAGAGATCTTGATGACCCAGATAATCACGATGATGTGATCACTGACCTAGAGCCAGACATCCTGGAATGTGAAGTCAAGTGAGCCTTAGAAAGCATCACTACGAACAAAGCTAGTGGAGGTGATGGAATTCCAGTTGAGCGATTCCAAATCCTGAAAGATGATGCTGTGAAAGCGCCACACTCAATATGCCAGCAAAGTTGGAAAACTCAGCAATGGCCACAGGACTGGAAAAGGTCAGTTTTCATTCCAATCCCAGAGAAAGGCAATGCCAAAGAATGCTCAGACTACCACACATTTGCATTCATCTCACAAGCTAGTAAAGTAATGCTCAAAATTCTCCAAGCCAGACTTCAGCAATACATGAACCGTGAACTTCCTGATGTTCAAGATGGTTTTAGAAAAGGCAGAGGAACCAGAGATCAAATTGCCAACATCCTCTGGATCATGGAAAAAGCAAGAGAGTTCCAGAAAAACATCTATTTCTGCTTTATTGACTATGCCAAAGCCTTTGACTGTGTGGATCACAAGAAACTGTGGAAAATTCTGAAAGAGATGGGAATACCAGACCACCTGACCTGCCTCTTGAGCAACCTGTATGCAGATCAGGAAGCAACAGTTAGAACTGGACATGGAACAACAGACTGGTTTCAAATAGGAAAAGGAAGACGTCAAGGCTGTATATTGTCACCCTGCTTATTTAACTTATATGCAGAGTACATCATGAGAAACGCTGGACTGGAAGTACAAGCTGGAATCAAGATTGCCGGGAGAAATATCAATAACCTCAGATATGCAGATGACACCACCCTTATGGCAGAAAGTGAAGAGGAACTAAAAAGCCTCTTGATGAAAGTGAAAGTGGAGACTGAAAAAGTTGGCTCAAAGCTCAACATTCAGAAAACGAAGATCAAGGCATCTGGTCCTGTCACTTCATGGTAAATAGATGGGGAAACAGTGGAAACAGTGTCAGACTTTATTTTTCTGGGCTCCAAAATCACTGCAGATGGTGAGTGCAGTCATGAAATTAAAAGACACTTACTCTTTGGAAGGAAAGTTATGACCAACCTAGATAGCATATTGAAAAGCAGAGACATTACTTGCCAACAAAGGTTCGTCTAGTCAAGGCTATGGTTTTTCCTGTGGTCGTGTATGGATGTGAGAGTTGGACTGTGAAGAAGGCTGAGCACCGAAGAATTGATGCTTTTCAACTGTGGTGTTGGAGAAGACTCTTGAGTGTCCCTTGGACTGCAAGGAGATCCAACCAGTCCATTCTGAAGGAGATCAGTCC
>NW_011494711.1:4682541-4722748 GCF_000754665.1 Bison bison bison | reverse complement strand
GAGGGATTGGGGGCAGGAGGAGAAGGGGACGACAGAGGATGAGATGGCTGGATGGCATCACTGACTCAATGGACATGAGTCTGAGTGAACTCTGGGAGTTGGTGATGGACAGAGAGGCCTGGCGTGCTGCGACTTATGAGGTCGCAAAGAGTCAGACACGACTGAGCGACTGAACTGAATAGCAGATTGACAGATAAATTTTAGGTCCACTGAGTCAAATTATACAAAATTAGGGCTTGCATTTTTATATCTATTTTTCACATTTTTAAATTTTATTTTTTGGTAATTTTTTTCATTTTACAGGTTTTGGTCCATTATGGATTCAAAGTTTCATTTATTTTTATTGGTTGCTTGATAGGCTTTTTTAATGATCTTTCACCACGGATAGTCTTGTGATAGTTGAGGATCCTGTTAAGATACAAGTTTTTATTCAGAAGTTATGGAGCATGGTCTGAGATTCTAATAAGAAATTCTTATTTCTTATTAGAAATTTTTATTTCTAATAAGCTCTCAGGTTTTGCTGATGCTTCCAGTCCAAGGAGTAGCAGATACAGTAATTACTCTAGGGCAGGTTTGAGAATAGACAGTAGGAGAGTTAAGGGAGAAGCAGGGAAACTCAGGCAAGAGTGATGGAGCTTTAGATTAGAGTAGCAACCATAGTGGTGGTCAGAAGTGGTCAGATTGTAAGTTTCTATCTGAAAAGTAGAGCCCACAACATTTCCGGATGCATATAGGATGTGGAGTGTGAGAAGAGGTTAGAAGACAGGGATAACTATAAGGCTTGTGGCATAAACAAAGGAAGGAATTGGGTCACGCAGAGGTGGAGGGGCTGACAAAAGAGCCTAGGCTGGTAACTTTCATCACAGCCACTTTCTAAAAATGGTCCAGAGTGGTGGAAAATACTTAGAAGACAGATTTACCTCTTGGGTCCTTCTCTCTACAAAAACAAACACAGTAAGCCATGACATGTACAACTATTGTTTCAATTTCCCCAATCAACAGCAGCAGCAGCAGCAACAAGGGGCTTGAAAAATCACTAAAATCAAAGATGTAAGGACAAAATAAATGCTGCAATTGAATGAGACACAGTGACCTGTTAACTCAGCTGCTTAATCAGAAAGGCAAGTGAACCAAATAATCCTGGCCTGAATCATCTGAGTCTCTCTCTCAGGTCTCATCAGTTTTCTCCGCGAGGGAGATGGTTAATTAGATTTTACAGTAAAAGATATGAATGAATCAACACTGTACTGAAACCTTATTAATGAATAATGAGGTCTGATTGAATGACATATGTTGTGCCAGGTGTGTGTGTGTGTGTGTGTGTGTGTGTTTATGAGGGCTAGGAAAAATGATGCATGGAATGTCACACACTATTAACAAAGGTGACCTCTGGGGGAAAGGAGTGAGGTTGACAGAGAGGATGGGATAGGAAGGTGGGAATGGGCATCCTGTTTCTGAGATTCACCTTTGATTTATTTGAATTGTTCTATAACATACTACTTCTATAAGTTTCTGGACAAGATAAAGAAAGGAAAATACTTGTCAGTCTCTCTACCTTCCTACCTCAACTTAAGAAAAATATAACAAGAACTTCTCTAACTCTAAATCTAACAATTTCCTAAAACATTTTGCTTACAGATATCCCTACAGGAATTTCCTTGAGCAATACACTGCTGAACAGATTAAACCACTAAAATGCTTGCAAATACATGCAATGTGTCCCTCTTTCCTTCATCTTATCTTTATCTCTACCAAACATCAACTCCCAAAATAATGAATACAAAAAGGCAAAAGGAACTTGAGGTTAAAATGGTACTTGAGGTTAAAATGGTTAAAAGATTTCTTCATGCAGCAAAAATAAGGAAGCTGAACGCATTTATGAACAACCATTAAGTCATTGTGTTGTAGTATTTTCACCAAACTCAACCTATACTTTACTGTAATAAATCTTTGTGCTGCATCACCAAATATTCTCTCCAACTATCTAGTTTTTAAAGCTTCTCCATATTCTTTCTCTCTTCTTAGGTACCTCTAAGGAGTATGCCTCACAATTTGCTCCATGGATTCAGGGAAGACCTTTACTTGGCTAAGATCAAAGCACTATGAACTAAGGAGTTTGATTCCCGTAGGTATCTGATTGCAAGCTGCATGTATAATCCTGCACTTTATAAATATAATGATCTTATAATAGACCTGCTGAGTGTAAGTGGGCAGCTTAATGCACATGGCCTATGAATCTTCATTTTAATTAATTCTGCTCCCAAACTGTGTGCAGTGGAAAGAACCAGATGGAGGTTAGAGTCTTAGCTCTACGGCCTCCTGGGAGGACTTCAACAGTCACTTAACCTCTTTGACTGTCAGTTTTCTTATCTATAAAGTGAGGATTAAAATATTTACTTCACAAAGTTGCCTTTGATGCTTAGTGACATATAAAGAAACTTGTGAAACTTCTTACTCAATGCCAAGCACATAATAAGCCCACGGTAAATGCTTATTAATTTTAAACTGTGATCTAGAAAGGAAAGGCCTGTGAGATAACAGATTGTACTTTTGAGACTGCAAATAAGACAAACACTGGCCTTCCATGCAGGAAGAATAGAGTTGGCAACTACTTCTGTAGAGTGGGATGTGGGAAAGATTTTATGGTGCCTCTTGGCCTCCTTAAGAAACATCCTCTTTAGCTTGGCTCAATCATTGTGTCCCCTGGTAAAGATGAGTTATTAACTAGGTAACAAGTGAACAGAAGCTAGGTTTTTCTCCATAATGAATCTGCTCCACTTGCTGTGGCCTATGTTGAACTAAGAGTTGTGGTAGACAAAGGGCAGGAAAAGGCAATGGGCATGGAAGGATGAGTGGAAAGCAACTGAAAAAGCACTGGGCAAAGAAGGACATGGTTGAAAGCAACTGAAGCCAGGGGAAGAGAAACAAAAGAGGAAATTTGGGTTCATTTATCAGCCCCACTTAAGGACAAGCTGTGTCTATATTGTAACACCTGTAAGTCTGCATGCCAGGAATTCCACATGCAAAGAGGCCTGTTTGGGGTTTGGGGCATTCCAGCTCTGGCTCTCAGCCCTGCAAAGTCTGATAAAGTGCACCTGGCAACGTATGAGTTCTAGTCAAGGTAGGCGCAGGTGTGCTGCGCTTAAACACGGTCCTGGAAATTTGCACTGAATTTGCCAAACTTCATCAGTTTGCAAGTTGGAACTGCTTTATCTTGCATAATGTTGATTCAAAAATGATAATTAATAGGCCTGGTTCTGCAGTGAAAAGAAGGGGAAAAAAGTTGAGAGAATAAACTCTGTCTTAAAGGAAGGATTCGAATAAGGCAATGGCAACTCACTCCAGTACTCTTGCCTGGAAAATCCCATGGGCGGAGGAGCCTGGTAGGCTGCAGGGGGTCGTGAAGAGTCGGACACGACTGAGCAACTTCACTTTCACTTTTCACTTTCATGCACTGGAGAAGGAAACGGCAACCCACTCCAGTGTTCTTGGCTGGAGAATCCCAGAGACAAGGGAGCCTGGTGGGCTGCCGTCTATGGGGTGGCACAGAATCAGACATGGCTGAAGCAACTTAGCAGCAGCAGCAGCAGCAAAGGAAGGATTAACTCTTTCCTGGAACTAGCTTTCCTGCCAGGCAGCAGCAGGGAATCATGTAAATAGGATCCAAATAGCATAGCATGAATGCACACTTAACTTTTACCATATGATTTTTACCTTAGATTCTCCTTGAGGTAATTTTGATATCATTAAATATCAAAAATCAAGGTAAGGGAAAGCTTATTCATAATCTGTTTATGTGGTACTAACTAGACACCAAGAATTGAAATAATAACTTCTGGATTTGGAGTATTTATTATCTACTCGGGGATTTGGCATAAATATCAGTAATAACAAAATAAGTATAATCCTGCCTATTAGGGTTGTTACAAAATTTCGATAGATAATGTTCCTAAGAGCTCCTAGTGCATTCCCCAACAGATTATCAATTTTGCTTATTTTATGGCTAGAGTCAGGACTCATATAATAGTTTAGATGGATCATATGGTTCACTAACAATCAAATGATATTCAAGTTCAGTGTATTTGCCCAACGGCAATGGGCTTCCAAGGTGACACCATGGTAAGAACCTGCCTGCCAATGCAGGAGACACAAAAGAAGTGGGTTTGATCCCTGACTCAGGAAGATCCCCTGGAGAAGGAAATGGCAACCCACTTCAGTATTCTTCCCTGGAAAATCCTATGGACAGAGGAGCCTGGCAGGCTACAGTCGAGGGGTGGGGGGGGGTGGCCAGTCACAAAAAGTAGGATGCAACTGAACATAAAAACACAGCAAGAGCAATATATAAATATTTTGGAAGAGCCAAATGGAATGGGGCTATCTGCTCTTAGCAGATAGAAAACGTGTGTCACAGGTCAATGCAGACTTCCATACCTACAAAGTATACTACAACTTCACTTAGAATACTTGCCATTAGTTACTAGGCAGAGAGATGACTCCCAATTCATGTAACAAGACACATATTTATTTCACTTGTAGAACACAGAACAAGGTACAATCAAAATAAACACATTAGATGTCCTCTTTCAGTCAAAATGAAATAACAAGGACTGGCTTTATATGTCAGCCTCAAACAAACAAACAAGAAACACAATATATAAACAATGGTTTTCAGACATTGGACCTCAGGATGCACAATGTAATTATCTCTGTGAAGGGGGAAATAAAAGGAGTAGCCCTATAAATACCCAAACATACTGCCTGAAAAGAGTTTCCAGGCTGCAGTGGAGGCAGAGGAGACCCAAATAGTCACCCTTAGTTGAGAGGACAACGTTGGGAGTCCAGAGAGACCAAGACACTGTAATTCACAGAGAAGAGTACTAGGGAAAAAAAAGTTACAGAGACTTAGCTCCAGACATCTGGAGAGGGTCCCTCTTAAGTCTTGAACTAAATACTGATCAGTGCATGCATATAAGGAAAGTACCTATGGCCAGGGAGAGAAGCACCCAGAAGGAGAGGGAAATCACTGAAGTACACCCAGGGATGGGACTTGTTTGCATTCCAGTTTATATTCCCACCAGGCAGAATAAGAAAATTTTGTAATCCATGGTAAAGAACTCAGAAGGGTTTTGTCTCAGTTGTTGCACAAAATTAGATTAAAGGCTACCTCAGTCTTACCTAACATAGATTAAAAGCAAGAATCAGTGCCTTGGAAGGATCAAATGCTTCTCAACAATTTATCTGTGTCCTAGAATGAAATTCAAGGTTATTTGTAGGAATACAGAAAGATCTAGTTCCCAAAAAGAAACACTTACAATGTGTGACATCCTGGAAAATATTATCAGGTGTGAAAAAGAAGCAAGAAAATAGCACCACAATGAAGAAAAAGACCAGTCAATTGAAACTGATGAAGGAATAACATAAATGACAGAATTTGTAGGTAAAGTGCAAGTCACTCAGTCATGTCTGACTCTTTGTGACTCCATGGACTGTATAGTCTGTGAAATTCTCCAGGCCAGAATTCTAGAGTGGGCAGGTGTTCCCTTCTCCGGGGGATCTTCCCAACCCAGGGATTGAACCCAGTTCTCCCACATTACAGGTGGATTCTTTACCAGCTGAGCCACCAGAAAAGTCACCAAGAAAATAGTTAAAGGTCTAATATTTATTATAATTCCATTCCATATATTCAGGAAGGCAGAGGAAAGCTTGAGATTATGGAAACATGGAAAATATTTTTTAAAACAGATCCAAATTGAACTTATACAGATAAAAACTGCACATAATTTATTGTTAAAATATCACACATTTAGCTAATAAGGCACAAGTAATGAACTGAAGGAGAAGGCAATGGCACCCCACTCCAGTACTCTTGCCTGGAAAATCCCATGGGTGGAGGAGCCTGGTGGGCTGCAGTCCATGGGGTCGCTAAGAGTCGGACACTACTGAGCGACTTCACTTTCACTTTCACTTTTCACTTTCATGCATTGGAGAAGGAAATGGCAACCCACTCCAGTGTTCTTGCCTGGAGAATCCCAGGGACGGGGGAGCCTGGTGGGCTGCTGTCTATGGGGTCGCACAGGGTCGGACACGACTGAAGCGACTTAGCAGCAGCAGCAGCAGTGAACTGAAGGAACACATTACTATTGCTTTCTGGCTCATTTAAGTGTATATTTGCAGGTTCATTTTTCCATGACTTTCTCAGATCCCTCCCTGTACTGTAGAATGCTCCGAGGAAATCATTTAACTTTTTTTGAGTCTCACTTTCTTCATTTATACAATGGAGATAACACTGATCAAACAAAACACTGTGAGAGTCAGAAATAATCCATATAAGTTGTTGAACAGTAGTCTTAACAAAGATGTGTTTGTTGCTTCCTTTGCTTTTACATTAAAATCATAAGCAAAAATAAAGTAAAACATGGAAACTACAAGGAATCAAAAATTGTCATTTATGTATTTTGAAAGATGTAAAACTATCTTTACTGTGGCATTTAAATTGTTATTGTAAATCATGATATATTCATGGAAAAGAATACAAAAATAAATATTTCACTCAATAAATTTTCATAAATTAAACACTAATGTACATACTATTCTGGCCAAAGAAATAGGAAATTGTAGACACCACAGAAAAGTTTCCCTAATAGCCCATACGTCTTGTCTTTATTCTTTCATCTTTCTCAAAAGTAAGCACTATCTATCATTATCAGTTAGAATCACTGATTTCTAACATTATAATTTAATTTTGCCTGTATCTGAGTGTTACATAAACGGAACCTTACAATATATATTCCTTTATAACTGGTATTTTTCCATCAACACTGTGTTTAGGAAATGCATGCTTTACTTTGAGAAGTGTATGCCTAAGGCAGTATGGATGTGGGAAAAGAAAATAAGGCAAGAAAATAAATAAGAAATGAAATGAAATGTGTTACCATATTTCATCAAGCTACCAAGAAACATAATAGGCTGCTCAGCAGCTGAGTTAAGTTTCTGGCTTTATACCTTCTGTATAGGAATTGTAAGAATGAATCACACCTAGAACTGTTCAATGGAAGAAAAAACAGAGGGGGAATTTACCTTCTTAGATACTTTCCATTTCTTACTGTTCTAAGTTTTATTCATGAGCAACTAATTCTCCAGCACTAGTAAACTGTATTATCTGACCCTTTGACGGTCACTCAGGAAACCAGATAATGCCTAGGGATACAATATGTAGAACCTGAAGCTAAGGATTGATGTTTTTAACTAGTTTTAGAAAATTCCCAGACATTACTTCAGTATTGCTTCTGCACTATTCTCTATTTCTAGAATTCTAATGACATGCATGTGAGATCTTCTTAGTGTCTACTCTATGTCTTTGCCCATCTCTTCTTTTTCACACATTCTTTTGTTTCTCTGAGTCTCATTCTAGATATTTTATTCTGGCCTGTCCTCCAGTTACTATTTTTTTTCTTCAACTGAATCTAATCTGCTTTTACTCTCACATGTTGAGTTCTCAATTTCGAATACATCTTCCAATTTTATAATTCTTAAAATTCTTAGAATTGTAAGAGTTACTAGGCTCTCCCCAAATCCACAATCTGGTCTTCGATCTCCTTGAAAGGATAGTTATTTTAATCACTATGTCTGACTGCTCAATTATTTGAGGCCATGAGGGTCTTTTCCTGTTGTCTATTTTTTTGTTGTTGTCTTATCACTTCATATGACTTGTAGCTTTAATTGAGGGTTGTGTATTGCACATAAAAATTTAAAAATTCTAGACCTATTAAGATGCCAATATACAGCAGACAGCAACCTATAAGCTGCTTAAAAATAAAATCTGGAGAGCAAATTAGAAAAAAAAAACTCACAAAACCAGTACACTCTTATGAGGAAAACAAAACCATAGGCTCACTGAATGAACAGCTACTCTGGTACATTTTGTTTAATGCATCAGAGTAACACCCCTCCATTCAACTGTCCCTGGTAAGGTCTCTTGAAATCCCACTTTGTTGTATACCTTGGGCAGCTCTGTGCCAGCCTGTGCTCTTTTAACTAGACATTCTCCTCCAAATTCAGGCCCCCATAACTAAAATTACAGGGGAATTTACAGCACTATATTCCTCTTCTCATGTGGTGGGAGGGTAAGAGTTTCTTCATCCCCTTTTAAAAGATGATTTAAACTCTTTCATGCCATTTATTGGACAATTTATGGAAAGTTTTGAAGAGGTTCAGCGAATTCCATTAAATGAAACTTAAATCCAAAAGAATTCCTTCCCCCTAAAGGAGTTCCATAATATTTATTTGATTCTCACATCAATTAGTCTGTGAATCACTACTTTTAAGAGACAGTTTGGTTAGACATCTTATTTGGCCTTAATTTAATATCTTAACAGTAGGCTGTTGAGCTCAGTAATTACTACCTCAGTGGGATATACTTCTCCTTTGACTGCTCTAGATCATTCACAATAAGCAGGGTTGAAGGTCTGCATGCTGCTGTATCTACTGGTCTTAGATTCTCAGGCTTCATTTTACTGAAGGTTTGCATACTTTCCAAGAACACTGTTGTATTTGAGGTCTGAATAACTGAGTAAGAAGGCATTTCAGGGTGATATTCACGATACTCAGAACCTAAATAAAAGAATTCAAGTGACTGGAAAGGCACAAAGGAACTAGATGAAGAAAAACCCCAAGTTTGAAAAAGGTTGGAATGTCACCATAATCTGGAAAACAAGTATGTCATACATCCTGATTCTTGGAATTAAGTCATTTTTTATGTGGACTATAAGCTGATCTCACGTATTTCACAGGTGAAGGTAAAATTAAGGAATGCTTAAAATGTGTGACTTGACTGTGTTAAAGCTGGTTTTTCTTGGCCCTTTTCCTAGTATCTTCAGTGCTGAGGCTAATGACTAAGGGAACACAGGGTGAGGGGGTAGTGAATAAGAGCTTGTAAAAGGAACTAAAGCTGAGAAATCTCCCAGTGAAAAACATGAACATCTTCAAGGAAGTACTGAATATCCTCCACATACCTACATCCTCTCAGGCATGACATTACCAACCATATCACAGAGGAGAGAGAAGTGTGAAAAAGGAGCAGAAACAAACCCCAAATATGTAGCCACTCCCTCGGGTCCTGGGTAGCTGATAAAACACAGTAACTACCAAACAAACTGCATTTTGCCACATTTCCAGCACCTAAAGGCTAACATCACACCATCTTCAGAAATAGAGAAACAAATTTAAATAATGAAAACAAGAAAGCTGTAACTATATCATGTACAATTCCTCTTGCTTTTCTTTGAAGTGTTTCCTCCATATATAAAATTTATGTAACTGTCAGTGGGGAAAATGCAACAGCAAAAGAACTCATAAACAAATGTTCATAGTGTTATAGGCTTATTCATAATATTTCCAAATTGGAAAAATCCTATACTTCAACAAGTAAATGGATAAACACATCATATAGTACATTCACAAAATGGAATACTATGTAACAAAAAAGAGAGGAGGGAAGCATAAACTACAGATTTGTACCATGATATGTATGAATCTTAAAATTGGTACATGGAGTGAAATAAGCCAGAATAAAAGAGTACAAATGAGCTATCATTTATATAAAATTGTAGGAAAGGGAAAAAAACCCACATCTATACTGAGACAAAGAGATCAATGGCTACCTGGGACTAGAGTGGGGAGGCTTATAGAGATGTAATATATATATATATACACACACACATATAGATTGTGGTGGTGGCTGTAAAAGTGTATGTGTGTTGTGTGCTAAGTCACTTCAGCTGTGTCCAACTCTGTGTGACCCCACGGATTATAGCCCACCAGGCTCTTCTGTCCATGGGATTCTCCAGGCAAGAATACTGGAGTGGGTTGCCAGGTTGTCCTTCTCTAATAAAAGTGTATCAGATCAGATCAGATCAGATCAGTTGCTCAGTCATGTCCGACTCTTTGCGGCCCCATGAATCGCAGCACACCAGGCCTCCCTGTCCATCACCAACTCCCGGAGTTCTCTGAGATTCACGTCCATCAAGTCAGTGATGCCATCCAGCCATCTCAACCTCTGTCGTTGCCTTCTCCTCCTGCCCCCAATCCCTCCCAGCATCAGAGTCTTTTCCAATGAGTCAAGTCTTCACATGAGGTGGCCAAAGTACTGGAGTTTGAGCTTTAGCATCATTCCTTCCAAAGAAATCCCAGGGCTGATCTCCTTCAGAATGTACTGGTTGGAAGTGTATACATTTGTTAAAACTCATTAAACTTCACATTTCAAAAAGGTATGAAAGTATATCTCAATAAAGTTGCTTTTATATTCAACTCAGATAAAACAAAGTTAAAACTTGAGTATTCTCTTTAAAATTTATTGACATATCAATAGGAATAGTTTAAAAAAAGTGCAGATCTAGTTAAAATATTTGTTGTGTAAAGCTACTGGGATGTTGTTTTACATGGAATTTTAATCCAAAGGTAAGGGAGAAATACCTTCTCCCTGCCAGACTCTACATGGATGAACAGTTCTTCCAAAAGGTAAGGAATAAAAGACTCAGAACTCAAAGGAATAGTTATCAGAGAGACTGCCCTTCATTGTCTACTAAAGATATTATTAAGCAATAATCAGATATTCACTCATTAGTTTCTCAGCCTTCTTCTAAGAAGGTCTCTTCCTCAAACTATTAAACATACTAGGCAACACTGAACACCAGCCCCACTTCCCATCTTAAAGGGGTGAAACAAACAGATGCATCCAATCAGCTCTACAGACATTCATATACATATACATATACATATATATATATTATATATATAATATATATATATATATATAAAACATCTCTATAACACATTCATTCCTTTCACAAGGCTATAGCTTCTTTTGTTAGCAAAAGATAATTACCAGCATGACATTCAAATGTAAAATTTTTCTTCACCAACTGGGACTTTGGGAGGTAAGTTTCTCCTGTTATCTGATAAAGATACTACCAAGTGGTAAGTATGAAAAAATTATCTCTAGCACAAAATATAAAGACTGCAATAAATCTCATTCTTTCATCACTCCTCTAGTTTAAATTTAAATAAATTACCCGGCAAGAATAGAACAGAGTAGGCCTTGCTGTACTGTGCTATTCCTTGTGGTCAGAGTTAGCAAACCACTTCAGTATTCCTGCCTTGAGAACCCCATGAACAGTATGAAAAGGCAAAATGATAGGACACTGAAAGAGGAACTCCTGAGGTCAGTAGGGGCCAATATGCTACTGGAGATCAGTGGAGAAATAACTCCAGAAAGAATGAAGGGATGGAGCCAAAGCAAAAACAATACCAAGTTGTGGATGTGACTGGTGATAGAAGCAAGGTCTGATGCTGTAAAGAGCAATATTGCATAGGAACCTGGAATGTCAGGTCCAGTAACCAAGGCAAATTGGAAGTGGTCAAACAGGAGATGGCAAGAGTGAACGTTGACATTCTAGGAATCAGCGAACTCAAATGGACTGGAATGGGTGAATTTAACACATATGACCATTATATCTACTACTGTGGGCAGGAATCCCTAAGAAGAAATGGAGTAGCCATCATGGTGAACAAAAGAGTCTGAAATGCAGTACTTACTTGGATGCAATCTCAAAAATGACAGAATGATCTCTGTTCGTTTCCAAGGCAAACCATTCAATCTCATAGTAATCCAAGTTTATGCCCCAACCAGTAGCACTGAAGAAGCTGAAGTTGAACGGTTCTATGAAGACCTACAAGACCTTTTAGAACTAACACCCAAAAAAGATGTCCTTTTCATTATAGGGGACTGGAATGCAAAAGTAGGAAGTCAAGAAACACCTGGGGTAACAGGCAAATTTGGCCTTGGAATATGGAATGAAGCAGGGCAAAGACTAATAGAGTTTTGCCAAGAAAATGCACTGGTCATAGCAAACACCCTCTTCCAACAACACAAGAGAAGACTCTACACATGGACATCACCAGATGGTCAACACCAAAATCAGATTGATTATATTCTTTGCAGCCAAAAATGGAGAAGCTCTATACTGTGAGCAAAATCAAGACCAGGAGCTGACTGTGGCTCAGATCATGAACTCCTTATTGCCAAATTCAGACTTAAATTGAAGAAAGTAGGGAAAACCACTAGACCATTCAGGTATGACCTAAATCAAATCCCTTATGATTATACAGTGAAAGTGAGAAATATATTTAAGGGACTAGATTTGATAGACAGAGTGCCTGATGAACTATGGACAGAGGTTCGTGACACTGTACAGGAGACAGGGATCAAGACCATCCCCATGGAAAAGAAATGCAAAAAAGCAAAATGGCTGTCTGGGGAGGCCTTACAAATAGCTATGAAAAGAAGAGAAGCAAAAAGCAAAGGAGAAAAGGAAAGATATAAGCACCTGAATTCAGAGTTCCAAAGAATAGCAAGAAGAGATAAGAAAGCCTTCCTCAGCGACCAATGCCAGGAAATAGAGGAAAACAACAGAATGGGAAAGACTAGAGATCTCTTCAAGAAAACTAGAGATACCAAGGGAACATTTCATGCAAAGATGGGCTCAATAAAGGACAGAAATGGTATGGACCTAACAGAAGCAGTAGATATTAAGAAGAGGTGGCAGGAATACACAGAAGAACTGTACAAAAAAAGATTTTCATAAACAAGATAATCATGATGGTGTGATCACTCACCTAGAGCCAGACATCCTGGAATGTGAAGTCAAGTGAGCCTTAGAAAGCATCACTACAAACAAAGCTGGTGGAGCTGATGGAATTCCAGTTGAGCTCTTTCAAATCCTGAAAGATGATGCTGTGAAAGTACTGCCCTCAATATGCCAGCAAATTTCGAAAACTCAGCAGTGGCCACAGGACTGGAAAAGGTCCATTTTCATTCCAATCCCAAAGAAAGGCAATGCCAAAGAATGCTCAAACTACCACACAATTGCACTCATCTCACAAGCTAGTAAAGTAATGCTCAAAATTCTCCAAGCCAGGCTTCAACAATACATGAACCATGAACTTCCTGATGTTCAAGCTGGTTTTAGAAAAGGCAGAGGAACCAGAGATCAAATTGCCAACATCCTCTGGATCATGGAAAAAGCAAGAGAGTTCCAGAAAAACATCTATTTCTGCTTTATTGACTATGCCAAAGCCTTTGACTGTGTGGATCACAAGAAACTGTGGAAAATTCTGAAAGAGATGGGAATACCAGACCACCTGACCTGCCTCTTGAAAAACCTGTATGCAGGTCAGGAAGCAACAGTTAGAACTGGAAATGGAAAAACAGACTGGTTCCAAATAGGAAAAGGAAGACGTCAAGGCTGTATATTGTCACCCTGCTTATTTAACTTATATCCAGAGTACATCATGAGAAAAGCTGGGCTTGCAGAAGCACAAGCTGGAATCAAGATTGCCAGGAGAAATATCAATAACCTCAGATATGCAGATGACACCACCCTTATGGCAGAAAGTGAAGAGGAACTCAAAAGCCTCTTGATGAAAGTGAAAGTAGAGAGTGAAAAAGTTGGCTTAAAGCTCAATATTCAGAAAACGAAGATCTGGCATCTGGTCCCATCACTTCATGAGAAATAGATGGGGAAACAGTGGAAACAGTGTCAGACTTTATTTTTGGGGGCTCCAAAATCACTGCAGATGGTGATTGTAGCCATGAAATTAAAAGACGCTTACTCCTTGGAAGGAAAGTTATGACCAACCTAGATAGCATATTCAAAAGCAGAGACATTACTTTGCCAACAAAGGTCTGTATAGTCAAGGCTATGGTTTTTCCAGTGGTCATGTATGGATGTGAGAGTTGGACTGTGAAGAAGGCTGAGTGCCGAACAATTGATGCTTTTGAACTGTGGTGTTGGAGAAGTCTCTTGAGAGTCCCTTGGACTGCAAGGAGATCCAACCAGTCCATTCTGAAGGAGATCAGCCCTGGGATTTCTTTGGAAGGAATGATGCTAAAGCTCAAACTCCAGTAGACTGGCCACCTCATGTGAAGAGTTGACTCATTGGAAAAGACTCTGATGCTGGGAGGGATTGGGGGCAGGAGGAGAAAGGGACGACAGAGGATGAGATGGCTGGATGGCATCACCGACTTGATGGACATGAGTCTGAGTGAACTCCGGGAGTTGGTGATGGAGAGGGAGGCCTGGTGTGCTGCAATTCATGGGGTAGCAAAAAGTCGGACATGACTGAGCGACTGAACTGAACTGAACTGAATATCAACTGAATGCTTTCTACACACCAATCAGTGTTCAACATACTCTACATCCACTAATACCTTTTGTATGCACAACCATAAGAAATTCTATTACATTCAGTATTTTGTACAAGTTGAAAGCAGGATACAAAGAGGTGAAGTAAAATAACTTACCTGAAGCTATACAATGGCTAAAGGAGGGATTCAAAATTAGGTAGTCTGTCTTTTGTTTCCACATTTTTAACCACCACATGATACACTGCATTGTAATTAGTCAAATGGACAAGGCTCCTATATGCCATTCAAGGGTGTCTCCGTTCCTGCCATCTGTCTTTTTTTTTCTTTGTTTTTGTAGAATATGTGCTACCCCTAACTCAAAGTGCATGGTGCTCAGAAGCATAGTGATAACATATGAGTCTTCCAGGGCAGAAAGCTCACTGTCAATAAAAATCTCCAGACATAGTTCTGAAGGGGCCATTTTTCTTTTACTGTTAAGAGTTTCCAAAGAAAGACATTCTAGGTGATATAGTTATTTCTCTTTCTTTCCTTATAATCATAAATAAAAGGCTAAAGTGTGCAGATCTAATAGTGTGCTAAGTGTAACACTTTCATACTCTAGTTACTATAACATTTATTGCCTATTTTAGATGAAGAAATACGTTTTGGAAGGCAAAAGAAGCTCTTCAGTATCTACTAAGTGGTAGAGCTCAGGTTTAAGACAATTTCTGTCTGAATCCAAAGCCCACACCTCTAACCACTAATCTGAAAAGGTGCAGCAACATAAGGTAATTCACTTCACAGAGAATTGTGACCCTATATGGGGATGACTCTAGGAGAATTTTAGGAGGAGGAGAGCACTTTGAATCTGGCTCATATTGCCATTTTTCCTACTTCAAAGAGCAAAAATCTCTGAGGTAATTATGAAGTGTCTCTCTCTCTCTTTTTTTTTTTAACAAATCCTAGATGACTATGATATTTAGAAAATGCTAGGATTAGGTACCTATTCCAGAACTTTCCCTACCTGAAAAGAAAGCACAAATACCTGAAAAATATACTTGAGAATATTTAGCCAAAAGGATTTTTAGGCAGAAAGGTGCTATATCTTTCTGCCCTCATATGCTCTCCACTGTCACTTACAAGATATTAGAATATTTTTTTATAAATATTAAATGAAAAAAGAATATAATTTTATTTGTCTCTAAATACTGACCAAAAAGGTTTTTGTTGCCAGATTGCTTTTCTTCCCTCATGATGTTTGATATATATATCAAGAAAAATACTATTTTACTTTAAAGACTATTACACATTTAAATAATAGAATTAAGTGAACAAATATTTATTATGAACACATCCTAATGACTTGTGTAGCTAAAAGAAAACTATTTTATCAATGGATATGAATGTAAAATATGGAGAATTTGATCCTTGAAAAATTTTGGCTTTGAGATAACTAAGATAGTTCATATGTTCAAAAATCTTTACATAGCCTTCATGACACGGCAAAGTTTTTTTATCTTCCATTTCTGGCAATCTGTGATAAAATCATTCAAACTTTGAATCAATAACTATTTCACAGAGGAAAAAGAAAAATCAAACAAACAATCTAATGAAGCAACTTAGAACACCAATGGGCACACGCAACAAAGTCTCAAAAAATTCCTGCCCTTTCTAGTAAAAAGACCAGGAAATGACTAGCAATACAGAAAACGTTTATGCAATAATTATCTTACTCAAACTAAAGACTACAAGAAAACCTAATCCCAACCCCAACCCACCAACACAAGATAATTGGGGAGCCTAGATTTTTACCTCATGTGGCTGTAACTAGGAATGGCTCCAACTCCCAGGGTTCTGATTCTGAGAAGCCCAAGTGGTAAGCAGGGCCCTTCATTCCCATCAACTGGTAACAAGTTCCCTTCTACTTGTGGTGTCAGTAGAAACCAAGTGAGGTAGAAGACCTGTGCTTCCCCCACACCAGTCAGTAATCAGGTACACTTCTCAATGGGCTGGTGTCAAAGGAGGCCTAGTAGAAAATCAGGAATTCTACTACCACTAATTGCAATGAGGCCAACCTATCTCTGGTATCACCCACTGCTCTATGGTGTCAGTGTCAATGGAGACCAACAGTAAGCAGTAATAAAGTATCTTTGCCCTCCCCAGCCAGCGTGATATCATGAAAACCTAGTATAGAGTCAGAACTTCCAACCCTGTCCTGCAGTAATGAAGAGTCCTTCCCCTGCTAGAGTGTCAAAAGAGGTTAGATGGGGAATTGGACTTCCACTCCCACTTGACAGTAATGAGGTAGCACCACTCTTTCCCCACCAGCCCAGTGTTAAATGAAGTCAGCTAAAGCACACATTTAACTAAGATCCAGAGTCTCACAACATAATACTCAAAACATACAGTTATACTTAAAAATCATTTGGTATAATCAGAACCAGAAAAACTCAATTTGAATGAGAAATGGCAGTCAACAGACACCAACACCAAGATGACATAGATGTTGTAATTATTTCACTAGGACTGTAAAGCAGCCATCATAAATATGCTTCAATAAGTAATTACAAACATGCTTGAAACAAATGAAAAAATATAATACCTTGGCAAAGAAATAGAAGACATTAAGAAGAATCAGTAACTAAACTAAAATAAAGCACTAGATGAGCTCAATAGCAGAATGGAAATGACAAAGAAAAAAATCAGTGAGCTTGAAAATAAAACAATAGAAGTCCCCCAATCTGAACAACAGAGAGAAATGGACTGAAACAACAAGTGATCAAAACTTTAAAATGTATAGAGGTGAAGAAGACAGTAGTAGTTGCCAGGGATTAGGAATGTATGGGAGGTAGGGGTGTGACTATAAAGAGGTTGTAACATGAGGAAGATCTTAGAAATGATAGGATACTTCTATATCTTTATTGCATTGGTGGTTCCATGGAGCTACATGTGTGATAAGATGTCACAGAACTACACACACACACCACTATCAATTTACTAAATTTAATACTTTTCATTACTGTTCTTATTTATTTTTTCAGTAAAAAATTTCACAAGTGTAATGGCCTTAAGCAATGGAATTTATTATCACACAGTTCTGGGTCACAAGTCTGGGCACAGTGTGGCTCAGCTGATTTTTTACTCCTGGTTTCATGGAGCCTAAATCATGGTGCTGGCAGGTTGCATTCCTTTGAGAGGTTTTGGGTTAACTCCACTTTCAAGCTCATGCAGGTTATTGGTAGAATTCAGTTCCTTGTGGTTGTAAGATGAAAACCTCTGCTTCCCTACTGGGTATTGGTAGGGGTCATTATTAATTTCCAGAGGTTACCTGTATTTCTTGGCTCATGGACTCCTTTCTTCATCGTCAAAGCCAGCAGTTGCAGGTCAAGTACTTCTCACTCTCCAAATCTCTCTGACCTTTCTCTCTGCTTTCATTTATCCTCTGTTTTCTTCTTTCCACCACATCTGACTTCAATTGGAGAAATTTTCTCTGCATTCAAGGGCTCAAGTGATTAGATTATGTCAAACTGGACAATCCAGGATAAATGTCCTTATTTTAAGATCCATAAACTTATGGTATTGGTATTTTTCCTTCACAGCAGTACCTGGGTTAGTGTTCAAATAATCAGGAGATGGGAATCTTGAGGAGACATTGCTAAAATTCTGCTTATCACAATTATGCAAAATATAACCATGGGAGGAAACTGGATAATGGTTATATCAAATCTCTATGCTATTTTGGCAACTTTTTGTGAATTTATAATTACTTCAAAATGAAAAGTTTTTAAAATGCATAGAAGAAAACTAAAAGCAAAATAAATATATTTTTTATCAAAAAATATTTTCCACCACCAGAGGACCTACAGTGAAAGAAATACTAGGGAAGGTCCTTAAAGTAGGAAAATTTTTATCTCAGTTGGAGATATGGAATTGCAGGAAACAAAGACACTTAAAAGGGTAAATATGTGAGGAAAATCTAAGTTAATATTAATTTTATAATACAGTAAAAATGACAGGCTAGGTTTAAAATATATATAGAATTGAAATGCACATCAAGAATAGCATAAAGAGAAGGAAGGACTTAAATGGAGTTCAAGTGTTTTAATATATTTACTTTTATATAATATATTTACTTATATATACTTTTATATAATTTTAATATATTTAATATATTGTTAGGAAGTTTAAAATGATTAAACTGAAGATGACACTAGAAAAGTTAAGGATGTATATTATAGTCTTTAGTGTAACCACTAAATGGATGATGAAAGATTGTATTAACAAGCCGACAGAGACAAAGAAGTGGGAAAATAAAAGATTCTGCCACATTCACCCAAGAGATAACTAGAAAGGAGAAACCAGCAATGAATATTAGGTGGGACAAAGAGAAGATTCAAATATATCAACAAATACATTAAATGTAAGCAGGCCACATCTTCTAATTAAAAGGCAAAGACTGTAAGAACAGATAACAAAAAACTACACACTGCTTAGAAGAAACACATTTAACGTAAGGAAACAAGTTGAAAGTAAAGGATGGAAAAAAAAAACATGCACATAAAGCTACTCTTCCACAAAAAAGACACCCTAATATAGCTATGTTAAAATCACAAAAAAAAAGAGATTAAAGAAAACTGATAGAGACATTTTATGATGTTGAAAGTGCCAATCTTCCCAGAAGATATAATTCTTAACATGTAGGTACTAATAGCATAACAAAATATGTTAAGTAAAAACTGGCAGAATTAATAAAATTTGGCAAATTCACAAGTGTGGTTAGAGATTTTATTAAGCATTTCTCAGTAACAAAATAGATTAAAATAAATCAGGAAGGATATAAAATATTTGAATTAGCACAACTAATAAACTTTATCTAATTCACATATGTATAATAACATTTAAGAACATTCATTTTAATGCCCACAGAACATTTTTAAAAATTGCGCATATAAACCAAGCAGCTAGTCTTAAACTGCAAAAGATTGAAATCATACAATGTTCTTTTATTACAGTGGAATTAAGACTGAAATCTATAACAACATTAAAAATTAACTAGAAGATGGTTAAATGTTTGGAAACTAAGTAATACATTTGTAAAGAACACATGGATCAAAAAAAGAAATTCCAATGAAAATTAGAAAATGTTTGGAAGTGAAAAAATAACTGAAATACGGTATATCAAAATTCACAGAGTACAGCAAAAACTTGTGCTTGAAGGAAAATTTATAGCTTTATTTGTATATATCAGGGGAAAATGTCAGGCTAAAAATCCAGTAACATTTCTAGAGAAGTTAGAAATAGAAGAGTAAATGTTATCCTACCTTTTTTTATTTGCAAATATTTTAAATCCTTGAGTTTTCAAGCTAGAGCTTTCTAAATCCATATATTCTTTGAAGAGATGTCGTAATTGTTGGATTTAAAATGATAGGTGCCTCTAGGAGGAACTCACCATTAGTCAGTTTAGAGGGTTTAATCAAACCCCCTAATTTGTATTTGAAATTGTTGCTGCCATATTGTGAACCTGTTAACAGCATCTATATCTTAATGGAGATTTAATGTGGCTGTATTTTCTAGTTTGAAATGCTATTGTAAGTATTAATACATGTTTTTAAAGCTCTTATAAATCTGTAGATGAAAAGATCAATATACATGCAAAAGCTTGGTTTTTCAAACCATTTACAATGTTCAGAATAAAAGAAAGAAGAGAAAAATTGAAATGTGAACTGAACCACAAAATTGGAGTGTTTACTTTCCTCTCTTCATTTTTAAAACAAGCAAGGCTCAGAGTAATGAAAGATAAAGGTAGCTATAGAATTGGTTTTCCAACTCATGAACAGTAGTTCTAAAAATAAGCTAACTGGCTGAAGAAAGACATAGGAAGCTCTTAAATAAAACAAGTAACTAGTATTTTTCAATTTGATAATAATGAGAAAGTAGGTATCAAATTTGACCAAACTTTTCAGTGGATTTCTTATTATTCACTCACCAACTCATTCATTCAACCACACATAAATCCAAGAGATACTTGTTAACTCTGACAGGCACTGTAATAGTGCAGGAGATATAATGGTGAGCAGAGATGTGCTTTCTTTCCTCTTGGTTAGGAGAGAACGACATTAAAACAGTCAAATAAATAAATAAGTACAGACTGAGATTCTCTCCTATGACAGAGAGGCACAGGGCGTTTTGTGAGATTAACAGGACATTTGGTGTAGAGGGTATGAGAAAGCTCGAGCTAGGTCTTATATGAGCATCAGTTTGTAAGATAGAGGTTGGTTAATTAGGTCAAAGAGAGAAGTGAAGGGGAAGAGCCTTCTGGGCAGAAGAAATAATACAAACAAAGGCTTCTGGTTGGTGTAAGGAACTGAATCAAGGCCAGTGTGGCCAAACAAAGAACATGAGGGGAAAGAAGGAAAGGGGGAAGCTGAAGAGAGAGTGAAGAAGGTGGGATGGAGGTGTGGAGGTCAGCAGAGATTCCTGGAGTCTCAAAGGCCATCTTCAAGATTTTTTCTATCTCCTAATAGCAAAGCAAAACTGGGAATGGTTTTTACTTTCTTCAGATTGGCCAGGGCTTTAGCTTCCAAGGGGAGGCAATGTCCTTCCAAACATTGTTCCAAGCTCCAACCTACCATCTTCTCACATAAATGATGCAGAAGATCCCCATTGATCTCCTGGAATGGGGGAAGTGACACCTGTTAAAAAATACTGTACTAAACATATCATTTCCTTGCTAAAACCTGTCACTTCTTTTTGCCAAATCTACTTTTAATGATTCCTGCTTCTGCCAACCCATTATATGTACCGTCGCCTACACAAATCGTCCCTACTTTCTTCCACTTTTGGTCATGTTGCTCTTTGCTCCATGAAAGCTCCATGCAGCTTTCACCTAAACTGCAACTATCTTACACAACAAGCTCGAAGTTGCATCTCCCTTTTCTTTAGGACATTCCCACCCACAGCCAGGTCCTTCTGGCCTGCATTGCACACTCACTAAGCACACCCCATAAGCAAAGAAAGCTCTCAGGAAATTTGAAGAGCTGGAAGTGAGAAGCCACCAACGTGCATTGGAAAACGATGTTCCTGTAGGATGTGGTAGGAGTACTTTCAGCAGCTGCCACAACCATTTCATACTTTTGCTGTTGCATGTATTTCTACTTGTAATTCTTTTCTTCCAATTTTTATATTTTAAAAAGCTTACCCAGAGATTTTGCCTCTCCACAAGGACTTTCCTAATTGCACCAACATAATGTGGTCTTTTCAGGCTGGAAGTTTCTGTGATTCTTATTGCACATAATATTACAGTCTGCCTTGGATTATATTTATTTATATGTGGATTTCAATGATTGACTCTTGAAATTTGTGATCCCCACATTTCTTTTTTTTTTTTTCCTGCAAGGCCTAACACAATATTTTGCCCATAGTAAGTGCTCAGTAAATACTGGTTGGATTAAATTGTGTTCCACATTAAAAATGACTAAGCACAAAATGTACTTATGTTCTCCACCATGCAAGTGTTATAGTCAGCCTCTTGGGAAATGTTTGCTGGAATATCTCTTCTCCTTCTTTAATGAATTTTGATCTTACATCGCATTTAAATGCCTTGGAGATACAAAAGACAAATATATCCTCATGTAATTTAAATGACAATCAGCGGGCTATTTTTTCCTTATTAATATACAGAATGTTGGTGGTCACAGCAGGTAACTGATGAGACTGATGTCAACGTCCTGATAATTGTCTGCCTGATTGCTCCCAGTCTGGGAGGCCGCATAATCACAGAAACAACAAGTGATTTGATCAGGACCAGGATAGTTCATCGATTGTCCTCAAGTGAGCTGGGTGTTGGCATTGGATGAGCTAACTGTGATATCTCAGGGGAGCCCCTCAGGAAGAAATCAATATTAAGATTTCAAAATATTATAGAAAGGAACTACAGGAAGCTTCTATGAGATGCAATCCTAGGAGTACTTGGTGTCATGGAAGGAGACTTGATGCGATCAGTCATCACATCAGACTCTATTAATTGGGACTCCAGCCAAAGGCATTTAAAAAGGTTTGAGGATCCTAACAGATGACTCAGCCATGTGATTACTTTGGCTTCCATGCTTCTCAACAGTTTTCTAAACAGTCTGAACTATATATTAACCAATTGTTAACAAAAATATTCTCCAAACAAAATCATTGTTTCTCCAATGGAATCATTGTTCATTCCATTCTTCAATGGAAATCATTGTTTCCATTACAGGATAGGGAAATATGCAGGTGACAAGGCCTTAGTAGTGATTAAAGGACATATTACTTTTGACAATGACTTTTAATACATAAAAATGTTGCACATATGTTGAAATTTTATCCTTCACTTGACAGCATTTTTAGATAAGCGACATTCGCACAATTAGGTAATCTACCTTGTGGGTTGAATATTCCCAAACTTTGGCATACAGGCTTTCCTTGCTCCAAGCCATTGCCATTCCTGTCTGGTTCTTTGGAGTCAATTTTACTTTTAATTTAAAACCTTTCAGTAGCCAGGTTTCTCCCCTTCCTTATACATTATGCTCACTGATTTATGACATCTAGGAGTTCAAGGAAAGCAAAAGGATACAGCAAAGTTCATACCTAACTGGTACTGCTGTGTTGATTTGGCACAAGAGCTTTCTGAACTTGCTAAGTGCTGAAAACTAATTTGTCCTCTGTGAAGCACCTTTATGAGTTCTTTGTAGTCCCCAATCTCTGAGGATCTCCAACATGCTATTCCTTCCCTAAAGATTAACACATTTCTACCCTTTTTCAGACTTTAAGAATACAGCAATACCATTAGCTTCTCTCAGCCAAAGTCCATTTGTTCTTCTAGATGGTCTTCTGAGTTAAGACTTCTTTTGCAAAAAGGCCAGGGAAAACTCACACATTCTCCCAACTAAGTCTGTAAGTACAATTATTTTCCAAAGGGCAGACACAGAAGCCAGCTTCTCATTTTACATATTTCTCACAGAAAGCAGAAGGCAGAGCCCAGTCCACAGTGTCTCCACCAAAATACATTAAGCTTTTCTAACAATTTCCTTTGACCAAGGGCTTGCAATTGTCCATTACCCACTGAACTATGGCTTGACAAGTCTTTGGTCAGGCTTCTGTCTTATCTATATGTCCCTAAACTCTGGCTTACTTTGAAAGAGTACTTAAGTACATGCGCTTTAACAGATCATTCTGAGAATCAGCTGATGATTTAGAGAAATATTTCCTGTTAAACTTCCCTGATTATGCTTTCTTCTCACCCCTACCAGTTACCCTGTCCCCCATAGAGTTCCAGCTAGTCCTGTTTTGTTGTTGTTCAGTGGCTAAATCGTGATTGACTCATCGTGACTCCATAGACTGAGGGTTCCCTGCCCTTCACTATCTTCTGGAATTTGCTCAAACTCGTGTCCATTAATTTGGTGATGCCATCCAACCACCTCATTCTTTCTTAACTCCTTCTCTTCCTGCCTTCAGTCTTTCTCAGCATCAGGGTCATTTCCAATGAGTTGGCTCTTCCCATCAGGTGGCCAAAGTATTGGAGCTTCAACTTTAGCATCAGTCTTTCCAATGAAAGGTTGAATATTGATTGATTGGTTTGATTTTCTTGCATCCAAGGGACTCTCAAGAGTCTTCTCCAGTACCACAGTTTGAAAGTATCAATTCTTTGGTGCTCAGCCTTCTTTATGGGCCAACTCTCATGTCTGTACATGACTACTGGAAAAACCACAGCTTTGACTATAAGGACCTTTGTCAGCAAAGCAATGTCTCTGCTTTTTAGTACATTGTCTAGGTTTCTCATAGCTTTTCTTCCAAGGAGCAAACGTCTTCTAATTTCATGGTTGAAGTCAATGTCTGCAGTGATTTTGGAGCCCAAGAAAAGAAAATCTGTCACTGTTTCCACTTTTTCCCCATCTATTTGCCATGAAGTGATGGGGCCGTTGTTGAGTTTTAAGTCAGCTTTTTCATTCTCCTCTTTCACCTTCATCAAGAGGCTCTTCAGTTCCTCTTCACTCTCTGCCAATAGGGTGGTTTCATCTGTATATCTGAGATTATTGATATTTATCCCTGCAATCTTGATTCCAGCTTGTGATTCATCCAGACCAGCATTTCACATGATGTACTCTGCACATAAATTAAGTAAGCAGGGTGACAATATATAGTCTTAAAGTACTCCTTTCCCAATTTTGAACCAGTCTGTTGTTCCATGTCCAATTCTAACTGTTGCTTCTTGATCTTCATACAGGTTTCTCAGGAGACAGGTAAGGTGGTCTGGTATTCCCATCTCTTTAAGAATTTTCCAGTTTGTTGTGATCCATACAGTTAAAGGCTTTTGAGTAGTCAATGAAACAGAAGTAGTGTTTTTATTTTTTATTTTTTTTCCTTTCTGGAATTACCTTTCTTTCTCAATGATCCAGTGGATCTTTGAGATTTTGGCAATTTGATCTTTGGTTCCTCTGACTTTTCTAAATCCAGATTGTACATTTGGAAGTTCTCAGTTCACATACTGAAATTTGCTCAAACTCATGTCCATTTAGTTGGTGATGCCATCCAACCATCTCATTCTCTGTCACCCTCTTATCCTCCTGCCTTCAATCTTTCCCAACATCAGGGTCTTTTCCAGTGAATCAGATCTTCACATCAGGTGGCCAAAGTATTGGCACTTCAGCTTCAGCATTAGTTCTTCCAATGAATGTTCAGGGTTGATTTCCTTTACAATTGACTGGTTTGATCTCCTTGCAGTTCAAGGGACTCTCAAGAGTCTTCTCCAGCACCACAGTTCAAAAGTTTCAATTCTTTGGAGCTCAGCCTTCTTTATGGTCCAACTCTCACATCCATACATGACTGCTGGAAAAACCAGAGCACCACCTGGGAAGCCCAATTTGTAGGGTGCATCACTTCTTTTAAAGGAAGGACTTGATATGTATGTTTGGCTTAGTCAGTTCAGTCAGTTTAGTTCAGTCGCTCAGTTGTGTCAGACTCTGCGACCCCATGAATCGCAGCACGCCAGGCCTCCCTGTCCATCACCAACTCCCGGAGTTCACTCAGACTCACGTCCATTGAGTCAGTGATGCCATCCAGCCATCTCACCCTCTGTCGTCCCCTTCTCCTCCTGCCCCCAATCCCTCCCAGCATCAATGGGAAACAGATGGGGAAATAGTAGAAACAGTGTCAGACTTTATTTTGGGGGGCTCCAAAATCACTACAGATGGTGACTGCAGCCATGAAATTAAAAGACGCTTACTCCTTGGAAGGAAAGTTATGACCAACCTAGATAGCATATTCAAAAGCAGAGACATGACTTTGCTAACAAAGGTCCGTCTAGTCAAGGCTATGGTTTTTCCAGTGGTCATGTATGGATGTAAGAGTTGGACTGTGAAGAAAGCTGAAGAATTGATGCTTTGGAACTGTGGTGTTGGAGAAGTCTCTTGAGTGTCCCTTGGACTGCAAGGAGATCCAACCAGTCCATTCTAAAGGAGATCAGCCCTGGGATTTCTTTGGAAGGAATGATGCTAAAGCTGAAACTCCAGTACTTTGGCCACCTCATGCAATTAGTACATTGAAACATTATGATTTTACATATCATAAATTATGATTTTACATAATCATAAAAATTGTTATTTTACAACTGTGAGTTTTCCAGTTATAGGGCAGTGCATGGGGCAAACGTTGGAAGTAAAAAACTATTCGAGAAAAAAAAGTGTGATTTTTTTTTTCAGTTAAATCTTTGAAAAGTTCTAAGCATATGAATGCAAATTTCCCCATTATGTCTGATAGCACAGATTATTATATTAAGGAGAACACTTTTAGCTAAGTAATGTATACCCATTTTGTAATGTCCTTTTCAAAACTAAAATATCCCACCTAGTTAGGCAAAGGGCAGGTTATACAGAGCCCTAAACTCCAGGGTGAGAAGTCTGCATTTTATTCTCAGTGAGATGGAAGGTTTTGGATGATTTCCAACAGGGAATTCTCATAATTTACACTTTTAAAAGCTCCCTCTTGGCTCTTAGGGTGGAGAAAGAATGCTAGAGGACAGGAATAGCAGTTAGGAATACAGTCTAGATAAAAGATGATGGCTATTTGGACACAGTGCAGCTACCAAGCAACTCAGAATGAATCTTTCGGGGGCCGAGGCTGAAGAAACTGTCAAGTCACACAAAAGGGCATACTTAAGTAGGGTGCATGTTTTTTGTTTTCTCTCACCTTTTTTGCTTTCACAGGGCACATATTCACCCATCTTCACCACATATTACCCCCAACTCCTGCCCTGGCTGTGGTCACCTTAGACTTCTTTCTCTCTTCAACAATTTTAATCTTGGCAACTGAGAAGACATCAACTTTGGGCATCAAGTATGCAAAAACTTTAGGTATAAAACACCAATCACCCTTTAACTTCAGAGAAAGTAGGCGAAAAGCACTACCACTTAGTGGTCATTGCACTGTTTGATATCTACCCTTCCTGGGGTCAAATTCTAGATCCAGTGATAATCAACTATGATCTCGGACAAGCTGCTGAAATCCTCTGTGCCTCAATCGCCTTATATGTAAAACAGGAATACCAACAGTACATATCTCACATGATTGTTACAAAGATTCCATGAGTTGACATTTACAAAGTGCTTAGAACTCTACCTAACACGTAATACATGCTACTTGGGTATTTGCTCTTATCATTACTTACCTTTTACAGCTGCATGAGAAATAGATACATAATGCCTGAAAAGCACTCAGCACAGGGGCTCACACATACAAAGTGAGCATCCAATGAATGCTCAACTATTATTACTTTGCTCAAATATGACACAAACCTTAGCAATGATCCTTTTTTTTTTTTTTTTTTTACCTATCTTGCAGTTTCTATTTTCTTTTTCAGCCCCTATGAGGTCATCTATGCCTGTGCCTGTGTCTGCAATGAGTATATTTAACCTTGGAGCCAAGACAAAAGATACTGGAAAAGAGGCAGAAGACACAGGCTCATTTCCCAGTTTTTCTGCTTTATTTAAAAAATAAATAAAACTGCTTCTCTTAAGAGTTAGGTACCACATTTTTGAGACTCCAGCTGAGGTAAATTCGTTGAATAGTTCATTAATTTTAGCACTCTTACATGAAATGAAAGCAGTTTTAGAAAGTGCACCTTTGTCTGGGTTAATTAGTAAATGAGAATATTGGGACTTTAGTGCATTTTTTTGCTTCAGCAATTCCTGTAATTATTTTTTTAGGTTCATGTTCCATATAAACTGTATTACAAAGATACTTTTAATACCCATTTTGTGATACAGGAATATTAGTAGTGTTCAAGATACATCAGGGGACGGAGGACAGTATAAGGGCTGTGTTGCTTAAAGAAAAGAAAGAAACTAAAGAGAAAGGAATTGAGGAAAAGAGATGAGGCTGTCAAAACGAGAAAGGACACAGTGAAGAGAGAACAGCACCAAAAGGAGGCTCCCTTAAGAGCCTGTTCCATTTTGCCATCTGACTCCCTGGATCCAAACCTCATTTTTATCACCTTAATGTTTATATTGTTAGTGACATCCTTGACTTCTGTAACTTCTGCAAGCCTCATAAGGAATCTCTCCAATTATTGGAGTTTTTCACAGGTCTTTAAAAGTATCTGGCAGCAAGATTATGTTACATGACAGTAAACAGATGCTTAGTCATGGAATGATGAGTACAGGTGCTGGGTGCTGCCTGAATCAGTGCAGAGTATATTTTTTTCCCTTCCTTTTGGTTTCAACCAATTTATTAGAATAAAATTGGCATCAGATGCCCAGATTAACATGTATACTGCCTCCTTTATTTGGCTGTAAAAAAAAAAATTAGAGAATCCCTTCCGCTCACATCCCCATATTGTCTGCTGCTCCAGGTTAAACTGTAGTGTGATATGTATCCAACCTGCCTGGATGAGGGGAAGGCTCATTCTTGTGCGCAGTGTAGTGACGACTGTGCAAAATTACAAGAAGGTCAAGAAGAAACCTGGAAAGCACCCGAGGAAGATAGAGTTTTATAAAACTATATAAGGTCATTGAGTCAGAAGCAGTTTTCCTTGTTCCAGGACTATCTGGCTAGTTTGGGAATTAAGGTTTAGAGAGTAACAAAATCTGTATCAGATAATTTACATAGTCATTTTATCCATCCTTTGCTACCATGTTATAAAGTATCAAAAGCCCTATTTTACAGATTGGAAAACTGGTTCAGAGGAGTAAAATAACCAGCCTAAGGTGATGCTGCGTGTTGGAGTATTTATAAAATTAAATACTCAAGACAAGTTTGAGTCTAAGATTATCCCTGTACCTGTGTGATCAGCAAAGTGATTCTTGGTCTTAAGCACAGGCTTCAGAGAACCAGAACATATGTTTTTTAGGTAGTATTACTCAGGCTGGTGGAATGTAACACAGAGAAAATGACATCACAGATGTTCCTATGTGTCACACACACTGGCTATTTAAGTGTTTGTAACAGAATCCTACTCCAATAGGATTTTAGATGCACATGGCAAAAGAAATCTAATCCTGCCTGGGGCCCAGAACTCCCTGGCAGCTGAGGATGCAGGGGTTCTCCCCTAGGATCCTGGTGATGGACACTGTGCCTTGTCCTAGGATCCTTGAGGATCCTGAAGCAAAGGTTGCTCTTGATTCCAAGAGTCTCCATATCCTACATCTGACCACCCTAGATGGTAAAAAGTGCTCTCTCACCAATCAATGTATCAACCAATCTCATACACACACACACACATACACACAAACACACACACATACACACAAACACACACACATCTCTCCTTCACATCTCTCTTAAGATTTCTTTGCTTCCTAATGTGCTGTGCTGTGCTTAGTCGATCAGTCATGTCTGACTCTTTGCGACCCCATGGACTGTAGCCCACCAGGCTCCTCTGTCCATGGGGATTTTCCAGGCAAGAATACTGGAGTGGGTTGCCATGTCCTCCTCCAGGGGATCTTCCCAACCCAGGGACTGAACCCAGGTCTCTAGCATTGTAGGTGGGTTCTTTACCATCTGAGCCACCAGGGAAGCCCTTCCTAATAGATTCTCTCAAGAGACTCCATGGAAGCTGGGATGGCTCCAGATCCATAGAACTATGCAGAGACATTTTTGATTATCACAACGACTCATGGGCACTTCTGATCTTTACTCTCATTTACTTCTGGCATAAGGATCAGAGATGCTAAATGTCCCCCAGTCTGTATAAACCCAAACCACACTCCCTGAGCAACAGTCCCTCTGAAGGAGCCCTGCACCCACATCTCCCTACCTTCCCTTCTTCCCACTTTTTAAATCAGTGCCCCATCCCCACCCAACAGCTCATTCCAGCAAGAGCCTTAAGGAAGAGGAGGGGAAATGGATTAACTTATCACCCAAGAAGATAACCTACTGTTCTGAGTTCTGACCTCTGCAGACCCAGGTTCTCCAGTTTCTTGGTTCACAGAGAACTTTGCTTTTTGCTTAGCTTGCTGAATACTCTTTATTGGCAGCTACTCAGAAGGCCCCCATTTGAAAGTCCCAGCCTGTGGGGTTGATTTTTGCTGCCAAAAACAGCAGTTGTTGAAGTCAGCTACATATTGCTGGGTCATCCATAAGGGTTTTGCCTTTTTTTCCTATGTGGAAAACATGTGTTCTGCCAAAGTCATGCCTACCCCCAGCATGGGAGCTGACAGGATTCCATTTGCTTCTAGCATAGGGAGAACTGACCCCTATAAATTACATTCTTCAATAATGGCCTGGCCCAGAGAAATCTGGCATCACCCCCGAATCTTTCTCTTTCCAGACTCTTGTAAGCTAGACAAGAGGAAGGGGGAAGGAAGGAGAGCAGTCAGGAACAACTTCTCAGACTCTGACTCGAGCCCCTGGGTGGATGTGATGCTCCTTAGTATCATCCTTAGTAAGATGTGGAAAACTGCCTGGGAAAAATCTGGAGACAGGAACATCAGGGGTTCGGTGCTGACCTTGTTAAGTCTGAGAGGCCTGTTAGACTTACTTAAATGGAGATGTTCGATGGCAGTTTGGTCCGTGAGTTAGACTCCAGGGAGTGGCCAAGATTGAGATATACATTCGGGAGAGATGCACAGTTCTAAGTCTGTGGACTGAAGATGACCTAAAGAGAGAAACAAAAAGACATCTCAGTCTTAGCTGCAAGGTTTAGAACCACTGAGTACAAAATCATTACCGGGTTCTGAGTCTGGCAAATATTACTAACAGACTGTCTAGTTATGATGTCTAGTGTATGAAATTAACTACTGGAGTGTCAGTTTTACATATACCATTGCTGTTTCACAACCCCGAAGTAAAGAGTGAGATGGATACGATGGTGAGGTCATGGATGATTTTTAGTTTCTTTCTATATTGTTCAAATTCTCTACAATGAATGTGCAACAATTCTACTACGAGAAAAACACAATAAATATTTTAAACAGTAATAGCCTATATGTGGTGCACAGTGTACTGCAGTCGGTGATGATAAATTCATGCAAACTCCACCACATTATCAGGTGAACACCAGTGTAAGGGTGGGCATTCCTCCTGTAATTTTAAATGAATTATGTATATAAACGTTTATGATTTTAATGATCTAGAATAATGATGCCTCGGTAAAAGTGGTAAGACCAAGATGTCAGCATGATACTTTGGACATAATAAAAGCACATTTATTGAATAGACAAAAGGTCACAACTAAAAGTCACCCTACATGAGTCTATTAGCTTGAGGAGTTCACAGGCGTGTTCCTTACATTTCTCTGTATCTTTTCCAACTCTCCAAATGCAAAGGGATAGCAAAAATGTAATCAGGGAAAAAATTCTTGGCCACAAGTCACATTCCAAAGGAAAAAATAACAACAACAAAATACCCAAGCAAAACCATCAAACCACATCCTGGTAAAAACTTCTCATGTGCCGTGAGGGCATCATCTGGTCCCCATCATTACCAGCTGTGACTTGAACAACCGGAAAAGGCCAGAATGTAGCAAGAGGAGCTAAAATGAAAGGCCCGTGACAAGGCTTTGAAGCTGAGTGTGTTCAGCAGCATTTGTAACTAAGGTGGCGACTAGAGAATTAAAGAAGGAACAGGAGGGCTCAGCCTAAGATAGAGTCACTAGAGCCTATTAATAAAGATGGGAGGAGTCTTTTCAGATCCAAATAAGAATGGCAATTTTCAGATCTATCACAAGAATGTTCTAGTTTTCATTCTGTTGATGTGAATTAATAGCCCACTTGGAGCAGTTTACATGCAGGTACTCAGGGAAATGGGACAGCAAAACTGAAGGACTTTATACCAAGTTGGAAAGAAATGACTCAATACTCTGAAACTGATATCAGCAAACTTAACCCTAACACCAATTTATCACTGCTATATCCTGGAGGCCAGTCCACAGAATCACAACTCCTAAGGATATAAATGTGTGATCAGATAAGTTAATCAAGATAAGCTTCTTACAGCAGAAACTTACACGCAGAGACTTACATGCTATGAGTCTCCCAGAGGGGTAAAACAGACCTGACATTTCCCTCAGTTCTTTGTTTATAAAAACTCTTACCCAGAGCATCCTAGACGAGTGATGTTCCAAAAAACACACTTGATAAATCCTTCTGAGCAGACATTAGGGTCACATAGGATTGATCAGGAAGAACTTTGTGGAAGTTGAAGCAGAGTTTCTAAACAGAGAGGTAAATAATTTGATGGAGAAATAAGAAGATAATTTAAACTGAAGAACCATACAATAGTTCAAAAATTAAATGTGTTTCTGAGGATGAGAACAAGCTATGTCCATGAAAGAGACATGGATTCCAAACTAGGTGTGGCTGAGACAGCTTTCTCTAAGAACTGCGCTGGTGCTGTTCAGTCACTAAGTTCATGTCTGACTCTGCAACCCCATGGACTGTAGCCCCCAAGGCTCCTCTGTCTGTGGGATTTCCCAGGCAGGAATACTAGAGTAGGGTGCCATTTCCTTCTCTGGGAGATCTTCCCAACCCAGGGATCATACCGCCTCTTCTGCATTGCACAAATCCTAACAAATCAAGTAACTGGAAAAAGTCAACCAGCACTTTGAATTATAAAGAGGTCAAAAGTCAACCAGCACTTTGAATTATAAAGAGGTCAATGAGAAATGGTGGGTGAAGATTAAAGAATTTACTAATCTTATAGATAACATACCACAGAAGAGAATTCTTAATTTTAATAATTTTAAATTATTGTTTTGAATAATTTAAGAGTTGTCACAAATTTATAATGATCTACATATTTCAGAGCTAGTACATATTTAACTGGTTTTTATCAATTTGTCTCTTCTATAAGTTAGATTTGTCCCTTGGAAGGCTGCATGCTTTATAAGACAAATTCACAGTACTGTTTAATGCATTTGTTCTTTCGAGAATTCAGAATTATCAACCTTAAGGCAGAAATCCTGCCAGTTATAATCCTATCCTCACAAGACATCATCAAAATGCTGATTCATACTTGACTAAATAAGCTGCATATTAATTACTTATTTCAGTGTCAGAGTATTCATTATATATTGCTTTTTCCAAAGGAGGGAAAGATAAGGAGATGCTGATGCTTCCAGGGCATTTCATTAAAATGCACAATGCAGCAAAAATAAGTTACTTTTGCCCTTTAAATGAATTATGTAGAACAAATCTGTGAAAGTAATAGTGAAACAAAAGGCTTCATCATTTGGAGCCAAAAGGATATTTTTAGTCTCCTCTCTTAAATGCTTTTGGTGGCTTAAATCTATACAAGCTATGCTATAGTTTCTCCAGTCTATACCTCATGTGGAACTATTATCTATGCCTCTAGTTCCTCAGTACATATCTCCTCTCACTTGTATGCTGCTGCTGCTGCTAAGTCGCTTCAGTCGTGTCCGACTCTGTGCGACCCCATAGACGGCAGCCCACCAGGCTCCGCCGTCCCTGGGATTCTCCAGGCAAGAACACTGGAGTGGGTTGCCATTTCCTTCTCCAATGCATGAAAGTGAAAAGTGAAAGTGAAGTCACTCAGTCATGCCCGACTCTTAGTGACCCCATGGACTGAAGCCTACCAGGCTCCACCATCCATGGGATTTTCCAGGCAAGAGTACCGGAGTGGGGTGCCATTGCCTTCTCCTCTCATTTGTATAGTAGGTTTTAATAAAGTCTGAGGCTACAGGGTGAACCTGACATAGTGGAAACTCATTCTGGACTTGGTCTCTGCTCCCCTGCTGTGTTTCAGGTCTACCAGAGTAAGTCTTATGTAAGAATGCAAATCATGCTCCATCTGGTTAAATAGTGCTGCATACAGCAGTGCTGTGTGGGCTTCTCTTGTGGCTCAGCTGATAAATAATCTGCCTGCAATGCAGGAGACCGGGGTTCAATCCCTGGGTTGGGAAGATCCCCTGAAGAAGGGAAAGGCTACCCACTCCAGTATTCTGACCTGCAGAATTCCATAGACTGTATAGTCCATGAGGTCACAAAGAGTCGGACACGACTGAGCAACTTTAACACAGCATCCAGCTTGTCAGAAGCACTAAAATGGTAGACATTAGGCTGAGAATGGTTATAATTACAAGACTGAAGGGGAAAATGAGAATGAAGCTAATACTGTTTCTTTTTGGAGAACTAGAAAGACAGTACTCACCAAAGTTTCTCACCTTGATGTCAAGAATCCCTTAGAACCAGAACTCAAGCCACACTCCCTTGTAGGGTTTAGGCACAAATGGATATAGTGATATAATTTGATGGCCCAACGGTTTTCTGGATGGAGGCTGAAAAGTCTACTTGTAGGAAGCTTATGCTAAGGGAAAGGGTGAAGATGACCTGATCCTGTTACAAACGCTTAGTTATCAAAATGGAGGAGGTATCCTGGGTACATCCTGGCAAACACATTTCAGACCTGTCCCTGCTCTAGCCTTCTGGATACATGTATACATCCAAGAAAGCAAGATGGAGCTATAAGTGCTCATTAATTATTTATACTAATTTGTATAATACATCTATTGTGATCATACCCTGCCAGAACATTAGGCAAAGGGGTGAAAAATATCACCTTCCTCACTTCCTACGCCTCCACATTCTTCTGACACCAAACTGGTAGGTTTGGTGTTATGGAGTCTCATGTGTTCTTGGTGAATCAGCCCACCTGCTAACTGTGCAGAGCAGAGCACAGGGAGGGACTCGAATGGCCACTGAAGGAGTGTGGAGAAAGGGGACCCCCATGCCAGCAGAGGACATGCAGAGCTGTTTCAGGGAGGCACCATACACAGAACAGCAATTGGAGGACAAAACTGTCCAGTGTTACTGGGTGTGACCAGGGTGAAACTGCTGGGAGCCCATTTAAGATACCCCACAGAGAGTCCTGGCAATACTAGTGGGTGGGCAGGCAGGGAGCTGAAAATCCTGTGTCAACAGATGAGGAAGGCCAGCGAAACTAGTGAAATTTTAGCTTTTGCTATGAATGTGACCTCAAGGGTTTTTTCTAGCTGATGAGTCCTGGGAGAAATATGTGGCATGTGTGAATCTGAGAGGTTGCCTTGCTCATTTTCTAACATAGAATAGAGGTCTGCTAACTGCCATTCTAGGAGAATCAGTTTAAGAACTCAAAATAGCTGGTCAGATATACCAAATTTCTTGTTTTCTTTCATTTTTCAGACATAGGAAAGCATGGGAGTGGTGTGATCATCTTGGGCCAGAAAACAAGATGGAAGAAGAGAAGTAGAGAGGGAGAGAGGCAGCCCAGGAGTCGATGAGCAACCGTCTTGTATTAGGCTCTTGGCTGGATTTCACTCATGGCCATTGTTTTAGTTGATTGTCCAACAAACAAACACACAAATCTGAATCAACTGTTACTATCAACATTTTACAGCAAATAACCATCTGGGTTGCAGGGGATAAAGTAACTTGTCCAAGATCACATAACTTTTAAGTGTTAAGAGTAAAAATTTGAATCAATGTCAATATGACATCAAAGTCCAGACCTGCACCCCCAAATATGAGCAAAGCAGCTTGATAGGAAAGACATTAACATTTCTATTTCTTTCGGACTTATGCTTGTCAGGAGGGCCATGCTAGTCCAGATCCAGTAGTGACCCACCATACATGGTTCACAAAATATTCAAGGAAGAGGGACCGAAGATGACAGTTGGGGTGTCCATGGTCTGCACACTCATCCATTAGCTTTTACTGAATTATAATGCACTGCTGTTTATGGGGCCCAGAGAAGTCACTTATATCATGATGACACAATGGGTTCTGATTCAAAGTCAGGCCAAAAATAATTATGAAGCCTATTTGAGGTATCGATATCTAACATTATAAACATTGCCTTAATGTATGTTACATATTTTCATGTGAAACAAAATGATTTTGTCATTGATGAATATACAGTTTTAAAATATTATATGTTAATACATCATTATCTCACTTTTAAACTTTTCTCTTTGGGCGTAAATGGACATGATACATCAATTCAATAGTATGTATATACAATTTATAAACAAATACATTTATTCTTATTGAGGATCCATGTTCAAAAGGTCCAGTAGACTATGTTATCAAAAAAAAGTTTTTGTTGGGTGTTTTGAATATATATGAATATATACAGTATATAAAGTTTTTGAAAGCAATTTTAAAGAATAAATAGAACAATAAATACCAAACAAATAGGAGGTAAATGCCATAGAGTAAGGGATGTTTGGGGAAGAGAAGATAGGAGATGCCTTAATTTTGTAAGACTGAAGCCATCAGAGGGTGACCATACATTGTCTTTAGCCTTGGCATATGCTTGTTTCCCCAACATCTCTTCCAGATCTTGGGCACCCCTTTTACTCTCAAAGTGATCTGGTTTGGATTATAAATTTTGTGGTCACCTTAATTATATAGAGAACTTTAAAATTTTTCATCTCACCCTATTTCTCTCACTTGCTCGCCTTTCTACTCTTGACTCAATTAAAAGCTTTTTCTCTTATTTTCGTGGCCAGCCCTATTGCCTGTATCCAATGGAGGCTATGCCAAGTTTATGTCATGACCTTCCTTCCTGGCTAAATACATTTTAGGTGGGAGTTCACTGGTTAAGAGTTGGCATTTTCACTGCTATGGGCCTAGGTTCGATTTCTAGTCAGGGAATTAAGATCCCACAAGCCACACAGCATGAAAAAAACATTTTAGGTGCCTTCCTTCCTTCCCAGCTTATAAACATATTTAAGTCTTATAAAAATCTTAAAACAACAAAAAAAAATAGAAACCAATCTCTCTTTGCATATTTTTTCCTATTTTATTTTGAAAATTCCCTAAAGGAAGTTCTTACTTGCCACATGTATTTCCTTCTACACCCAACACACTACAGTCATTGCTTTTTTACAGCTTCCCGATGACCACACCATTTCATACTATGTTCTCTACTTTCATTTGCAAAAAGCTAATGAGAGCTTCATTAGAGATTTGAGCAGGGATCTTAGCTCTTTAACCAAAGAATGGTCCTCTTTTACCTACTCAGCCAAAAGAGGAATGAATTGGTGACCTTCGCACGGCCACAACCACATGAGCCTCCCATCCAAAGGCATTTCCTTAGCCTCCCTTCCTCTGTATCTTTACGGGAATGTTTGGAGTAATTGATCAGATTTGCACCTTAGAAGTTTCTGTTATTTTAGTACATTTCAAGACACCGGGCAGTATAGTATAAATGCTATGGAATTTGAAGTAAAAAAATCCGTGAATTCTGGTTCTGTCCCACAATACTGCTCAGTGATCTCACTCAAGTCATTAGCTTCTCTGAACCTGATTTCATTGTCTCTCAAATGGAATTGATGATACCTCATCACAGGCTGATTATCACTGTGAGTTGTGTTCAGTCACTCAGTTGTGTCCAACTCTTTGCAACCCCATGGACTACAGCTCGCCAGGCTCCTCTGTCCGTGGAATTTTCCAGGCAAGAATACTAGAGTAGGTTGCCTTTTGCTACTCCAGGGGATCTTCCTGATCCAGGGATCAAACCTGCAGCTCTTGCATTGGCAGGCAGATTCTTTACCACTGAGCCAGCTGGGAAGCCCAATCACTAAGAGTTAAGTTACTAAAGACTATGTTCTCATGGACACTGGCTCACGTTTGTGTTTGTTTGTTTTCTGTGGTCAAAGTTTTCAACTGCCTTGAATGGCACAATTCATTGAGTGGGCTGTGCTTTAATCAACACTAACTTGCAACTGAGTCAAAAGCACCGTAAGAGTCACTGTGACACAGTGTGTACTCTCCACGTACTCAAGTCTAGAGTCTTCAGGGCAATGACACCATCTGTTCCTATGAGAACTCAAGACAAATAAATATACTGGAACTTCTGGGTAGTGCCCAAGCTCTGATATAGTTTATGCTGAACATTTTTTTTCCCTAATTCCATTTATATATTATGTAAACAAAAGGAAGAATGGTATGAACGAACGTAAGGGAAGAGTATAACAGAAAAATTTTGGAGCTACCACTAACTGCCTGACGAAGGAGCTAGAGTCCAGCCTGAGAAGGGTTACACTGACCCTCCCCCAGAGCCACAGGCAAAAGATAGTCAATGGCTGGTGGGGGAGGGGGTCCGAAGAACCCTCAGGGATCCATAAGAATCAGAGTCCACTATAAACACCTGCCAAGCTGATGGCACTTGGCACCTCACACAGAGTGCACACTGGTAAACAATGCTCCCTCTTCCTTCTCACCTCCCGCATGACCCAGCCTCCATAGGAATATGGAGCAGGAAGAATAGAAGTGTTTTGAAAAATAGCTGAACACACGACCATTCCTCAGTCACAGACTTTCCACCTGCAACTTACACAATCCCAAATTGGAGAAAGAGGAGTCACTTCAACTTAAAATCAAGTTGGGAGTTTTGATAATTATTTGGTTATTATTATACTTACTCATCTGAGTGTTGTGTTTTATGTCTGGTCACCAAGAGTGATCAGAAAAATCAAGGGACTGCTTAAGTTTTCACTCAAGGGGAAGGATTGTCTCAGGAAAAATATAAAAAGAGTCAACTAGAGGCAAAATAGTATAACTGGTTCATCAACTTCAGTCATTCCTCTCACTGAGACATCGGTTGTAGGCTGCCCCCCAAGCGGAAGGAAAGAAAAGAAAGTGAAAGTGAAGTCGCTCAGTCGTGTCCGACTCTTTGCAACCCCATGGACTGTAGCCTACCATGCTCCTCCCTCCATGAGATTCTCCAGGCAAGAATACTGGAGTGGGTTACCATTTCCTTCTCCAGGGAATCTTCCCAACCCAGGGATCGAACCTGGGTCTCCAGTGTTTCAGGCAGATGCTTTAACCTCTGGGCCACCAGGGAAGCCTCAAGTGCACACCTTAAATACAAAGCTGACATGGCAAAGCCTTAGACTTGAGGAGCCCACGGCAATGGTCAACATTGCAAGCCAAGGCATGGCAGAAGAATCGTGGTCTGCCACGTTGACTGGAATTTAAAGTGTAACAGGTGCAAGAATTGAAAGTAAGGTCAGGACAGGAATTCTAGGAGACGGGGCAAAGAAAAAGGAATTTACAATTGGTTTTAAAGACTTAAGACTACCAAGAAGCCCCACGTTTACACTGCCTTCCAGAAGCCTTTGGTGCCTAATCCAAACCTCTGCCTTGACACTGCCAAGCATACATTTGTTGATAAGCAAGGAGCTTTGAAATCAGCTAGAGAGAGAAAAGAACTCTTTCTTCAGTTACAGTCTCAGAAGTTAACTTTTTTATCTCAACTTGGTTCTTTGAAGTACAGGAGAAAAAGTTACTGAAAAGTTTCCATCCTCTGATAAAATACCAGGCAACTATCAACATGGAGTTAGCCTCATCTCAGAGTCACTGTATGCAGTGATTTACAGGCAGAATTCCAAGGGTGGGAGGAAGACAAGAGCCTCAGTGCTGTAGGCCAGGGAAGCAATGCTTTATAATCTACTGGACAAAGGATAAGTCATATTACAGAAAACATGGAACTGCAGAGATAAAAGCACATTCATTCCCTGGGGCCAGGAAATTGTAGAGCATTTATCCAGGAAGCTTAAAATGAGAGAATTTCCCTGAGCCCACTCCCTATATTTATCTTTCTTGTTCTGATCTTTCTGTCTTCATTTCTCATTTCCTATATCTTACTGACAGTTTTTAATAATCAATGTATATGGAGGTAAGACAGCATTTTGAATAAATTAAATATATATAATATTAGTTTAAGTATTACAAAATTATTTTTCTCTCTAAATAATTCCAAAGCTTCAATACATTCTATCTAAAAATAAAACAAACAAAAACTCTTAATCCATAAAACCTTAACAAACCTAAATACAGACACCATAGTATGACAAACACTTGAATATAATGGCTAAGAATAAATCATTCTGATTGTAATTTTTGTTGCTGAGAAACTTCCATTGTCCACACTTCTCTGTAAAATGGGAAATACTATTTTCCTCCTCATTAAATTTACTGTACTTAATGAAATCAATGGTGGTCACTTTCAGTTTAAAAATTCAATATCAATCAACACCTGTTTCCTTAAATCACCTCCCTACATTTATTTTGCAAGTCTTCATATTTGCAACACAGGGAAAGAGTCATAGTTAGGCAATTATTTCTAGTTTTCAAAAAATCAGAACTTACTTGGGACAGAAGACCTCTTAGCCTACCCTAAACAGCCATTCTTAAACACAATTGTTTTGATCATTTCTCCTAAGTGTTGACTTTTAAAAAAATCTTTGATTTTTTAAATTCAATCTAGCTTGATTATTCTCATATTTGATTCCACTTAAAAATTCACTTTAAATTGTGGTTGAGCATTTCTATTTGGGAGAGACTGTACTAATGGTTTTACATGCACTAGCTCATGAACTCTCATAACCATCCTGTGGGAGTGGTATATCTGCATACAGCACGATCCTCCAACAGGGACAGAAGACCCTCAGCATCCACTATCCTGTACAGCCGCATGGAAAAGACTGAAATATGAAATGTGGGAGGTCGTGGGGCAGAGTCCAGCAGGGCTCAGCTGTTCCCACAGAGAAGCCCAGCAGCT